>NC_050443.1:112387095-112689595 GCF_903995425.1 Onychomys torridus | reverse complement strand
TAGGCAGTGTGAGGGGAAAGTGATGATCTTTGAGTCTGAGCAGCAGCCTCTATGTACCTTGGATCGAACTTAATGTATAATATTTGTGATGGGACTTCTCATTATCCAGGATATCAGGCAAGCTCTTCCTGGTGGCTCTTTATCTATGGAGGGATATGTGCATTACCAGGCAGTGGCTTTCAATCCCTTCCAAGTTATTCTTCCTGAGAGACTCTTCCATTAATCTTGTTTACTCATCTGCGTGCCTGAAAGGCTTGAGCAGAGAAAGGTCTCATAGGCAACTGAGTTTCAGTTGGATCTTCGTCAAGTAAGAGTGGTGGAGGGTTAAGTGTGGTTTCTAGGAAGCCCCTGCCTATGAGAGCACATAGTGGTACAGGATAAAGGATGGGGGCCTATGGACAGCATTTCAGAGGATGCCTTCTATAAGGAAGTGGGTTGTGCAAAAATCCCCTCACAGTCATGCTTTTCGGTTCCCTGTAAAACGTTTGGACGATTCACTCAAATCACCCTGCTTTATGCAGCACAGGCGGCATTTGCTCACCCGGCTGGCATGAATGCCAAGAATTACCCTGCCTATTTCAGCGTTCTCAGTATTATTCTGGTCTCTTCTCAGGAAGTGCTGGGTCACACAGGCTACCTGCATGACTGATGTATTTGTTAAAGGTTGAGAGCAGGGCAAGCGGGATATGGAATTAAAAACCCAAGCAGTTCTTGGAACAGTGGAAACTCCCTGTATCCACCATGGGCTTCCTGAGCTGGAGAGCCACTGACCAGCTGTCTGAAGGGCCTCACTGCTTAGTGCATTGCAGCCGCAGCAGCAGCACCCTGTGGGGAGAGAGAGCTCTCCCTGGCTCTAAGCTTACCCATCCCACACACTATAGAGTAGTGGTTCTCAACTTTCCTAATGCTGCAATCAGCTCCTCATGTTGTGGTGACCCCCATCCATAATATTATTTTCACTACTACTTCATAACTGTAATGTTGCTACTGCTATGAATCGTAATGTAAATATCTGATATGCAGGATATCTGATATGTGACCCCTGTAAAAGGGTCATGGACCTCCCAGAGGAGTCACGACCCACAGGTTGAGAACCACTGTTCTAGAGAAGTAATATATTCACTGACTCCTAACAGCCCAATGAAGCTTTCCCTGTCAGAGAAGACCAGAAACCTGTGAGAGAAGTTCCCTCCACGGATGTTAAACGTAAGGCCAAGAGTAGCCATTCTCTAGACTGACAGCTTCTTCACTGGCCAGGCCCCTTGGAGCATCTCCCTTCAGGTTTGGGAAGTGAAGGGCATCCAGGGCATGCCAGACCTCAAAACATAGCTAGTAGAAAAGCAAGCATTAAGTGTTGGAACTTTGTGACTAAACTAAGTCAGAAAATATTTGAGACCACAGCTTAAAAGAAGGCAAGCTACAGTGTCTGATAGCTTGAGGAAAGGTTCTGAGTTCGAACACCTAGTCAGAGGGACAGTTTCCTGTTCATGGGGTATCCTTTAGTGAGGTAACAGGTGGCTTCTTGGTAGCTTGAGGCCCAGTTCTCCCCATTTGAGGTAAACAGTGGTTTAACTAATAATATTTTGTTGTTTAAAAATCAAACACACATATACTCATATAAAAATCCATTCATGGGAATACCTTCAAGTTCAGGTGCTTGATGAGAGTAGCATTACCATGCTTTCAAGACTTGGGAGACAGGAATAAATAACAGTTCACACACACCATGCAGTGTAATGTTTCCTCAAAGCCATTTGTCCTGTTAATCAACATAAAAAATGGGGGTAGTCACTAAGTAAGGAAGTCCTGTGCAGAGAAGTAGGTGAGAATAAAGACTCAGGTCCTATGCCCTGTGTCACTAGAGTAACTCAGAATCCCTTCCAACAGGACAGAGTTAGCCAGTCATTTTCTTTTTTTTGGGGGGGGGGGAGGGGTGCAGATTATCAGCTTTGGGATCCATATGATCCATACCCAGATGACTTTCACTCTCTCTTTATCCTAAAAACAACCACAGGCCATCCACATGGTTATGTTGCTACAAACAGAGTTAGACCAGAGGCCACAGGGTCTTAGGTCAAGTGTTGGGACTACATCAGCTCAGTTGAAATGTAAGCTAACATTCAGGTACAGATAGTTCATTTGTGACTGCCAGACAGGGAGATGTGTACTCATTCACACACTCAGAGAGCTTCTACTAAGCATCTCATCCATGGTGGACATAGAGGTAGGCAGTGAGCAGACTGAATTCAGGCCCAGCCTTTAACAAGTACATTATTAACTAACATTCAGTTTGTTTATATATGTGTTTTACTTTTCTCCAGTCTGTATGAACCCCCACCAGCTAACTTTGAAACTCTGTGTGTGTGTGTGTGTGTGTGTGTGTGTGTGTGTGTGTGTGTTTGTAACACAAAATTGTAAATTGTATGGCAGCATCCTTTGTAGCCATGAAAAGGGTGTCCCACCTGTTTTTATTCCCTATGGGAATAAAAGGCCGTCTGTTTTCACTGACATTGATGCCAGATAGTTAGAACTGATAGGCTCCTTTTCTTGTTCTCATATTGACAGCATACTCACAACCAGGCATATCAGAACCTGTGAGGAGATGGGAAATCCCTTGGATTTTTCTCTAATTACCCAGGCCCAAATACTGAGTCACAATAATGGGAAAAACAGAAGGGGCCAGTTTACTTCATCCAAGTTACAGAACAAGAGAGTCAGCATGGAATGTGTACACCCTCGTGGCAGCTGTAGCCGAGACCTGGGAATCATAAAGCTTTTCCATCACATCTAAGTTCTGAACTCCCAGGTTCCCCCTTCTGGAGCCCAGGCAAAGCTAGGTCCAGTTAGGTGATGATCCCATTCCTGCCCTGGCTATACACCCTGGGATGATGAGGTATATCTGCAAGAACAGACTCACTGCGTTAAGATCAAGGTCTCAAACCTGGTTAGCTGGGAAAGGTCCCAGGCAGAGCGGAGCGGGGTGGAGGAGACAGCGTTCAACAGTGTGCTCTGGTGTCCTTGGTCCTGAGACTTTACTCTTGTGGATTCTGCAAGTCTGAAGTATGTCCTCTCAGCTCTGGGAAGATGTTCCACAGGCAAGCAGGGCACTGTGAGCATTGAGAGAAGGCTGTGCTAAACGCCAGATCAGAGGCAGAAGGTCCTTCATTCTGCCAAATGCTCTCCTGTTCCTTCATGTACTTTATTTGCCGTGAATGGGAATGTCGGCACTCCATTTTCTAATGTTCTTGATGGATCTGTCTCAGTGGCTCTCTGCAGTTACTGTAACCCAAACATTTTACAGTGGTACAGCCAGCACCCAGGGGGGTCAGCCTCCACTGCACTTGTTTTTCCTTTCTCAGAAAATTAGCTTCGGCAGGGCAGCAAAGCACAGTGACCAGGGCCCTGCTATCAGCAGGTCCAGAGCTAAGAAATTCATGCTCACATGGCCTCCCCTGCTACTTCAGCAGGATCTCCAACCAGCAGGACCTCTGACTGTTCCTTTGTAACTAAGACCTTTAAGGCCTTGCAGGCTGCAAACCTGCCTGCCCAGGGGATTTGGGAATTAAATGAAACTTGGAAGATAGGTGTGGTGGCTCACACTTGTAATCTCAGCACTTGGAAGGCTGAGGCAAGAAGTTGGTGAGTCCAAGGACAGGCTAGGCTACAAAGCAAGACTCTGTTTCTGAAATGGAAACTACAGAAGATAGGCATCTCATACCCTGTGGTTGTCTGCGGACAGCCCCTGCCTTCCTCGAAAGTCAGTTTCTCTGTCGGACTATCTGGTAGGAGCAAGCTGCTGGGAGGTCAAGGCATGCAGGCTAGAACATGTGGGATGTCGCCTCTGACTATTACACTAGTTAGATTATTCTGGAGGATGAGGAGGGGCTGAGGATTGTAGAATAGAGGCGCTGTGCTTTGAACTTCGCTACTGAGAGAAACACTGCACTCACTGAGAGCCATAAGGAGTTGGGATGGAGTCAGGGAACTTGGAGTCCTTTTCAGATCACCATAGCTTTGACTTTCTGATGTACATTTTTCTTCCCATATGGAAGAAGACTCCTTTCTGCCCTAAGAACATGTTCTGCAGAAATATCTAGAAGCAGCAGAACCTGAGCAGCCATCTGAAAATTCTCATAAAAATGTGCCAAGGAAAAGCCCACATGGATATGCACACGTGACATGCACACATGGAGAACAAGCCCATCCTAATAATGCCCCCTTCCCATTCCTTCGCCACACTCCCCGTGCCTCTTCTCTCCCATGACTACCAATGCTGGTCATGAAGGCAGCATTCCATTAGCAGACTTTAGGAAGAGTATTGTTTTCCTTTTACAACACGTAGCTTTTATAGATTTGTGATAAAATAGTCACATCCCACATTCAAGTCTGTTTATTATTTTTGTGACTTTTGAAATGAAAGTACATGCCAGGGCCCTCCCAGAATGATGTGTTTTCATTTAACTTGCAGGGTCGTAGTGAGTCTTCTTTACGGCTTATGTTTAGACAGCTTTGTAAATACTGGTCTGAAGTTCTTGGAAACGATAAGTCTTTCCCTCCCTAATAGAAAATAAATAAATAAATAAAGCTAAATATATTTGTAAGTGTATAAAACACATTTCTCATTCTTGCTTTGGGCTTCGTGTAGGTATCATACACACCTGAAAATGGAATTTAAATAATCTTCCTGAACAGAATGCCAAAATAGCTTTCAAATACCTCCTCGGTCTTTCAAGTTGGCCAGTGAATAGAAACCTCACCACTGAGCCACTAGGCGACTCTGAACCCCATTTGCAGATAAAATGAGCAATTCAAGGCATGACATGAACATTTATGAAATTTATGGATTTGTGTTCCAGAATTCAGATTAAAAAAAAGGAAGAAGAAATGTGAGTTCTGGTTTTCAAATACTTTTTTTTTTTCAAACCCCATCCATGCAATGTTTGCTAAGCAATGCAAAAAAAGGCTCTATGCTCTGGAGTGGCACCGGAGTGAGAACCCCCACCCCCCCCCCCATGCCTCTGGTAGAGCCCCTCTGAGCTCAGCATATCAAGTGCACCTACATGAAGCAACCTGCAATGTGCACGGCCTTTCTGAACCTCCACGGAATGATCCGAGGGAAAAGAACCTCCATCAGAGGACTGAAGCTTGGATGTGCTTCACTGGCTCGCCAAGGTCAAGAGGCCAAGGTCAAGAGGGAGGGCGTGTCCGAGTTCATGGGTAGGTTGTGTGAGACTTGGCAATGCCCTGAAAATAGGGACACAGCAGGTCTGCCCATGGCAAAAGGAGCATAGCCCAGGCTAGACCTAGGCTCTACTCTGATTGGAGGGGCTTCCGAGACTCCACTTCTGTCTCCACTCTCTTGGCTCACACAGAACTGAAAGTCAACCTCTGGGGAAAGCAGCCTCCCAGTACTAGAGGCAGCCCAGGCCACCGTTCCCCAAATAATGTATAGTTTTAAGGCTTCACCTTGACTAAGAGGAATTCCCTTGGTGTGATCATTGCAGGAAAATCAAGACCATTTCTCTCTCTGTCCAGGGACCTGGGCAACAACAAAGCTTGTGCTGCCTGAGGTAAAGAGCTCATCAGATGAGTGGGTCATGCGGTGGCTACCACCCAACAGCCAGGCTCTCACTTCCTCAAATTGATTCAAATTAGAGCAATGTGTGAATGATAAGTCAAAACAAACTTTCCAAGAGAGCATAAAACAACAAACAGAAGCAGGTGACCAGAAGCAGAAGACAGCAGAAGGCTCTGATGTAGTATAAAATAAACTCTGAATTATTCCAAAGCCCAGAGAGAAACAGTCCTGGGGATGAGAAACCCTGGGGAAGGATGCTGTCAGAGTAGGCATTTTTCAACTACAAGTGGATTTTTTAAAAAAATCTTTTTTTTTTTTTTTTGGTTTTGGACATAGGGGTCTCATCGTATAGTTTGGTTGGCCTTGCCTGATAGACCAGGCAGAAAGAGAACCAACTGCATCAGCCTTCTGAGTGCTGTGATTAAAACCATGTGCACCACCATTCTGGCTGCAGTAAAACTTTTTAGGTCACCATCTCATCAGTTATACAATAGATTGTATCCCCAGATAAGTCTCAAATTGGACAGTAAGGATTTCTACAAATCATCTGACATAATACAGAGATTTATTAAAGACTGTGGTGGTTTGGAAGAAAATGGCCCCCAAAGGGAGAGTATTAATAAGTGTTACCCTGTTGGAGGAAGTGTTGTCACTGTGGGAGTGGGCTTTGAGATCCCCTATGCTCAAGCTACTCCTAGTGAGAAAGACCATTTCCTGTTGCCTGCAAGATGTAGGACTCTTAGCTACTTCTCCAGCACCACATCTGCTTGCATGCTGCCTTGCTCCCCACCATGATGATAATGGACTAAAACTCTGAAACTGTAAGCCACCCCAATTAAATGTTTTCCATTATAAGAGTTGCTGTGGTCATGTCTCTTCACAGCATTAGAAACCTTAAGACAAAGATCTTATTTCTATTTTATGTACATGAGTGCTTTGCCTACATGTCTGCACACCATGAACTTGCAGTGTTCAAGGAGTATACGGTATCCACCAAAAAGGGTATCAGATTCCATTGTACTGAAGTTACAGAGAGTTCTGAGCTGCCATGTGGATGCTGGGAATTGAACCAAGGTCCCTTGCAAGTGCAGTGAGTGTTCATAACCACTAAGCCATCTCTCCTGCCTCTGATAGTAAGATTTTAATCTTTATCAAGGAGAATTCAGGTGCATTTGTTTCTCAAATAAATGCAAGTCATCTTTGAAAAGGTACACAAACTTCAAGAAGCAAAGGGCCTCACTTAAAATTATTAACTAAGCTAATCTAAATACATCAAAAGAATCTATAAATAAAAGATAAAAGCCCTTGTGGGTATTTATCATCAAGACCTGAATATGCATAGTCATACTTTCAAACTGAAACCTCCATACATTACAGCATAGTTGACTGATAGGACTCAAGTGGAGAGAAATGACAGCCAGAAGGAAAATCCATCTTAGTACCATAAACTCACATCCTTATTTTTATTCCCTTTGTGTAGCTAGTGCCACCAAAAATTCATTTTCATTAATTTTCAATAAACTATAGCTTAAGCATTAACTCTCCTCCCGGAACACAAATTAATCAAGCTTGCCTCTGCTCAGCCCTAAAAAGCCATCTTTCTTCTTATTAATAGATAATTCTAATGCCTTCTGGGGCAAGTGGCTTGTTTGTATCATGATTGTCATTATTTTGCAGCTGGGCATCTCCTCCATTGCGTAAATACATTAAAGAAAATGCAAGCTTTGTACATTTATCGTATAACTTGAAAATCCACACAGAATCTCCCCACAGTGATAGGGTCACCACATTTGGGGAGATGATAAGCCAGTAACAGTTTGTCAACACTTTCTACAGAAAGCCATGGAGTTCATTGGGGTGTTTCTCAGAGAGGGGTGTTTTACTTAGATTGCCTATGGGCTAAATGAGTGACCTTTCACAGGCCTGTGAAGAGGTCAGCTTAAGGTGCAAGGCTGAGCCATTCATCTTCATAACTGGATGTGGGGAGCAGAAAATGACTGACCTTTATCCCCACTTGTTTGAAAAAATTTAAAAGGGGATGATGCTAATAGTCTTTAGACAGGAATTCCTTCCCCAGCTGAGAACATCACCAGATTGGCAAGTGTATTTTCCTTTTCAGAAGCAAAAAGGTATTTTTGTGCCTGGACCCAAAAAGAATATATATACATACTATCCATTTGCTCATGCATGCATTCATCCAGTCATTGTTCAAAACATACTTCTTCATCATCCACTATATTGCCAACATATACTGCATACTGCAAGTTCACCAGAACCTTGCCTACGTTCTGGTGTAGGGAGACAGAAAAGGCCAAGTGGCATAATGGACTCCTCTGAGGACTGGTGTGGTGAAGATTAATATGGGGAAGGAAGCAGGTGTTCGCTTTCTATTCATCAGGAAAAAGGCAAAGAGGCTACACCCATATTCTTCTCATTAGAGGAGGACATAGGGAAGAAGAACAGAAGACAGGGTCCTGGCCAGCAAAGTGGTCTCAAGTGGTGCACAGGAGAAAGTGACCCTATATCCCTAGCCCACTGTGGAGTAGTCTCTGGAGACTCTCAGATTACTAGAACCTTTTGGACGGTATGCAGGGCTGCCTGGAAAGGGGGTGGTTAGCAAGAATCCTGGAGACTGGCCATGGGAGGATGCTGTTTTTCAGAAGCACGCAAATCTGCTTCCATAACATACAAGCACATCCTTCAACTTGAAAAATGGGCCTTGTAGATTCTAACTGCCCAAGCAGTTAAAACCAACACCCACCAAGGGTCATGTAGGGCATCAAGACACAGCAAGTACTGGATGGACTCTATGCAGGCAAGCATGCTGGGATCCTGTGCTGCAGAGTTCTTAAAGTCAATAATTGGAACACAAAACAGAAATAACCAGGACTATCAGGCACCATCTTGGAATTGAGCAAGAGGGCACATGGTTAGCATGGAGGATTGAACCTTAAGGGTTGCCATCTCAGTTCTTGGTTTGAGAGAAATTACTTCATTTTTTTTCTTTTAAGAATTTCACCTATCATAGGGTTAAAAAAGTAAGATTAAGACAAATAGGACTTCTTAGGGACATGTTACAACTCAACATTTCTGCATTATTCAGGTTGAAATTCCCAGCTTGGGCCCCCAAAACTCCAAGCATAAGGAACTGAGCCCCAGAATGCTATTGAACACACCATGTTCCATTGGGAAGGGGTTAGCTGCACAAACACAGGGTCCTAAGGTAGAGTCCTCAGCACCCACAGAACAGTGAGGCATAGGATAACTGTATATCTGTAAGCTCAACATGTCAGGTTGCAGGGGAGATAGGTGGGTCCCTGGAGTTTGTTTGATTGCCAGTGTAGATGAACTGCTGAGGGACACCAATAAGGGGTGGATAGGTAGTGACTTAAGAAGTTTAAGGTTGACCACTGGCTACATATGTGCATATGTGTGTGGACACAATACATACTAGAAATTGGGAATTCACATATCTGTGTCTAGGAGAAATCCATGAGTATCTGAAAAAGGAGTTTGGTCTTAGTGAGGACAGCCTCCCACCCCCACCAGATGATCCAGATAAAGGCAGGGAATCTAGGTTTATGATTAGTTGGGCTGGCCTTGCTGTTCACACCAGACCATAGGAAACTAATCATGGAAGAGCCAGTAACAGCTGGCGTTCTCTAAATGTACACAGTTCAGTAACTGCATTTGGATAACTCTAATAGACAAACTGCTACTCCATGTCCATAAAACATAAAGGGGTATTCTAGAGTTTTATTCAAAGGCCAGGTAAATTTGACTGGAACAGATCAAACTCACTCTCAATGATCTCCTCTTAGACAGTCATTTCTTGGTTCGTTCACATTTCTACTTGCTCATTCATCCCAAGCTTCCACAGGCTTTAACTGCCACATCTCATGCGACCTGCATGCTAGACATCAGCTGGGCAAACAGAAGGATGGTTGCCACCATGTTGATAATGAATACTGGAAGCTCTGGCAGCAAAGGCAAATGGAGAACAGATGAGAGCCAGCAAAGGGCTCAAGGAGGGCAGCTGCTAGGTGGTCCTCCAGAGCTCTAAGAAGATGCCAGACAGGAAACTGTATAGGTGTCAATGTTATAACCTCACTTACACATCACGGGGCAGGAATGAGTGCCTCAGACAGTTTTGCCAATGTGGAGATGACTGTGATTCAACGTTCAATCCTTAACTACCTACTTTGTCTGATTAGAGACCCAGGCCCAGCAAGGATCACACAACTGCTAAGCCTGACTCAACTAAGAGGCAGCTACTGAGGAAAGGAGCCTGGTTGGGCCCTGAACTAAGAGGGCCCACCCTGCTTCTGATTAACCAATGGGTGACCTTGGAGTTGGTGGTGAAAACCAACTTGATATCCTTAGTCAGAACCTCCAAGCAATGGGCAAAGTGCTTGTTGTGCAAGCGTGAAGCCATGACTTGGAAAGCCTAGCACACAGTTGGGCACTGCAGTTGGCATCTGCAATGCCTGTGCTGAAGGGCAGGAGTGCAGAGAAAGGGGAACCCCTGCTCTCAGCCAGTCAGGCTAGTTGATCAGTGAGCTCTAGATTTGGTGAGCAACCCTGTCTCCCAAAAATAAGGTTGGGAGTAATGGCGAAGACACCTCATGTTAACATCTGGTCTCCACATATTCACGCATACATATTCACCACCACCACACAGACACACCCTGAAGCTTTAGTCAGATACGCCTTAAATCTTGGCATATAATAGCTCACATCTATGTAGGCTCCAATGCTTACCACAGATGTAGATGTTTCCATGGATATATTGGGAAAGTCTAAATTCACTTTAGCAACGGAAGAGCTGATATATAAACTTAGGTACACTTCCAGTACATGATCTAGCAAATTCCTAGTGAGATTTCAGATGCAGAAACAAGCTGGGTCTGCTTCTCAAGAAGCTTCGAGATCTGTGAGGTTCCCCCACAACAGCCAACTCTGACTACTTTGGAAATTTAATTTCTCGACACTAGCAGAGGTATCCTGTGCCTCTAATTAATGTCACTTTGAAACTGTTATGTGGAAAAGCCCATTAAGATGCTGACACAAACGATGTCTTAGCTATCAAGAAGGGACAGCTGGGCAGGGATGCAGAAGAAAAAAAAAATTGGCACCAGGTGAGAAAAAGCCCAAAGAAAAAAGAGATCAAAATTAAGAGGATAAATTAGATAAGAACATAAATTATCACAGAGAGTAGAGATGGTCCTTGGGTTTTTGTTTTTCTTCAGGAAATGCCATCCCTGGCTGAGGGCCGTACCCCCAGGACTAGGACACAGCCTTTGTGTTAATTCGGTATGACAGTGCCAGTAGTTACTCTGTGTAACTAGTGTTTTGTAAAACCACACTTGGAGGGTCACCCTCAACGTTCCTATCATCCCGAATGCTTTTGTTTAGTGCTAGAAATGTGACCTTGTTGAAAATTAATATGCCATTTAAAAGACAGTGAATAAGCTCCAAGGTCAATTGCTGTCCCCTGTACTGTGCAGAACTGGGGAGGGGGTGAGGGGAGTGGGGGGCCCATAACACACTGCAGGCCAGGATACAGGCAGCTCTGAGAGGGTTCTCCAGACTGCTGGAGCCAAATCAGACTTAGCACAAAGACTAATGTTGCCACCAAGACAGGGGAGCAAGTGAGTTTTAGGTTGAGAATTTAAGATCTCCCTGCTTTCTCTCCCTTCCCTTCCTCTCTTCTTCTATTTTTTTTATTCAGATCTGCTTTTTTTGTTGTTGTTGTTTTATTTGCATGTATGGGTGTTTTGCCTGTATGTATGCCTGTGCACCATGTAAAGTGCCTGATGCCTGTGGAGGTCAGAAGAGGGTGCTAGATCCCCTGGAACTGGAGTTAACAAGTGGTTGTGAGCTGTCACGTGGGAGCTGGAAATGGAGCCTGGGCTCTCTGCAAGAACAGCAAGTGCTTGTAACCTCTGAGCCATTTCCCCAGCCCTCCTCCTCCTCCTCCTCCTCCTCCTCCTCCTCCTCCTCCTCCTCCTCCTCCTCGCACTTCCGGGAAGAGTCTCACCCCACCCCCACTGTTTAGAACTCCTCTCCCCATCACACATCTCTGCCTCAGTGGTAGCTAGAGCTCCAGTCTTCCTGTAGTTTGAATCTTAAAGGTTCTTATTAATGAAATCAAACCCGAGGCCAGTTATTGGGGTGAACGCTGCAAGATCAGAGAGACAGAACAAGCCACAGCTACCTCACTTCGCCAGTTCCTCAGCTGGTCTTGTTTCCTCAGACTGGAAGCCTCTGAGTCCTCATCCAGAATGGGTCTCAGCTGAACTGCTGCTCAAAAGCCTAAAAGCTTAACCAGCCGAATGCTTAACCAACCAAATGCTGCTAGTTTCTGGTCTTCACACCTTATATAATCTTTCTACTTTCTGCCATCACTCCCTGGGATTAAAGGCTGGATTTCTGGGATTAAAGGCGTGTGTCACCATGCCTGGCTGTTTCTAATGTGGCCTTGAACTCAGAGTTCAAGGTTCTGCCTCCCAAGCGCTGGGATTAAAGGTGCATGCTACCACTGCTGATCCTCATATTTAATATTGTGGCTGTCCTGTTCTCTGACCCCAGATAAGTTTATTTCGGGGAACACAATAGCACCACACATTCCCCCATGTTCGAATAATCCCCTTGCAGTGGAGCGGAGGCTGTTGTCCCAGTTGTGCAAGGCCATGAGTTTGGTTCTCAGTACCACGAAAATGAAAAGATCTTCCAGGCGGCAAAGTACATCACTGTGGCTACAGCAACAACCAATCTCAGCCACAACAGTGTCAGCATTACTGTCTGAAGCCAGAAAGCCAGCATCCCCTTCCCAGACACTCTTTCCTGTGAGATCTTAGAACTTTATTGGGCTCTGCTTCTCATGAAAGCAAAGGGAGAGGTGACCTCATCCAGGACCTCCCACTCCCTGCCTTCCTCTCCTGCCCCTCGTCCCCATCCTCTTCATTCTCCTCCTCTTTCCTGCCCTCTTCAACTCCTCCCTCTCCCTGTCCTCGTCTTCCACCTCCCCTTCTCCATTCCTCCTCTCCTTCTCCCTCCTCTGCCTCTCCCCTTCTCCCTGTGTTTCCCTGCCCCTTCTCTTCCATATTTCTTCCCACCTCCTCTCCTCCTCCTATGCCCTCCTCCATTCTTTAATCCTTCTGCTCTTCTAGCCAAACAAGCAGTGTTGGGCTTTTGTTCATCTTGTTTTACTCAAGAATTGTGGGTCTTGTTTCTTGTAGATCCTCCAGGGTGTCAGAGACACCAAGAAGCTTGGATGTGCAGTGACCTTTCCCCTGTACTCCTCACGCTGCTTCCCTACCACCTAGCTTTCCCTGCTCTTGTAACAGATACAGGCCACCTGTCACTCCCATCCCTTGGCCTATGGAATCTCCGCAGCCCAGGACAGTACCTTGGTATATATATACATGACATTGGCAGCCATCCTTGCTCTAGCCTCACTGTGGGGTGCTATAGAAATCACTGCAGCAGCTCAGCCCTGTGTCTCCCCTCCTTTTTCTTTGATAATTCAGCTCTGGTAAAAAGAAACACTGGAGAATCCCACACAGGAACTGTTACCAATGCTTTTTCAAAAAACATATACTAGTATTATGAAAGGGGAATATACTTGTAGAAAAACACATATTTATATTTATATATTCAGGGACTGTTACTAACAACTGAAGGACTGGAGCAAATTACTATAAAAGCATTCCGTAGCTAGGGGGGCTGGAATGCCGAACTGAACTCAAGGAGCTCTGGCTACTACAAAGAGGGATTCATCTGGTTCCCTGAGGAGGGACACCCTGAGATTTGAAGGCTGCGTTCTGCAAACCACACTCACTGTACTTTTTAAAATGCTATAAACCCTTGCTGAGAAATAAGGTTTCATATCGAAGCAGAAGTGACCCCATAAATGGTCTGCACCAGAAGTGCCCTGTGGAACCAGGTTGTCTAAATTCTGTTTCTAGAGAACAGTGAGTCCTTTCCAGGTCCCACTGAACTCACATTCTTCACATCCTTATCAAACTTATAAATCATGTCTAGTTAGCTGTACCTTTCACACACACACACACACACACACACACACACACACACACACACACACACAGGGGGGGGGGGAGATTTTTAGACTCCCTAAAAGATTGCCCCTAGGCTTGGTGCTGTCCTTGGTGCTAGATCCTATTTTCTCAAGTCTACTAACTTCTATTGTTAAATACAGAAAGCCCATTCCAACACAAGGATGTTTTGAAAGAGTCTCAGCAAAGAGAAAGAAGTTCTCAGTGACTGATTTGGGTTCTGAATTGGAATGGTGTACATGAGTCAAGGAAAAAGGGTACACAGGGTTGAGGACATGGATTAGTCACTGAAGTACTTGCCTTGCAAGTGTGAGCATTCAGTCACCAGAAGCCATGTGAAAAGCTGGGTTTATTGGCATGCTCTTGCATGTGATCATGAATGCCAGTGATCATGAAATGGGAAGTAAAGACAGATCCCTGGGCACTCACAGATAGCCTTGTCTGCTTGTTCCAGGCAAGCAACAAACAGAAGGAAGTGCCTGGGGCTTGACATTCAGAGCTATCTGGAACTACATGTGCATGATGCATACAGGTTACATGTGCATGCTTACCTCTGCACTGATACACACTCATGAATGGGGATGGCCACACACACCAGAAAAGCCTGCCCCTTGGCCTGAGTGCTGTCCTTGGTGCTGGAACTTACTTTCTCAAGTCTAATACTAATAATATTAAGACTAAAAGCCTACAGGTCACTCCAGTGGGACAGCGTGAGTACTATACTGTCTTTACACAGGACAAACCAGAAGGGTTCATCTTGTGAGATCAGAACTATTCACAATGTGTCCTTCCATTTGCTGTGGGGCTCACTCGTCATTTGTTTGATTCATGTGTTGTTCAGGACTTTAGAATAAGAAAAGAAAAGAAAAAAAGCTCAACCGTAAGATTGGCCAGAGCCATATTAGCAGAACGAGCCAATGGGACCAGATATTGAATAGAGGATGAACTTATAATTGAGTATAAAGCATGGGCGCCTGAAAGCAAACAAGAAGAAAACTTTACAAAGTCAGCACCACTCACACTGCAACTCCACCCCCCAAAAAATCTGATCACAACGTCTGTCCTGGTTTGTTTTTAGGTCAATAACTTAAGTTCTTACCTCTGTGAACTTCTGATTCACCAGAGATCTATGCCTTACTGTCCCGGGGAAGCTGTGGCTGTAGTGGTCTGAGCTTTCAATGTTCTTCTGGGTTACAATAGTGAGAAAGAGAGACAGCCCTTCCAAATACTAGTTTTATGGAAAGGGTTCTGAGGGGAGAGGGAGGAAGCAGGGATATTGTTGGTTGTCGCTTGGTTTCCCTGCCCTCAAGAAGAGTGTATCCGGTCCATGGCCATACTACCCTAAATGTGCCTATTTTGTCTCATCTCAGAAGCTAAGTAGTGTCAGACCTGGTTAGTCCTTGAATGGAAAAGCATATCTGTTGCATCTGTGTTTGCAGTACAGACCCAATTCCAATACTGCAGCCCAGTTATTAATGTGGCCTTAATATGATCAGTGAAGCCAAACCCTGCAGCTGGGAAGGTCCAAGATCAGTTAGCACAGAGCACAACAGATTCCTTGGTCAAAAGTCCTGTGTGAAGAACACTCCTTCATTCGCTAAAATTTCAGTTGAGTCATTGATTGACAGGAGCTGCTGGCAGGAGCCCTGGGGTAAGTTAGCCACAAAGCACAGGTCATCATTTTACATTTTACCCCAAGTTCATCCTTCTCTGACTTGGTTGATTCCTTCAAATGACAACCACAGACAGAGTAATAAAGAAACAGAAACATTCAGAAGGGACTCTCCAAAAGAGGTTCTGGTGTGTAATCAAGTCTGGACAGAGAGAGCTGATGTAAAATACTACCAAGAGAACAGAAATGTGCCTGACTACTATTAGGAGACCATCCAACCCTCCCTGTGGAGGGACCACATGCCTCTACCTCTGTTTAGCACTTAATAAGGGCAAGCACTTAGCATCATCACAATTAGCTTCTGGACAGCCATAACCACACCTGACTTAGTAGGTACTTGCTAACTGACTGGAATGGAAATGTTCGTGTTTTACAAGTCTGCTCAAGAGAGCTTAAAAAGGACCATTTCTTGTTAAAGTATACCACCATCCTGGAGGAGGGTCATCTTGTGACTTTATCGTGCCTGAAGCCCTTGTCCTGTAAATTTTGGATTCACTGACTATCCCAAGTTGCCAATTACATGTAGTGAAAAACACAGATCCCTGGATAGAGACAAGGCAGCATAGAACATCAGAAGCCTGGGGTCTAAGAATAATGAGATCCTGGGCCTGCAGTGTGGCTGGATTCTGTTCTATAAAATGAGAAGAGAATAATTAATTGGAAGACTCCAGGCACTAATACAAGTGGGACCCTTGAGGTTTGGAGGTGACTGAGAAAAGATGGGGCGTGATGCTGATCAGGCCCTGTAGAGGTTATAGTGAGGTCTAGGACAGGAAGGTTTTAGAAGCTTGAAATGCATCAATGAGTGCCCCCAGACAATGGTTAGGGTCCACAGGAGCCTTCTTTAAGCACTGAAGAGTTTGGATGTGGCTAGCACAAAAAGCTGTTAGTTCGCTGCCTTTCTATGGCTCATACCCATTAGGACAGCAGAACCTTGTGGCAACCCAGCTCACCAGAGTGACAGCACATCAAACAGACACTGCTGGAATGTCACAGCAAGGATGTGGATTCAAGTACAGTGCTTACTGTATGGTGGCTACGGTCAAGAACAAGCTGAGGGCCAAGTTCACTAGAGTGAACTGAAAAGAGAATGGCCCTGTGCATACCCAAGAGGCTAGAGAAGGGCCATGGCTAGGATGGGACAAAGAGGCAGTGTGTGTACTTGGGGCTTGCCCAGGCAGGGAAAGAGCTAAGAACAAGAACTGTCATGAATAGGGGAAAACAGAGGGAGGTTATGAGGCCCAGGTGGAAAGGCCAGCTATGGGTGTCCAGAGGTGCCCGATATAGCAGAGGGACAATGCAAATACAGCGATAGTATGATTCTAACTCTTTTTTCAATGAATCATAGGAAATCTTGGCAACATTTGGGGGCAGAGTATGGTCCCTTGATTAACAAATAAGCTATACCAAACTCAAATCACCTGTGCTAAACTCAGAGTTATGCCTGCATTTACTGAGTCCACAGAGGCAATGTCAGTATTGGGCAGCCAATGCTTTTGTCAGATGTTTACATAACACAAAATATAAATGAGGAAACAAATGTTATTTTCAATTTGAAACTCATGATGCATATGCACGCAGTGTACACAGCAAAGGACAACACACACACCATTGGTGTTGACACAGCCACTGTACACATGGCTCTCTTGCTAGGTGATGCTGTCCATGCAAATCTGCCCACAAAGTGATTAGAAATAAATCCAGATGGGAATGTTTCTCCCACCATCAACTAAACTGATTCAGTTGCTCCTGCTTGACCTTGGGTGCAAATAATATTTAGAATGCAGTATACATGCGTGTTAGAAGTAGCAGAAAGTCCAGCCAATATGGAGTATTTGGGAGGGAGCATAAAGCACCACACACAAGTTTCTTGGAGGTTGAATGGCCCAAGATATATTCCAGGTAAACCTGACTTGGTAAAGAAAATCTCCCTCATCAAAGCAAAGCAAGTTTCAATACTACACTACAAAAAAAAAAAAAAAATACTCGAAGTGAGTTAATTATGAGAAAGTCACAACCCTGACACACATGTGTGCAACACACACACACACACACACACACACACACACGCACACACCTCAAATCTGCCATGTTTTGTCCTCACAGAACCATAAATTAGCAGATAGCAGAGCCAGAGAATGCCTCAGAAGTCTTGACAGGTGGAGGGATACAGGCACAGACGAAAGCAGCTGTTTTCTCTAAAGACCCACTGAGGAAATATTCTGGGATTTATAGACCAAGAGGCAAAATCCAAAGAAATTATATGTTTTAGATCACAATCTTTATGGTTAGAATGAAACAAACCCCTTGGAGACATACATAATTGAATCTTGTTATAGATACTATTCTTTGGATTCTTTTTCAAGCATTTAACAATGTAAAATCCATTCTGGTAATGCTGGACAGATCAGTTACGGAGGCTGGGGTAGGATTTGAGCCAGAGGCCATGCATGTCAAACCCTGCTCCAGTAGGACAGGAGTTGATAGGTCATTTGTCACCCTCTAAACCCACGATTTTCTCCTGGCAGATTTTTTAAAAATACAATAAACATAAAGCTACTGTGAAACATCCCACTCCTCATGGTTATAACGCAGTCAGATTACACACGTCATCCCGGAGCGTATGTTCACATTCTAAATTTAATTTCAGTGACATCTTGGCTGTAGACGGGTACTGGCTGGTACTATAAAGGCAGAGACAGGAGCACAGTGGTAAACATGTAGGCGTCAGTTCCTATGATCATAGGCACCTCATGTCTGGAAGGCGTCTGAATTGAGGCTTCTGCTCTGTGAGGCCAGCAGCCGGCCCCCTACCCCCAGCCACTGATTGTAATGCTCTCCTGTTCTTATCTTGTAGGCTTTCATATCGGACGGGGCAAGACACAGCTAATTGTGACACGTGCAGGAACAGTGCATGTATTATCTATAGGTATGTTAACATTCTCTTCCCACTTTGTTATTCTGACTGACAAATGTTTACCCACTAATGCAAGAATCATTGGGGCCATGCTGGGAAGATTCTATCAGACAAGAAAAAAAAAAAAAAAAAAGTAAAGCTCCTTCCTTGACCATAATTCTAAGTTATGTCTAAACAGCTATCCCTCCACCCAACTCCCACCCCTGCCCCCCAGGTATACAATCCCAGGATGAAGGAGAGTGTGAACATGTTTATCTTTCAAATGCACCTTCGTGGTCTTGGGAGAAAGTATCATTTTGATGGCTTGCTCCCTGGGAATCTATAGCCTTGAGCACAGAACTGTGCTCCAGCAAAACAGTAAAATATATGCCCGCCAGATGGAATAGATCAAAGGCCCAAATCCACACTGGATAGGCTAGCACAGCATGGTAGGTCCACTCTGCTCATATCACATGTACAGGTATTTTCAGGGAACTCACAAGGTCTGTGGTCCTCTCCGCTATGGCACGATTCCCCTCTCCGGAAACTACAACTGTTTGTCATGTGTTTTATTTATACTTTAAACTTTGTTATGATTGACAACCACAAGAATAGATCAGAAACCTTCAGTAGGCAAAAGTTAGATTTAGGTCCTTGTCAGTAATTTAAGATTTTAAGGCATGGTCAAAACTTTCAGAAATTGCTGTCATTTTTTTTTTTTCCTCAAGGGGGTGGGGGAGTGAATTTTTTACCAACTGTGGCCCCAGTGACAGGTGCTATGCTTTAGTTCGTTTGTAAACATGAAGAACGAGAGGGCTGAGAGGGATCCCATGTCTTGGCTGGTGTGAAGTGGGCTGCAGTGGTAAGTGCAGACATCTGAGAGATCACTGACCTCATTGCTATTGGGTGTATACCCATGAGTAATGATAGAGCCCTTATGGTGGCAGCTCTGGTTTCCTGAGGACAATTCACAGGGCTTCCCAGAGTGGTCGTGGTGGCGCACATTCCTACCAACAGTATCCTCCTTTTCCCATATCCTGGTCAACATTTAACAATAGTGTTGTCTTTGTAACCTGAGGCAGTGTCTCATTGGTGGTTTTGATTTGCACTTCCTGGTGGTTAGTAAGCATCTTTTCCTATACCTAATGGTTGTCTGTGTATCTTCATTTGAAAAACGAATAATTTTGGTAAGCTGTAAAATTATAAAAAAAAAAAAAAAAAAACGGAAGTAGCTAAGTTTTATATGTCTAAAAATACAGAGAGGATCCTCCTTGCTCCCCTATAAAATAAATAAATAAAAGTGAACAAAATGTCACTACCATTACAGGAAGAGGTCAAACCTGGACAGTGTAGGATGGCTTCGGGCCACTTAGTCTCAGACTCATCAGCTCCTGTGCTGAAGTGCAACACAGATATGGCCATGATAACCCAAGCTGAGCATCCCAGATCTAGCCTGGGTTTTTTAAAAGCCAAGCTGGGTCACATGGCAATATTGTGAGGGAGCTGGCAGAAGAAACCACCCCTAGATGTAGGCACTGAGGTTCTGACTCCCACAGGACAATGGACAGAATCAGAAGAGATTCACTGGTCATGATGGGCATGCATGACTGGCATCTAGTGGGTAGGAGGAAGCCAGGGATGCTGCTGATGTCCTGTAATGCATAGGAACGCCCATGACAATAAACTCTCAGGATCCAAAGCATAAGTAGAGCTGGGGTTGAGAAGGCCGCCATATTGAACCCATCCTGCACCACGGTTTTGTAAGAGGCATAAGTAAAAGGCTAAAGGATGGGCAACAGACAAGGAACCAGGAAGCTCCCAGCAACCCTGCCAGGGTGTGAAGCTCTTAACTGTTCTTGGCTGTCATCTATTGTGGAGGTGAAAATCAAGCACCATGCAAAGGTTTTTCTATCCAGAACTCCATGTTCCAATTCAGAGGGAGTGCCTTTCAGATGAGCATGCCCGATGGGAACTTTGTACCCACCTTTCAGATGAACATGCCTAGTGGGATCTTAGCACCACATCCACACTGCAGATAAGGACTTTACATCGACAGTGAGGAGCTTTAGCCAGGACATTCCATTTTTAACTGATGCCATTAATAAAACCAGGGACTGCAAGTGTGCATCAGGTAATTCCTCCCCAGGGTTCAGCTCACTTCCAGGGCCAGAGTTCATCCAGTCTTCTACTGTGACAAGACTGAAGTAGCAAAGATTTCCAGAGAAACTTCATGGGATAAGCATGTTCAGCTTAAAACTATTTAACATTTTGTGGGTGACTGAAAAGAGAATTTATTAGGACATTGTCCAATGTAACTGAAATAATTTAAATAAATTTAGCTCTAAATCCAGGAGTGACTTACATAAAAAGTAATATTAAAATTGATTTAATGAGTCAGAGAAGGATAAGAATTTGTCTTTCGGGGGAATTAGCTTAGAGTGGATACCATGTTGAATTGTCTTATCCAGCATTCTGCATGAACCCAAATACATTAGCCAAAGGTCATCCAAAAGACCAGTGAGTGTCCAGGCACCAGAAGAATATACCAGAACCTCAAGTGGCCTCATGAAGTACAAAGGCAGAGGGAAGCTGATCCCTCTGGTTCTCCTGCATAAACGAGGGGGTGTGCATCAATCCCAAAAGGTCTGTTCATTGACAACAAGATTTGGTGGGATGCATTTTTATAACCAGGATAGAGAAGAGGCTTTTCCTGCCTCACGCTGGCTCCATCAGACCCTAAATGAATGCAGAAGCATCAGCAGAGGATGGGAGGAAAGAGTAGTGCAACTTTGGCTCTCTCTTCCAGGAAAGTAATTTAAAATAATTCCATTCAGAGCAATAAAAAACAAACAGACAAACAACAACAACAAAACCCATCAACTCCAAAGACATTTTGCAAACGGAAGCTACTTTGGTTTAGTAAGCAAGTTCTGGAACGTTCTTCATATTAACAGTTCAGCTAGAGTTCCCACAATCCCTTAAGTACCTATTTCATTGAACCTTATAGCTAGCGTTCAGTAAGATATTACTGTTCCTATAAGTGGAACACACAAACTCGTCCAATTCTCCCATCAATGTTCTATCATTCAGTGTGGTTTTGAGACAAGGTGTCAGTATGTTGCCCTGGCTACCCTGGAACTCATGGTATAGGCCAGGCTGACCTCAAACTAGCAGGATCCACTAGGGTCTGCCTCCTAAATGCTGCCATTAAAGGTGTATGCCACTACACCCAGCTCTTGTCATTCTTTACTAGAGGTAAAACACAACAGTTACTCTCACGGTGTCTGAAATGGCACAAAAGTTTCTTGAGGTTCGTGAGAACAGATGTTAACAGACAAGAAAAATGTGGCCTTGTCCATTAACTAAAAATCCACTGTCTTGGGGGAAACCACAGCAACTCTTATCTATCTGGCATGTCATTTCAATTGAAATTATAAACATCGAAATCTTAAACCTGTATGATTTAAGTTGCTGGCAGTCTATTGCAGTGAAGTCTGAGTATTTCCTCTAAATGTAGATATTTCCAGCAAGAGTTTCAAATTATCTTCTAGGAGTCACAGCTGCTTTCCTGTCTTGAAAATCAAGCTATGCCATGTGACAGAACCCGACTACAGAGCAGCCTGGGTATACCCCAGGGCTGCCCCTATTCTTTCTGTGCATTTTATTTTCTAGTACCCCTTCCCAAAGACAAGAATAACTCACTGGCTTATACAGTATTCAAATCACATTGTTTCAATTATAAACATAAAGGGCAGAAACAAGTCCAGGAACAAATACAGCATATTTTTTGGCAAGCAGATAGTTGCAGAATACCAAAAAGTCTGGGCCAAAAGGGAGAAAAGGAAGGAAGCCCATAAACTCCATAGCAATGGCCTTGGGTAGGTGTCAGCAACATCACAAAGGAAAGGCAATGATGGTCCATGGGGCACACCCGTTAAGGGTCCCATCTGAATACAAAAAAACTGATAAATCATGGGAGATAGAAACTGTCTCTGTGACAACAGTCTGAGCAAAAGGGGAACGTTTAGTTCAAGGTCAGAGTCCTTGTGGTTTGTTCAAAGCCTGGTTTTGGTACCAAGAAGAAGGGACTACTCTTGAGTTGAGGACCTACTGCTCTACATTTTAGCCTCCGACTGCTAGGAGCATGTCTGGGATTGAGGAAGAATAAAGCAGATTCCAAAGTGGGTGATTTTTAAAATGCCACATGGCCATGGTTATCTTAGAAGCTAAAGTACACGAGGGGCCATGAAAGCTGCCAATGTCCCCAAATTGCAATTTGTCATACCTGCTTGTTGGCAGACAGCCTTACAGGACAATGAACTTGACCCTATCTGTCTCGCATTTAAACACTGGAAACCCAGCTGTCTTCTCCACAAAGCTGTGGTCCTAGTAGAGGTTGGCTCAGGGAGGCAAGAAGGCTGCTGTATTCAAGACCAGGCTGACTCCTTTGGGATGGAGATGGACATGGTCTTGTGGGTATGCCTTTGTGATGGGTGGCAGTACTTATCTCACTATAAAGTAGGATTGTGACATGGAAATATACAAGACTTGGGGGAAAATACCAAAAGGACAAAAGGTCTTAAAGCATTTTCAGGAAATAAAAGCTTCAGGAGAAAGTAGCACCAGGCAAAGGTTGGGAGCATTAGCCTGTCAGAGCCAGTCTCTCAGATCTGGGAGCCCTGGGTTCAGGACTCAGCTGTTCCCTTTCTTGTGGGCTGGTATCCATTCACCTTTAAGTCCTGCAGAATTACAAAGAATCCTTTCCAACCATGAAATCCAAGAAGCTGCCTATTTACAAATACAAAATAAAAGAAGGACCTGGGAACTCAGACTGGGCATATGCATGGGATGAATATGTTGACACTTATAAAGCAGCACTCCCCCCTCCCCCCACACACACCCCAATCCTATCCCTCTATTGCCAACTGGATGTGTGGATCTAGCCAATAACTGATGGCTGTGCTCACTGCACACTAGCTCATTGAAATGCTAAGCCCCCAGAAGGTTCTATCTCCTACCACTGGAAATTTTGAGATGCTTGACATAATCACATTTCCCCCTAAGATGACACCCCTTTGATTGCGATCTGGACCAGTTGAGATAGTCAGATGAAGGGGAGGTTCTGCATGAAAGAAGATTAAAAGAGATTCCAGTTGGACTTTCCTTTAAGTAAAACTTTTTTTGCCTTGTCATTCCTACTTCCTGTCAAAATATGCTTTAATTAGTTTAGAAATGTTTTAAGGATAAATGGTGAAGTCTTTTGTCTCCAGCCTATCTGGGTAACTCCCTTGCCAGACTAATCTGATGTCACCAGTGATTCACCTTGTGTTCAGACTTGGTTTCAAAGGGAACAATGAAAGAGGCTAATAGCAAATCCGCCCCTTCCCTCTTTTGCTGAACTGGTTAATTCATAAAATAACAGCGCAAGGAAAGGGGGTGAATTCTAATGTGTGTGTTTTAATGAAACTAACAGTGAGCTAGACTTGATTCAAAGGCTTTGGGGGATAGTACCAAGATGTAAAAGATAATAATAATGTTGACTCAGATTAATTAAAGAGAATTGTTTCCAGAGAGGAAGTTCTTCTTGAGCAGGGTTAGAACAGACTTCAGGAAGATGCTGCCCACTCCTGTGTCATTTCTTTAGTATCAAAGCAATCATAAGAGTGGCCTCAGGTGACACCAGGCATCACTCACTAGGGCAGTGAGTAAGCAGAGTACCAGGAAGAAAGGGAAAGTCCTGGCCTACCCAGACCTTGTTTTAACACTAGAAGGAGACTTGTGGGCTGTCCTTTGGGGTGTCACATATCCATCATCTGACACAGAGAAGATAAGGAGGAGGAGACAGGATACCATGGAGGGATGCCCACATTGGAGAGTGGAGTTGCAATGGTGGCTTCCATGTGTTCTCTAGAACTCCCCCTGCTGGAGAGTTAGGGACTGGCAGATCCCAGAGATTACTAAGGATGGCTCCATGTGAGCAATTGAGGACTTTGCAGTGCATGAGTCTCAGGGAGGAAGCACCTTGAGTATGTATGTCCTTACCCAAAATGATAGTCAGATTTTAGGAAAGATGAGGGAAACACACTCGCATGGTTAGATATGGTAAATAATACACAGAGATTGCAACTGCATTTTCTGACATCATCCCAACTAATTTACCAGACATTGAGCACACAAAATACATGGTATCAAAGACATCCAGATACACATGAGAAGAGGAGTCTTCGATGATTCCCAGTGTTGTTCAGAAGGAGCTGGTCAGGATGAGGGAGCAGGACAGCAACATGGCTAATGAAGTCTCATTGTAGAGAGGGGTAATTGCATTGGTATGCAGAACCAGTGCCAATCTGAGGCTGTGCAGAGCCACTTGGAGCAGCAGCGTCTCTGCAGCCTGTGTCAACCGACGATTATCTCCTTGTGGAAATACCCTGTCCAGTGTCCCTTCAATTATTCCACTTGTGCATATTGAGTTCTTTAGCAGTATGAGCCAAGGCAGGGGGGAAAAAATCCACCTTCCATCTAACGTATATCGCTGTGTTCTTATTCACACACTTTAAGTGGGGATTGGGGACAGGGACAGGATGGAATCCTTGAACAATACCTTACACAATGTTATTCTAGTATAATAGAAATATTTTTTAATAAAATAAGTTAAGTCGGGGGAAAAGAATAGCTTTGACAGGCCTCAAAATTCTCCTTGAAAATTCCCAAAGCTAATAATCCAATGTCTTTCAGTATTCTTTTAGAACCTAAAAATACGCTTATCTCTTTCTCCCCAGTATGAAAGGACTTTTAAAACCTTCAGCAACACCTTGCTTCCCTTCTGCAGACACTGTGAAACTAACAATGGCACTCAGAAAGAAAACTGCTCCTATCCCCACATCTTGTCTGCAAAGCAATGACTTACATGTTACCCAGGGCAGGAGAAGCCACAGCAGCCACAGCCCTCACCTTTGGTTAAACCACAAGGTGAAAGTTAGGAAACCTTGTGCTGAAGTCCAAATTAGCACCAAGGGAGGAGGCAATTTGTCGATTTCATAAAGGAAATAAATGCCCAGCAGTTTTTAGGTGAATGTGGGGATTTTCTACGGCCTGAATACAGATTCAGACTTGCCCCTAATTCCTGAGTTGGGCTGCAAAAAATTCTGAGTAGATTTCAGTGATTTTCAGAGTGCAGTGGTTCCCAGGCCGACTCAGCAGCCTCTTCCTTTGGCCAACCATCTGAAAACAGCATCCTGGAGACACACAGGGCCATCCCCAAGACTCCAGAGACCGTGAACAGCCTAACACTACTAACACCATTATGTGTAAGAACTAAGATTGCTCCATGCTGGGGCTCTTGTGGCTGACACTGGGCTGCAGCCTTTGTTCTAGAGGAGCAGAGTTCTGGCCAGCGGGCTCAGCTGCAGGCTGCTTTACCAACTCCCAGCAGTGTGTCCAGGAAGCAGTCTATATGTCGGAACAGAGGAATGTCCATCTTCAAAATGACAGAAGCAAGTGAGGCGTGGACTATGATTATAACCAAATCCTGGTACTTGGGGGCACACTGGAGTGGATTTTAGGAAGGATGAAAGTCCTGCATTCTCAGAATTTTTCTTCTGTTACACCCCAAAGATAGAAAACTGTGTGCTCATCACTGAGGCTAGAATGGCAGTGTGTGACTGGCTACCTTTGGGGTCTGTGGCCTGGCCATCTGGAGGGATGCTGGTCACCAATCATGTGAGGGAAGATAGATGAGTGGACTTTAGAAAGATGGAGAGTGTCCCTTAGATGTTCTATGGGGAAATGTTCGCATGAGAACAATGGTTACTTTGGGTTCTGGTTCTTCGACCTAGAGAGGTGGTTGAGGATGTAGATAAACAGGACCAGAAAGGACTGACCTAGATTCCTTTAGCACACAAGGAATGTGGCCTGGCAAGATCCCTAACTGTAAGTTCCTCTGGACAATGCTGGTGTTTTCCCATGGGGCTGATGTCTAGGATGTCCATACAGCAGACACCTTTGCTGCCACTTGGTGCTGTACTCAGAAACATTACTTAAACTATCTGAAGCCACAGGATAAGAGCTCCCTCAGGCCCCTGTGCATTGGCTCCTGTGGTTGCCTCTCAGTGGAAGATTCTTCATCACCATTTCACAGCCAAGGGAGTTCAGGTCCCCAAGGTGAGATGATTTATCTGTAGTGGCAGAACAAGACCTGAAGAGTCACCATTAGCACCAGGGACTCTGTGATCCAACTCAAAGAGAATTATAAACAGAGGCTAGGGATCTGAAGTTCACTGAGCCACAGAGCATTGGCAGGCAGGAGAAATGAAAAAGGTGGGTGTTTCTACTTCAGAAAACAAGCAGGTGCTTGGGGTGGGGGCACACTCACCTGCCTTTAACCCTTGCCTGCTATAGAAGGAGAAGCTGCGAAAGATTTCACCTGGGGCATTCATTTAAGCTGAAGTGTAGACATCATTTGGAGGAAACTAAGTTCTGCAGGAGCTTCAAATGAGAAGAGTACAAAAGCACCAGGACCCTGAACTGCAACATCCTATGAAATACTAGGAGAAGCATTAGGAAGAAACTTAGTATTGTACTCAGGAAGGAAAAAGAGCTTGATAGGGGCTGAGAGAGCAGCTTGAGACTTAGGGTAGGGCCAACTTTTACTTCTTTAGAAATATACAGACTATGCAGAAGGGATTGATCAGTTGATAAAGTCCTTACCTTGCAAGCATAGTGACCAGAGCCCAGCCTCAGAGCACACATTAAAAAACACAGGCATCCTGCAAATACTTAAAATCCCAACAATGGGGAGGTGGAGACTGGAAGATTCTTGGAGCTAGCTAGCAACAAGCCTAGCCTTAGTTGTCAAGTTCCAGTCCAGTAAGATGATAGATAGATGGATGGATGGATGGATGGATGGGTGGGGTGGATGGGTGGGTGGGTGGGTGGGTGGATGGATGGATGGATGGATAGATAGATAGATAGAGACAGAGCAAGCATGTGTACATACATTAATACTTGCATACATACATAAGAAATATATAGAAAATTATTTTTATAAACTCATAATTAAGACTAATATTTAAGAGAAAAGAATTAACCAAATAAATGAAATGTCTTTGCATCCTTTAATCATGAGCCACCAGGAGCCACAGAAGAATGTGGCCAAGGTGTTGCAACATTTACAGACACAGGACTACTGCCCACTGGGAATTCCTAATGGGAAGCATTGTTTTGGATGTCTGGAAAGAGAATAGAGGTGTAGATACAAAAAGGAAAGCTTCAGAGGGGTTCAATAACAAGCCCTGGCAATAGTTGTAAACATGGGACCCAGGGATCTTTCTCTTTCATTCAATACAAGGTGTAGCCTGTTATCTGATGCCAAAGCCCACTTACCCAGAAAACCCTGGCCAGGTACCAATACCTAAGCAAACACAGAATTCTCCACACTTAATGCCATGCAAAGAAAGAACTCAAAAGACAGAAGATGAGGATTTGTGGTCAGGTTGCAGAAATTGTGTGTAGCTGGGGTGGGGGGGGGGTGAGGAAATGGAGTGTGGGCATCCCATGCTATGAGCCAGAGAAAGCACCAGAGCTGAGTACAGGAATGGCCACAGGAAGCAGGCAAGTAGGAGCTGATGACACCATCAGCCTGCTCGCAGGCCTCCCTGCACTCCATGTGGCCTACTGGCGGTCGTTGGAGAGGAAGGACTGGAGACAGAACAGCTGTACAGTTCTGCAATATCCAGAACCTCTGCTCCTAGCAGACACCAGTGGCCACTAAGATCCGAGAAACCTTTGCTCTAAGTCAGCCAGAGATAACCAGACACTTAACCTTGCAATACTGCCCTATGTAGCCAGCCATCTACTACAGACCCAAAGTAACCCAGTGTGCACTTTGACAACAAGAAACTGCTAGCAGACAGCAGTGGGCAAAAGTGCACATTTTTGTTACTTAACAGCCAGGGTTCACCTATCCAGAGTGTGGGTGGCTGAGGCACACATGTCATCCCCCAGGCAGGTACACAGCAACCTGGACAATACAGAGCAAGCAGTAAGGAGAGGCAGGGATCATGGTCACTGTGCCATTGAACCCCACTGCCAGGCTTGGTGGCCCTCTCCTATCAAGGCTGCTCCAGGCTGTAGCATATTGGATGAACACAAACAGGAGTCTGCTCAACAGATAAAGTCGAGCCATTTCGTTAACAAGAACTCAGATTAGATTACTCTGTGATTACATGGTTCCGAGGTGTGATAAATTGGTTAATGACAGGATTCCCAGTGTAGTTGCTTAATGGGAATTCAATAATTACAGGTGCCCAGGACTGTACGGTAGCCTAGGAGATGCTGGCTACATGCTCTGTTCTAATAACTCAAAAGCTACCTGGGACAGTTGCAATGGCCTTGACATGGAGGACGTGTTACGGCATTAGCTTAGCTAAATGTCACATCTCACAGACCTCTGAAAGGCTCTTGTTGCCTGAATGTCCAGGCTGAGAATTATCTAATTCTCTTCTTTATCAGCACCAGGCCCAATTGTAAAATCTGCAGTCAATACATAATAGTAAGAACAAAGTAATATTTGAACTATTCACTAATAGTTAAGGGACCTTTCATAGACCTGTATGTTTGAGAATGTGTTCTTTCTAGAATTTGGTAAGACAGCAATTATCTCTTATTGAACTGAAGTAAATGGAAGCTCATTGACGATAAGAGAATTAACTCACCCCTGCTCCCCAGGCTCCTGCAACAAGACAGGATCTCCTACTTTCTCTGGTACCACAGCCCAGACAAGCTGGAATGTCACAAGTTCAGAACATTCTAAAATTTTCACTTTGCACAGCTGTCCCTAGAAGGGGTCTTGTCTCTACTGCCACACATTCTAGACAAGCAACACTTGACCTCATGGGCTTCACTTCTACTTCCTGGAACTGGGAGGATTTGAACAGACTCCTGACAGTTGTCCTCTGACTTCCACATGTCACACACACACACACACACACACACACACACACACACACACACACACACACAATGTTCTTAAAAATGAATGGAGAAGAGAATAAGGCTTCTTGTGTAAGAAAGAGGAAAATAGCCATAAACTTCTCTTGACATTAAAAAAAATAAACCCTCAGTGATATTACAGCCTCTGACAATAAGAAAAATGGTGTACGGGAATTAAAAATCATAAACTGGTACATTCAATAGGTCTTGAACTTATTTTTAAAACTCCAGGTAATACAGCTTTGCTGGTTTGTGTTCCTGAAATGTCAGAATTTGGCTGGGATTAATGGTTCTTTAAATGGATAGGATTCCGTGTTTATAGATGGTTCATAGGCCCCCGGCTAGAGAAAGAAAGGCATGAACATTCACTGAACTCTACTGACATTTAGTCTGGCATCTGGACATGAGGGCAGGGTAGAAGACTCCATAGCCCTAGTCCAAACCACATGATCTAAAAAGCAGGGGGTGAGAAGAAAGGCTCCACCATGCCACATCACCACAGAAAGCCACGTGGGCCAGGAGATCCATTAGGAGTAGGTTCCTGCGGCCCATCACTGCTTACCAAAGATGGAAGTAACAACTCTAGTATACTGACAGCATTCCTCACAGAATCATCCTAAGTAGTGGTGTATATTCTGAAACACATCTCCAACCCTACCTTTCTAACACAAACATCCTTGCACACCCTTGCTCCCACAGTGAAATTATAATCTTGTATTCTTTTGACCAAACACGCTATGTGCTGCTTCCTGGAAAGCTGTCCTCAATAGTAAGGAGAACCTTTCAGCAGAGCTCAAGTGACAAACACCAGAGTCCTCCCCAGGGTTTATTCCTAGCTGTGGTCCTTAAGAATGTTTGAGACTAGTACGATTTTGCAAGACCAAAGTCATTTGATTCACAGTGCTTTCGGCCCATAGACTTCTCTGACAGTGGTGGCTGCATTGGAAGAGACTTCTGGATGCACTGTGTGTCATGACTTCTGATAGACTTGGACTTAAATTCTTTATGTAAGGTGTATGTATATTGTTCTTGTGACCAGGTGCACATGTGCAGGTGTGCATGCATGTGGAAGCCAGAAGTGGAGTCACACATCTTCCTCTACTGCCCTCCATTCTACTTAAATTTCATTTTTATTCATAACTTGAGAATTCTGAATAATGTATTTTTTATCATATACACTCCCTACCCCCTACCTCCTCCCAAGTCTACTTCCCCAACACAACGTTTTGTCCTTTCCCCCCTTTATTCATGAGCCATCTCCCTAGCCCCATGCTACGCTGTGAAACAACTGTGTACTTTGGAACTTTAAAGACTGGCCTGTGAACATAAGTTCTTTTCCAAAGAAGAGGAGTGAATTGGGACTAGATCACAGTGCTCAATAGTTAAAAATACATATATGATATACTCAACAGCTGATTATTAAACAGTGCAGATGTGTTATAAATAGACTCTGAATGAATAGAGCCCTGATTGGGGGAGGGGGTGTCGGTCACCAGATCTCTAGGGTCCCACACTAACCCCTGTGTTCTGTCTTTCTAGTGTAGAGCTGGATTTTAAGCTACAGGAGGACAAGCTTCAGCCTGTGCTGAGAAAACTGCACCCTGTTGAGGAAACTCAGGTCATCCCTTCGCCTTACGCTCAGGAGACTTACTCCTCCACGCCCAAGCAAAAATCTAAAACCGAGTCCAAAAAGCATGGAAGGTGGAAACTCTGGTTCCTCTGAGACTCGTGGGCTTGGGAGTCCCCAGGCCGTCTTTCCAACCCACTGCGAATTAAGTCAGTCCTTTTCCAAAACGGATAGGATCAAGGGCACGGTGGTGCCGACGCGTGCTCCCTGCTTCTCGCCCTGCGGCGTACCAAAAAGGCCTTCGCACCAACATAGAATTAGCAGCGAGGGAGTGACTGTCACCCCTTGCCAGCTGTCCTTTGCAGTTCGCTGGTGTGGGGTGTAAAGTCTGAAATAAAACTATGTAATCAAAGATAAGGAAAAACTCTAACCCCTGGCACCCTCCCACTCCCCCTCAATCTATGAACAAGTATTGAGTTATCGGCGTTCCACGAGCCAGGCTGTCCCTCTGCAGACAGTGGAACTTTCCATTATTTTTGGCCTTTTATTATTATTACTTTTTTTTATTTTTTATTTATTTATTTATTTTTTTTTTTAAGGAAAAGAGAAAGCAAGCCTCCTATCGGCAAAGGACTTCATTTTTACCTTTCGTTTTGCAAATAAGCAGGGGGCGAGTGCAGTTTTCAGCACATTTAATTCCGGAGAAAGCACAATTTTTTTCAAGTGGTCGGAGACCATGAATAATCTCGAAAATGTGACTCTATGTATATCTGCCTTCGTGTGCTGTAGCGCTAAGCCAAGTGACCACATCTCAGTGTCACATTGACACCACAGATTTAGCACCCTCTTCATCTCCAGATGGACGACATGTTTACTGCTCATTTTCCAAATGGCCAGCAGCCAGGAACCACCCCTCCCCCAGCCCCGAGTCAGGATATGCCTTCAATCATTGCAAGCTGACAGGGTCAGAGCTAATGGACACTAAGCTTTCTTAGGTCTTGTTTTTTTTAATCTTTGGGTACCCAAAGGCCAAATGATGAATCTGGCAAGAATTTGAAAAGAGACAAAGATACACAATGGGTAATATAGTTACCTATAAATTACTGGTGCCTGGGCCGCAGCAGAAAGTGTCTTTGCGGTCAGTCCCCAGAGACGCTCTTTATCCCTGAGCCGCAGCCAGGTGTTTTATATAGTTCTTTCTGCTTTGTCACTACTGTGCAAGATCTGACCATCTCAGAGAGAAACAGTGTGTTTCCCTTCGCTGCTACCAATGGCCAAACTTACCATCGCCTACATTTAACCTATCAGTAAATTGTATTAAATGGCATACTTAGGGGAAAGCTGTGAATCCAAATGTTTTTAGGCATTTTTTAAATCCGCCGTCACACACAAGAGTTCTCTCTTGATTACACACGACAATGTAAACCTCCACTCCTTTATTTGTCCCTCATTTCTCTGCACCTTTACAAGTATCTTTTTTATAGAAAACAAAATCCTCCTGTGAGTTAATGATGTCTCTCAGTGTTCTGCTTCTCACATAGGAAGTGGGGGGGGGGTCTTCTTTTGCCTTTTATTTATCTTTCTTTTTTGTATAACTTAAGATTTGAATAGAGCATACCAGAAAAACCTGGTCTTCAGTATCTGTCCAGCACTCTCAGCTGGAACTCCAGGCTGGTGGCAGCCTCCTACCCGTGATGGCAAACCCACAGCAGTTCAGTTTGGGGAGAGGGTCATGGCCTCCTTTTGATGGGTAGGGGCTAAGGCTCACCATGCTTTTCCTCTGGACACAACAGTTACATTAAGTTCTAAACATTTGAGTTATACAAGGATCTAGAGATCAGCAATCAGATCTGGTCTTTAAAAGGAAAAAAAAAAAGCTAAAATAATATTTTGTGTGAATACTCTTTGGGGGTTACTCAAACCACACTACAGAGGTATGCTTAATTTGAAATGCACACACATACACACACACACACACACACACACACACACACACATACACACACAGAGGCACATGTGCACACATAGTCACGTACACAAACACATGCCTTTAAGGAAGTATGCTATAAGAATTCACATCCATAGAAGAGCAGTAAACAGACATGTTGGAGAAGAACCCTGACCAAGCTGATCCTGTACCTTGAAGGAAGTGCAATTGTTTTTTGCATACTAAACCTTTAAACATGTCTTTCACGTTTTTATACTGTTTTTAAATGACGTTATAAAAATGTTGGCAGCCAGTTTTCTCCTCATATGTTTGAAGCATTCCATGTTCTCAGCAAATGGAAGGAAGAAGGGTTCAGCAGCTTTCTGTCCAGTGCTGCACATCTGTCTAAATGCAAATATATGTGACTACCTGTGATGTCACTGTTTCAAGTCTAGGTCCCCAAATTAAAAAAAAAAAAAAAATTAAACATTTTAGAGTCAGAAATCAAACTCTGAAGATAAATTAATTCCTCTTCAAAAGAAAAAGCATCTCCCCAAACAGGAAACAAAATGTATTTTCAAGCTCATTTCATAGCCAATCACAATTTGCCAATGACAGAGGATGACCCTTCTCCTGGAAAGATTGAAGTCAAAACTTTCATTAAAAAAAAAAAAAAAGTAAAAAGTTCAGTGTCCCCTCCTATGTAGATGTACACATGGCATTACGTATAGAGAGTAAATTATTATACTTGTCATTAAATATTTATTAATTTTTAAATAAAAAAATCAAAGGTAATGTTTTGTGTTGCTAGCAAACTTATTTCACAGCCTCTATACTTTAGGAACATTCAAGAAAATAATAATGGGCAGATATTGGGCCTCGAAGGCACTCTGATGGGGTTTGCAAAGATGAAACTGTCATGTGCCCTGGGTACTCCCTATACCCCCAAACCCTGACTTAGAGAGGCCACTCTGATGTGTTTACCCAGCACCCTGGCATGGATTTAGCTACCAGGAACACAAGGTAACATTTTAAGGTAAGCAGGGTACATACATGCTTACAGTAACATGTGCCTAAACTGGGTCTACTTTTTAAAGAGCATCCAAAACTACTAAACTCACAGAGTGCTGCTGCTTTCCATGGCCTAGAGTGGGTGGCTTCTCTCTAGAGTAGCAGTTCTCAACCTGTAGGTTGAAGTCCCTTTAGCAAATGTCTATCCCCAAAAATATTTATATTATGATTCATAACAGTAGCAAAATTACATGTATGAAGTAGCAACACAATGATTTTATGTTTGAATGGGAAGGATCCAATGTCCTGAAAAGCTGTGCCATCTGAGCTCTTATGTGTCCCACAAGGTTCTAGTCTCTGCTGCATAGCTGAGTGTAATAGACAAGGTGCATGGGTTTCATAGCAGCTGTCCCAGATCAGCTGAAAGAAGTCCCAACCACAGGCAGAGTGAGGCAGGTACCTGACAACATCAATTTCCTTGTGGACCATGACAGGCATGTCACATCCCACACAGACCACCATTCACTGAAAGAGAAGAGATGCCATCAGATAAAAGAGTTTGGCGTGTTGCCTTTCATAGAAGTAGGCAAGAATTGGAATCGGCCAAGGGCCATGAACTTCTATCACATCATCTGATAGCAGCAGGCCAGTGTATAACAGGCCCACACACTGGCAGGCTGATTTTATAGGACTGTTTTTATCTGACTCAGTTACCACCAGTGGAGGCAGTTTCATGAGTGCCATCTTAGCTCAAGACTTCAACAACAGCTTCCCTCATCCACATCTTTCATCTCTTAAAAATGACCTTTCACACCTTTGGCCTCACATCAGTATGGAGCCAATTCATTTATTGAAAGAAAACATCTATACAACACAACGCTCAAAAATATCACCCAGTCTTGTGAATTAACAAACTAATCAAGCCATAATGGGTGGCAAATGCATTATGGCAGGAAAAGGTCATGTGAAAGGTACTCATTAGCTTTAAATACCTTATAATTAATATAAGGTACCTCTACAATCTGGTATTAACATGCAACAGTTTTACCTAGGCAATGACGTGATTTTTATTTCCTCTGCTGTTAAGCCTACTGTTAGTGAGCAACCTTGGGGGGAAAAGCAAGAAACCCCAGGACACATCAATGTTAAAAAAGCAAGAAAGATCACCCTGCCAACACCAAATATAAGTGAACTTACAAAGTCATTGCTCACACACATGTATACACTAGGGTGAATTTCTGAAGGCCACCGATATAGTTGGACAGCTGGTGTGATGCTTGTATTCAAAAGTCAAGCTCCCTCTATTTGAAACATCCATAATGCACTGTATTAAGTGAGGACTTTTAAAAGCATTTTCATACTTTAACATCCAAGAAATTATACATCTCAACACCAAAGCTCATGCAGAGGGATGTAATATATTGGTTACAAATTTGTTTTGAGTCTCAGTGAAAAGGCACTCTTCCCTGGGGTAAGAATTATAATTAACACCTTCCTTTCCAAATGCAGAAGCATTCCAGGTCCTTATAAATGACCTGGGATGCTAGGGAACATCCCACCCAGGCTGCTACTGCTCCTATCAAACACCTCTGCATCTATCCATGTCCATATAATAAGTATCCAAACACTGTCCATGGCTGAGTCCAGTGAGGCAGAGGCCCGTGAGGCAGAGGCTCCCAAGCTGGTGAACAACCCAGGACTTTTCCCACCCCTAAGCCCGTCTCTGTGGACTTCCCAGGGGCCCTTTCCATGAAGAGCTCACATCCCTGCCTGAGAGAAAACCCTTTAACCATTGTCCTCACTCAGTTCCCTTTTTAAAGGACTCATTATCAGAATGTAAACCTCACCATTTGAAAGAAACAACCAGTTAATGCAGCAGGAGAAGGAACGTCCCTACATGTTCATCATTGTTCTCAGGCCATGCCTCATTTCATGAAAGATGCATGTGTGGAGCTCCAGGACACACCAAATGGCTGATCTGGCCACCTGTGTACAACTACATGGTCCCTGCATAGTACCGTATATCCTGGGTGGGAACACTGTAATTCTAGAGCCTCAACAGGCTTCCACAAGGAAGAGAAAAAAAAAAAAAAAAAAGTAAAGTCAGACCTAATTCAACATAGAGTATTTTACTCAAGAGTCTCTGGTGGTGACCTGTTCCATTGGCACCTGTTTCATGTGGAGGTGGCTGCGGATGTGGGAGGTCAAGGGCAGGCCCATGCTTCAAGGGTCCATCTTGAACTTCTAAGAGGAGCAGAGATTACAAAGACGCTTTAATTCCATGGTAAGGTTACAGCCTAGCCCGTTTGCAGCAGTTACATGCTCTGCACTCTACAGCTGCCAAGGGGAGGGGCTTTGTTTATATTTTGTTAGTTAATTTACTGATTTATCCTTAATTATGACATTTAGGACCCAGAAACATTTTCCTGTGTATGAAAAGCATTCCCACGGACACTTCAAATGCAATGAAGTTAAACAAATGCCAGATGACAGAGTGCAAAGCAGAGCTTATATAAAAGCACTGCAGATGTGGGTGAAAAAAAGTGGCTGTCCGCTGTCTGTACGGCTTGTCCACTTCGGCATGAGGTTGCCCACTCCTAACTCGGGATTTAACCAGGCACAGATGGAATACCTAGTAAACACCCCGTGGAAAAAGCAAACCCGTTCTCAGAACTAACTTTGACGATGTCACAGAATAAGTCTTTTAATGAAATATGTCCACTCAGAAGTGTTTTTTTTTTTTAAAATAACTTCTATTTAAAAAAATCCATTCTGAGCAATCACTTATAACTTTCCAGCTGATTCACAGTTATATAATTTCCACTACAGTTATGCAAAGTGAGTAACCCAAGAAGATGGGAATCTCTGGGGCACAATGGAATGGTACAGCTCACCTACAAGAGATCTGTAAACCATTTTCTGCTCTGTTTCCACCCTAGCAGACCCACTGATGAAGCTTTTGTCTCCCTTGTCAGGGATGCTTTTGTGAAGATCCTCCACTAATCTAAATTCACAGAGCAACAGGGTAGCATTAAGTTAATGCATGCATCCCCAGCTGGTGCAGGCAGGGACGCCAAGGTGACCCACGCTCACAGGGGAAGTTCTGCAGGCCCACTCCTCTGAAGATACTTGGGATGACAGACAACTGACAGACACTTCTCCACAATTCAAATATTCAATGGCCAACATCCTGATATATCTTGACACCGTCATCATCGTTCATTAAATAATTACAGCTCATCAGTCACGTTTCTTTTTGTGATTTTCGCCATGACAGCTTGGTTTCACCGGGACAGATTCAAAAGGAATCCTTGATTCTTTTTTTATCTGAGATGTTCAGAACTGGGAGTCGTTGGCTTAAGGCCTCAATCCCCCTCTTGACTTCTGGAGACTTCTGTGAAGGCCATGGATTTGGTAGGCACTCTCTGACAATATCTTGCATCCCTGATACCTGCTCCCTGTGGATGTGGCTACAGAGGTGTAAGGCCTAAGGGAGGTCCTTACTTCGTAGCCACCTTAAGAAAACTCAAGAGTTCATCTCAAGGAATTGTTGAGATGTCCTCAGAATGCAAGAGTTACTCCCAGCTTGGACGCTAACCCGTCGTGAAACTCAGCATCAACTCAGCATCTGGAGTCTACCTGCAGAAGACTGGGTAGGGATAGAAAAGGGCTTAGTTCCCCGCGCAGCTGCCTACATGACTAGTGGGAACCAGAGGGGAGTTTCTATTACTCTTTGATTCTTGCTGAAGTGAGCCACGGCCATCAGCACTCCACCTTGGTCTCGCAGCTGAGACAAGCTGGCACTAGAACCAAGAACCACAGATGTGCTGGTCCAATATTCTGTAGTGGTTTAGGCAGTGGGGTAAGCCATAAACAAGAATCTTCCCCAATGTTAGTTAATGCCCAGCTCAAGTGGTCAATATAAATTGCTGTGGTTCTTAGGACTCAGCTAGGAAAACATTCTAAAGGCTCTCGAACCCCATATTCTGAGAGCTCCACTCACTGCCCTCTTCCCTCTATCAAGCTTTGTATGCACTTTACAATCGCTCATATCCTACAGTACCTGTGTGACCTTTTATAAGCCTCCTCTCTGCCCTCCTCTCCCAGGTTTAACTGCTGGTCAGGGACTATGAGTCAAGACTACAGCTCTAAGGTAGGAGTCCCTCGCCATAGGGATGGAGCTCAGTTAGTGTCCAACTAGCCAGAGGGCGAAAGGGATATGTATCCCCAACAAAGGTAGAATCATGTTCCCTAAACAGAAAGAGAACCTTTGTTCCCTTAACAAGACACAGTCCTGTCTCCCTAACCAGAGACAAAACTGCCCCCCGTCCCAAATAGAACACTATCCGTCTATCTCAGATAGAGGCAAGGCTAGTTTATCAGACACCTTGTACTCATACCACCTGCCAAGGGGACCACATACGGATGCTGAAGCCTCAGCAGCATCTGAAAGCCTTCCATCTGACCTATTCTAAGAAGGGCCACTGAGGACACAACACAATGATGCTCACTTCAGCTTCAAGCCACACTCCATCCATTCTACCTAGAGCCCCTTTCCTAGTCTCCATGCCTAGAGCCCCTTTCCTAGTCTCCATGTGAGCATGTGCAAAGTACACCAGAGCCTGACTGCAGGGGAGCCCCCAGAAGACTGCAGTCTACCCCTAATCTTGTTCATGGTGTTCAGTCCCCACTGACTAGTAATATACAGAGATGTTTCCAGGACGTGAGAAAGTAAAAATAGGAACACATGAAGAGTACCAAGCTGGAAAAGCCAAACTTCAATGATGGCCAATTCACATGGAAGCCTGTTATGTCTATATTCCTACTTTTGACAGCCCAAACTTAGACTATACATGCCTATTCAAGGAAAATCTGAACACGATTTGGAATTCAGAGGTTCACAGCTGTACCTTCTGGGCTACCTGCCTACTTCACCCACATAATACCTTCTGTTGTGAAGCCAGTACATAGGGACACAGGCTGTCTGTAGGGTTTCTATTGCTGTGAAGAGACACCATGACCACAACAACTCTCATAAAGGAAAACATTTCATTGAGGTGGTGGCTTATAGTTCAGAGGTTCAGTCCATTACTATATTGTCGGGGAGCATGGCAGTTTGCAGGTGGACATGGCGCTGGCTAGATCTTGATCAGAAGGCAACAGGAAGTGGACTCAGTGCCACACTAAGGGAAGCTTGAGCAATTGAGACCTCAAAGCCCGCCCCCACAGTGACACACTTCCTATAACAAGGCCATACCTCCTAATAGTACCAGTACTTTTGGGGGGCATTTTCTTTCAAACCACCATACAGGGCTTGGGCTGGTATGGCTTTGAAAGCCCAGCTTCCCCTCATTTGTTCATTCCCTGGATATATATGGACGGAATCAGCGTCACACACTAGCACAGACCAAGGTGCCTTTCCTGACTGCCAGTGAAAAGGCTATAAAAGCTGTTGTTTCTTTAATTCAGGAAGCTACTTTGTTTTCCTCCCTCATGAGAGGCCATCCAGGAGGTTAGCTAAATAAGGACGTGCACTTGATGTAATAAAATAAAAACAGTAAATATGTCGCACATAGGGATCTCATGCCTTAAGTAACTGAATTTAACCATTTGGGGGGATGAGTATGACAAATTCTGCACACCAGTCACCATGACACCGACTTACAATGACCATTGAAATTTGATAAGAAGTTCTTGAAATAAATCATCTTCCACAAGTAACGATTCATTGTGAGAGAAACAATGACTATACATCTATTAGACAACAAAATTGCTAAGGTGGGTTACCTCAATTACTTTTTAAGGTGTTTCATAAAATGATACCGAAAGTACCTTCAACATGATAAACACAAAGAAAGAATCTACCAGAAGAGTGAAGACATAGAAGAAAAGATGCATCCTTGACAAAAAAGTAATAACAAGAAACCCGGTTCTAAGTGGTCCGTTCTCTGACATTTGGTTAGTTTCCTCTTACCCTTGACTGGCTAGAATTATGGAAAATTGAAACAGACTGTTTCTCAACCACATGCTACCTTTTAAGAAAGTAAGTTCATGTCCCAGTGGCAGAGAGAAGAGACGGGACAGGTGTTTGGGGAAATAGCCTTCTTGGGAAGACACTCATGGCCTCACGCGAGCATGTGTCTCTGTGCACTTACAATGAGTTCGGAATCCCGCCCCATGGAAATGACTGTCCGGTTCACTGTCCTGAGAAGTTTCTCCATGATGATCTGGACATGCCTCTGAGTCGGCCCCTGGAGGGAAGAGACAATAATAAAAGCCAAGAGCACATACCATCAGGGTCTCACAAGCCCAAGTGCTTGTCTCCAAACCCTGCTGCTCTGTACAGAGTCAATCAATTATAACCCTTAACAAGATGAAAAATGGTCTTTGTTGAAGGCAAATGCATTCCTGAAGAAAACTCGAGGCCCTTTATTAATTATAGCCGATTAATGATAATTTGTTATATAATCATAGTAAATTAATTTAAGCAAACCTTAAAACTAAAAGCAAATCCATTGAAACAATATAATGTTTATGATCCCTGGTGAGACCACCAATTAGTCTTCCAGAGATGCTTGGCCATCTGTAAACGGAAGACAGGCAGATAATAGCACAGCCTGCTCTGCGTGTCACATCCCGATAACTTAACTGCTCACAGAACAGAATGTTTGAGTACCAGGGCAGCAAATTATCTAAAACTCACAGTGCCATGGGCTTTTCCATTAGGGAGAATTTATTCCCTGGTTTAACGTGCAATGGGACTGCGGGTTCTCTTCCATGCACTGGCTTAAGTAGGCAGGCAGGCCCCTGGTCTCTGCATAGCCACAAGATCTTCCTGGAGGTTCCCTACAAGCTCTTCTCCTGGCTTTACTCTGAGAAGTGCAAAGGGCCTAGCATGGGAGCCACTGAGGCTGGTCCTGAGGAAGCCATCCAAGCCCTGGGCAAGGCTCATGCCCGTGATGAGTTGAATCCATCCCATCATCCAGCAGGGGTTGTATCTGACCCAGGGAGAACAAACCACTGGGAATGGGATAGTCAATCCTCATTGTCACCTCCACTGGATGAAGAAATACCCAGGGCATTAGAAAGGTAAAGCTTTGACTGTGGGTGTTTCCACAGAGGATTAGCTGAGACAGAGAGACCCGCTCTGAGTTCAGGTGGCACCGGTTCATGGGGTGGAGCCCTGGGCTGAATAAAAAGTGAGAAAAGGAGAAAGCCAAATGAATGCCAGCATTTCCCATGTTCTGTTTCCTGATTGGCCCAGATGGAAGCAAGCAGCTTCCTGTAGCTGCAGACAGAAACTGGCCTAGCCTTCCTGAACCCCCACCCCAAAAGTGTATTTAGTGAAAGCAAGGAGAAATAACCAACTCAGAGTAGAATATTTATTGCCAAAAGGAAGGAATGAACAGACTGGGGTTAGGGGGTTGACCAGGAAGGTTGTTCAGGTAATTCAGGAAAAAGTTCGGAACAAACTCTATCTAAAATTCTGACAGGCAGGGAAGCTCTCAGACCCCAGAGCCCACTCCTAGCCTTGTTCATGAGGTTCAGTCTCGACTTGCTGCTAACATACAGAGCTGTTTCTATCCTGATTCCAGACACACCTGGAGAATCAATGACTTCCTAAGTGTATACATGTGCAGGGAGTGAGATATGCACATACTTGCCTGGCCCAGATTCAGATTAGAAAAGTAAAAAGCCACTGGAAAACATAATAAAAACAAAACAAAACAAACAAACCAGGATTTAGAAATACAAGAGGAGGCTGCAAAACTCAGGAAGCACTGGAAGCTTCTACCTGTGGGGAGCAGAGCAGAGAGCTGCTGCAAGCACAGGTGGCCATGTTCAGCCATCACTTAATAAATGCAAGAACTATCAAGAGGGATGGGTGATCAGCCTCCACAGCCATTATCTGACCTGCAGGATGAGAACTCTGGCCTTGGGAAACATCTCACCAGGAAAAGAAAAACTTCACTTCAATTCAGAAGTATGAATGTTGCGGATGTAAAAATCATGACACACACATAAATAAAAATCGTTCAAGGGTAAAACTCCACAGAGAGAAAGGCTGCCAGTGAAGGCCACAGCGTTTTCAACAAGGCAGTTCTGTCTCTAGCAGGTTTCCAAGGCTTGGGCACGGCAGCCAAGTGAGGCTGCCAGTGGTCTGATCTCCATGACTCACCACATCCTTCCGGTATAGCACCTCAAGGATGTTGCTGAGCAGCTGGCAGCACGCCTCCAGGTCCTCCTGCCTCTCCAGATGGAACTTGAGCTGGTCAGTCATCATGGGGAGCAGGATCTCTCTGCAGTCTGCATAGAGCACAGGATTGTCAGTTAGTAGGGGCCACCATGCAATCTCTCAGGTCTGCAAGAAACCCATGTGTCCTCTCAAGTATCTGACTCACAAGGTGCAGAATGGAAACTGACATCACAGAAGCTGGTGGCTTGACCACCAGGAAGCCATTTCCAATGCTGTCAATCATTCCCAGATGAGTACCTGCATGTATTTGCAGGTCTCCATGTAAACACACAAGTCACAAACATGTATATCATATATAAACACACATCCTCCACAGTTGAGCATACCCTGCATTTGCACATGTGATGGATTATCTACTAGTGTCTTTTACCTTCAATCCATTGATTTGCAACAGTAAAAGGAATATTTCCTCCAACAAAAACTATTCTAACAGTGGATTTCCAGTCATTTCCTAGAACAAGCAGACAGGATCCCTTTGTTAAGTGAAAGAGCTGAGCTTGGGAGTGGGACAATGGTGTACAGCCCTTTCTTCCCAGACAAGCTCCCTAGAGTACACCAAAGAGGTGGGAATGAGGTGGGAATGAGAAGACAGAAACCAGGGGCAGAGAAATGGGACTATAAACAGAAACTTGGGAGTCGAGACCAGGCCAAAGAAGGTCTATGTTTTCATGTGTGGTATAGTTAAGAACATAGCCAGAATATTCAAAACAGAAACAGAAGAGCAACGTGGTCACAGATTGACAGTGAAATCAAATTCCTAATTGTCTCTTCCAGTTTGGAAAAGGAGCTGAATCCTGGCAGCATCCACTTTCCAAAATGACCTGCCTGTTGACAGCCCCTTATTCTGACACCAGCCCAGCCATTATTGCCTCCTTCAAGATGCAAAGCAGGTGAGCAGCAGAGCTCTGCAACAGAAAATAGATGTAGCTGTTTTTCAGGATTGTACATTTTAGGATTTACGACATTAATGATACATAAAAGCATGTTTTGCATTAATGTTCCCTGAATTTTTTTATGGAAGTAAAAAGAAATTACACACAGCAATGGAAGGACTACTCTACACATTCAGAAATACACAAATACACTCTGAACTCAAACACACTCAGTTGAACTTTCTTAAGGTCAACAGTTTAATGAGAGACTGAGGGGGTGTGCATAGGGCAAGAAGAACCAGAAATAACACAAGCCCCTCTGCTCCATGGTCTCCCACTGGGACATCTGTAGTTAGTTCAACCAGGGCATTCTCAAATTCCACTTAGATCTTCTCCCTTAGGGAGAGACTAGGAGGAAGTCCATGAACCACAAGGAGTATGGCCTGATGCATGATGATCAACCTTCACTGTCAACAGGATTTAGAATCACCTCAACAACACACCTCTAGAGTCTGTGAAGGTTCTTCCAGAGAGTGTAACTCAGGATGGAAGAGTCACTCTGATTATGGGTCGTGCTAGTCCATGAGTTCAGGTTCCGGAGTGAGTAAGAATGCAAACAGTTGAAAAGCCAGCTGGGCCAGGATTCCCTGCCTTCTGCTTCCTCTTCTGTGGACATGTAAGGTGGTGAGGAGAGACAGCTAGAGCTGTTCCTGCCATCGTGCCCCCCTCCTCAAGTGGGACAAAATCAACCTTTCCTCCCCTAAGGTGATTGTTGTCGGGTGTTTGGTTGTGGAGATAAGAACAAAACAAAAACCTTAAGTAAGCCAATGAGAATATGTGGCGTTCACTTGTTGACACCATATTTCAATAATCAATCCCTGTGCAAATGTAATACATAAAATAATAAGAACTGCACACCAGCACTGCTGGACATGACTATGCAGAACCCTGCAGAAAGCCAGGGGCAGAGGTCACAGCACATAGCGAGGGTGCTGTCTGAGCCAGCAAGTTGGCCCCTTTGTGTCTGGGTTTCCAGTGTCAGGGAGACTTCATCCCCACCGTCTCACTCATGCCTTCCAATAACCCCGATGGGAGGACCAAAGTGTCTGACAGATAGAACTGTGCCCTTTGAGCTTCAGAGGCATGTTCCAACATGCAAGGTATGCTGCCACTCAGGAGACTGCACAGATGTGAGAACTGCCCAAAGATAGACTATCCAAGAGAATGAGTACAAGAAAATGACCCTGGATCATGCTGTCAACAAAACAGCCCCAGATGCATTTGCCATAGAACCTCAATGTTTGCAAGCTATATCCACTCTTATTTCTACTATGTCTGCTGCCTCCAGCCATATGTAACACCTAATGCAGAGCAACCATCCAAAGCGAAATGGCAGAAGGATCCCTTGGAGAACAGTGCCCAAGCCCCACCCTTCATGCTGGCCCCTCCCAGAGAGCTCCAATTCAGTGCCTCTAGTTGAGGCCTCATTCACTTCCACTGGGAACACATGACCCACTATGAGCTCAACTCAACATGGAGCAAGCCCTGAGCTATGTCTGTCCATTTGGTTACTATCTATGTGACTGCTACCATTCTGGAGATCATGTGAATTTCCAAGGTATAGGCAATGATTCTCAGCCTGTGGGTCAGGTTCACAGGGGTCACGTAAGACTATGGGAAAACACAGATCACATTATAGTTATGAAGTAGCAACATAAAATAATTTTATAGTTGGCGATCTTCACAACATGAGCGACTGTATTTAAGGGTCACAGCATTAGGAAGGTTGAGAACCACTATACTGAGGCCTAATGGGTAGAAAGCCTTGTGATCTGGCTAGCGCGGGCTGGAGAAAGGATGTAGCTCTGGACAGTTGTCAGAGCTGGCCTTTTAGGGTCTGGGACCCAATGTCTCTGGCCTAAGTCCTGGCCTTTGACCCCACTTATCTGTCGTGCTGGGAAAGCGGTTGAGTGTGCTGGTTCCATATGCCAGTATTACCTCAGGGTGAAGAAGGCAAGTCTGCATGCCCAGCTCAGACTACCCACCATGTTTGGTTCCCTCACAGGAGCACCTACCACTCACCCAGCCCCCTGGTCTTGTCAGCTTCACTTATGTGTTATGCTGTCTGTCTTGGTGAGAAGCAACTCCACTGACAGTTTGTCATGTTTAAAGATGTTTCAAGCTGGATTTGAAGACTCACATTTGTAATTCCAACCTCAGAAGGCCAAAACAAGAGGGCAGTTGTGAGTTCAAGTCAGTCTGGGTTACTTAATGAGATCCGGGGTAGCCTGGGTTACATTGTATTGAGAAAAGAAAACACACACACACACACACACACACACACACACACACACACACACACACCCCAAAAAAAAAAAATCCAAAAATAGAACAATTTCCATTGCTCAGCTCCCCGAGGAGATGAAAAGTCATTGTCTATCCCTTTCTGACAGATGAATGTCGAGCGGTGCAGGAAAATGGCAATGACAATGCAGTAACTGTGAAGATAGGAGATGATCAGTCTGAGGAAGGACTTGGCCCAAAGCACTGAGCTACTAGGAAAGCTGGCCCCAGAGCCAGCACCATCACCATCAGAAAATTCCCTCTGCCTTCAATTCCACATCTGAACACAGACAGACAGATTCACCAGACAGTAGGTCTGTCAGATTTCCCAGATAGCCAGATGCCACCCTGCCCAAACCAGGGATCTGGGATAGGCCTCGAAGAATATAGAGTGGCTTGCAGTATTGCCCATCATTGTACCATCAGAAACCCACTATATTCCCTCAAAGGAAGAAACACACATCCCCAGCATCTTTGGGGGGACCAGAGCCAGAGGCAAAGGAGTTATGCTCTACACCTCCAGGTCTAAGTTACTGGGCCACGATAAATACTGACTGCTTTAAAAATGCTTCTCTTAGGTGGAAAGTAAACTCTGTGAGGAGTTTCCTGTTTTCTGTAGGGAATAATCTCAGCATTAAAACCAAGGTGCGTGTGTCTGTGTGTGTGTGTGTGCACGTGCACACACAGGAGGTTTCACTCCCTTCAAGGAGAGTTGGTTAGTATGTACCTCCATGCACATCCTTTTCATCTGTGACACATAGCAATTCACACCTGCTAAGTGGTGAGGAGGGCCCTGCTGTCCACAGCAGCCCAGCCCCACCCTTGGCAGAGAGCTGAAGGACAAACACGCCTCAACAAGAGTGTCTCTACCTTCCTGGGGATCTGGTTTTACTGGATGGTTTCCAAGCCAGCCTGGGCAACAGTGTGCAGCTGAATGGGAGGGCATATTTGTGTGTGCTGACTTCCTATGCAAGTACGTGCAGAGGGCATGAAAACTAAGGTGCATGTGATTGAAGGCAGATCTACTGTCCAGCACTATTCCTGGGTCTTAATGAATGGTAACCGTTAAAATTATAATTTGTATTATTGTGTGTTTGATTTGTATTATACCAGGCCAGGCTCTTTGAATGAATGTACACCAGGAAAATTAATGCCTTAGAATCACCTTAGAATGGATCTACCCACACAGAGCTACTCTGTTTCCTGCTCACAAAGCACAGAATATTGCAAAAAAAAAAATTTTTTTTTCAGATAAGGTCTGTTAATGTAGCCCAGGCTAGACTCCAACTAATAATCCTATCTCGCTTACCCAAATATTGAAGTTATAAGCACATACCATACCATATTCATAAAAAACCTTCATGTTTAATGGGTCTTTTCCTAGTCTGCATTTTTTCTTTTTTCTTTCTTTTTTTTTTTTTTTTTTTTTTTTTTTTTTTTTTTGTTTTTGTTTTTGTTTTTCGAGACAGGGTTTCTCTGTAGCTTTTGAGGCTGTCCTCGCTTTGTAGACCAGGCTGATCTCGAACTCACAGAGATCCACCTGCCTCTGCCTCCCGAGTGCTGGGATTACAGGTGTGCGCCACCACCGCCCAGCCTGCTAGTCTGTATTTCAATCTACAGAAGTTAAATGTTCTTAGGAAATTTTAAATCATAGTAGGGTCCACAAAGTATATGCTACATCATGAATGGAGGTACACATCTGCAGGAGAGATTTTATAGCCTCTGGAAGCTAAGGCAGAAGCTCTCCAGCCACACAATGGACATTCCAACTAGCCGTGTGCAATATCTTTTCACACAGATAGAAAATCACATCCATAAAGCCAGGAAAACAAAATAAATAGCCTGAACCAATTCCTCAGCACACACACACACATACAAAAAAGGTTATTTTTAAGGAAAAACACATTCTACATACTTTAAATCAACCACTGACACATAGCCTTTGAAAAACTCAGAATGCTAGAGCCCAGAAGACTAAAATACTATTATTTAGGCCATGAGGTTCTGAGAAAGGCTTTTGATCAGTTCATCCTTATATGTAAGAAACAATAAAGTCATAATGCATACACACACCCATGATGTTAAAATAGGACAGATATTTTGGGAAGGGGAAGAGAATTAGCAGGAAGGGAGAGGGGACAAAGAATGTTAATATCAGTCAAAACATGTGACATACTTGAAAAACATATCATTGCAAAACTCATGACTTTTACAATAAACTTAATTTTAACAAAAATTAAAAAATAAAAACAAGGACTTCTTGTTGAGCATGTATAAAGCCCTATGTTCAATCGCAGCACAGAAAATAAAACCAAACAAAAAAACCATAGAAAACAAAAAAAGTAGGGCTGGGATGCAGCCAGACGGATAGAATGCCCACCTAGCATGCAGGAAGCCCTGAGTTCAATCCTCAGCAACAAACAAAATCAGACGTGGTGGTTCATGCCTGTCATGCTCCAGTCCTCCCATTTTCATATCTACAAAATGACACCCTAGTCATTCACCTCCCATAATCACAGACTAACCCTCTGAAACTATAAGTAAGTGCCCACTTACGAGCTTTCTTTATAAGAGTCGCCTTGCTCATGGTGTCTCTTCACAGCAATAGAACAGTGACCCAGACAGAGTCCAGTTAGCACTGGCCATATGGGCATGGGTGCGGGGCATCATGGGAGCACAGGAAAGCCCCCAGTGACCACCCCCTCAAAGAATGCCTGACTATCTCCAGCAGCTAACCGTTTTGAACAGATCCTCAGAAAGGGGTGGGGCTATCTCTAGGAGAACTCTGGCTGGCCCTTAATGCTACAATACCAACCTCGCAGGTAAGATGTACCCACTGGGGCAATAGTGGTGATACTGTTATAGAGGAAACAGCTGCTTTCTGATTGGGCTTGAGGCCTGTTCAACAGGAGGGAATCACATGCCTAGTACTATAATTTTGCTCAAAAGTCCATGGCTGGGAGGTAATAGGCCCTAAGGCAGAACATTCTATTGTGATTTTGCTAAATGGTCATCTTGTCAAACTGCCTTCTAAATGTGTATGTTTACAACCTCAGAACTGGATTTAATTATAATAAATGAATTGCAAGTTCAAATGTTTAAAGGTGGTATTTAATCTAGTTATTGCAAACAACTGTTAAGAAGAATATATTATACAATGAAAACTAAAGATCCAAGGCCTCTGACAGAGTAAGAATTTAGCATTTAAATTGTGCTATAAGTTACAACACAATGAACTTCTCAGACTCGGCATGGATAAAAGAATATAAAGCATGGCATTAGTGAGTTTTAGATAGAATTCACACTGCAATGACATTTTGGATAAAATATGTGACTGACTTACATTGCTTCAAACTACATTTGCTGAGGACTAGGGAATCTAAAATGATACCCAGGACTCACAGTCTGCTCCTACAGGAAGCACAGGCTAAGTATGTAAGGAAGCAGATGAGGAAGGGTTCATGCAATTTTTTACTGTAATGAATAAAGGCTCCTATGATTCAAGGTCACAGCTCTCTCGACCACTCACCCCATCACAGGAGAGCCCAGGACTTCTTGGTACCTATCAGCACCCACTGGAGAATTTGCTACAGGAAGCATAACTGACCTTTTTTTTTTCCCCTGCCATATATAGAGAGACCAAGGAAGGCAGCTCAATCCAGAACCCAGGCAAGGAGAAAGCACTGATACGGACCCACATTTCATACAAATTGTCATGGAAATGACACTACCCACTTCCATTCTCTCCCCTAACCATGTTCTGCAATGATCACAGACTTCAATCATTAACATCTGCTCATCTGCAGCTGTGAGGGCCAAAGCAAGGATGATTAATGCTCTGGTAATGGGCACAGAGTAAAAAATATTAATCTTTATAAAAGGTATTCAACAGGCATCATCGGCTTATAAATGTCCAAGCAGAATATCCGTCTATAACCCCATTATAGCTCTACATTAAAATAAGACACAAAAATGAGAATGAATTTGTCCATTTAAAGCATTCATTTTTATGAACACTGAGTAATGTGCTTCTTAATTTTTAGTTCGGTCACATTAAACAAATGATCCATAAAGTGCATTTAATAACCTTGTGTGTGTTGCATAGTACCAAAAGCCAGAATAACACTTTTAATGAGAATTAAACAGTAAGAGTCATATTAATGGGAAATGCTTGCTATTCATCTTTTATAGACAATCATCCTGTTTTCCTACCATTTAGGAGCCCTGTGCCCATGTTTCAAGATGCTCAAGTGATTTTCTCCATCTACATAAGTCTTTAAGCAGTTGTAGCTCCAAGACTGTATCAGTGCTAGAGGGAGTCATAGAAGCCATCTATTGATCTCCAGACTTCACAGATGTGGGGATCAGGAACCTGGTGACAGACAAAGTCAGCAAGCGTACTGCTAAGCAAAAGCTGAGCCAGCATTAGCCACCGCACTCCCAATCCAGAGAGCTTAGTGATAAAAGACCCATGCCTGTGCACATACATGTGGGCATATTTAATGTCAAGTAATAAGGCATCTCCCCAAGCATCATTTTTAAGTAAGAAATTATGAATCTAGGCAGTGCCAGGAGAAGAAACCACCAGCAAATCACCCTTGCCACAACAGTGTTCCTTTTGGATGTTAAGTTTGCTGATCTGTGGGACTGAATCTACACATATACCTAGCCCAGCATTTTGACTCCAGACAGCTGGGTAGTACCTTGTAAAGTATTCCAGTCAGAACAGTGTCACTTGCCTGTGTACTAAAAGGATCAGAAATGTGGCAATCTGTGATTCAGCCTTGAGGTACCTAGTGTCATGGAATTTTAATTGAGAGGTTGACAGAGCAAGTAAGAGGCTTTGGAAACTAGAAAGATAAGCAGAGAAGCACAGAGACTGTCAAACAAGAGGGAGCAAAACTCAGTGAGGCATGGTGATTGCTACCCAAACCAATGACCAGGATCCTATCCCCAAGGCTCACAAGGTTAAAAGAGAGACATGACCCTCACAAGTAGTCCTCTGGACCACACATGTACACTGTGGCATGCATATGCATGCACACACAGAATGAATAAATAAATAAATAAATAAATAAATAAATAAATAAATAAATGTAAAAAAAAAATTCAAAAACTTGTCAAATGTATGTCTCCTGTGTATGAGCATGAGACCTTGCTGAGAAGAAGTCATGTTTAAAAAGCGCACTGGGCAAGAGACCCTCTTGACCTTTGAGATTGGCAAGGTATATCAGGAAAGGTGACATTCTAGTAGAATTGTTGTAAGCTATGATGTATCCTCAGGTAAATTGAAAGAAAAGCCAATGGAAAGGCTATGAATGAACCCCATGTCAATACATGAAAAAACCATAGACTGAAATAATATGACAAGTCTACTGTCAAAGTCAAGAGAAGCAGGTCAAAGAGGTGGGTGGCTTGCTGGGTTGACAAGGGATTCGACTATTCTGCTTGGCTATGGGGAGAATCTCAACACACAGAAGAGAAGAAAATAGACACAAAATCCATGATTTGGCAGGGGATGGTCAGGCGGGGAATGATCTAGTAGGTGGCCACAGACACAGCACTTGGTCAGGGTCGTGCTGACCACATGCCACTCTTGCTGTGGCATGGCAGAGTGCCAACTTGGGCTTTCCACTGTCCAGGATGTTATTTTATACAGTAAGAGCTGAACTCTCAGGACCTAGAAAGAATCAAGAGCTGTAGGGCTGAGGAGTTGGCTTTCTAGGTACCTGGTGACAGCATGATTAGGTATCAGACAAATGAGGACAGCCACTTCTTAGACTCCCCTTCCTACATCAGCATTAAACAGCAGAGGCAGAAGCCTGCCCAGAGGTGGGCTCAAAGGAGAGTCAACAGAAGCTAATATTTAGATGAATAACGCCATAAGGAGCTGTTGGTCCTAGTAGTGATCACAAACTACAACCCCCTACTGCCACCCCACAGAAAGAGAAGAGAAAAACTATTAAAACCCCATGAACACGAGAACCACACTATATGATTTATTTATGCTTAATTTACAGATGTGCTCATTTATCCATTTATTTGTAATTTTTTTTTTCTTGCTCCACATAGTGTTGAAGTAAAATCAGCTCCCGGAGAGAATTACTCATGCAGCGGGCGTGAAACAGTTTAAGGAGTATGGATGATGGATCTGAAGCAAGCCAGAGTCATAATCAGCACCATGGTGGTGGACAGCTCCCTGCCTGGGCCTTTGCTTATTTAACACTGATGCCCCCATCTGTAAATTGAGTTAATTAGTCTTTTCCGAGTCTACATTTTTATGTTGATGACTCTGAAGGCTCTCAGAGGACTCAAAATGGCTAACCAAAAGTCCTGAGCACTTCGTTGGTGATCAATAAAAGACGGTAGACTTCCGTATTCAATAAGCTATTTGTAAAAAAGTGTGTACTGCTGTAACAAGTGGCCTCTAGACAAACACACATAATGAAAGATAGAGGAGAGACCCACAGAATGAGGGATGAAAAAGGTACTGGATAACAGATCAAGAGTGGAAGTTTCCTTGAGGCATGGGGGGAGAAACACAACATGGAAGAGGAAGCGATGTTTATATTCCAGCATTATTTAAAAGAGTTAGTCTTCAGGGCTCCCAGCTGGCAACATTCATTAGAAGTCATCAGCACAGCTATCTAATTAAAGTGTTCCAGAATGCTGTACGAGTGGGACATTAAATGACTGTGGCAAACAAAATTAGCCCCAACCCCAATTTTTCCTCTGTGTACAACATCTATCAAGTTAACAAAACTACTTGAGAATAGCTCAGGGTTTAAGATCTGTTTTTTCTCTGTAGAAAAACTCAAGAAATATTATTTTGATTTGTTGAGGGATCAAAGCATTAAAACAATATATTTCATTGCAGTTATGCATTAAATAGCTTCTCATGTGTATGACCTAAAGAAAAGGAAATTGATGAACAGGGAAATTTTTATAGATAGATGCTTCCTACTTAGAGGGTCTGGCTACTATGAAGAAACTGTGACTTCAATATATCCTAATACCAAAATCCTGATAGGTATGTGGGCATTGCCCAAGGCCTTGGAAGGGCTGCTGTAACTAATGTTCCCACCATTAGTAAAAGAGTTTTACTCCATTTGAACACTGGGAGAATTATTCACCTTGAAAAGAAGAATGAAACACATCATTTACACTCCTTCGCCCTGAATTTTAAAGAGGCTTCCTATTATTCAAAACTGAGGATAAATGAGTTTCCATAGGGCAGGTGAGCCCTGCTGGAAAGGGGTCTGCCCTTAGTTTGATTTCTGTGGCTATGATAAAAGACTCTGACAAGAAGCAACTTGGAGAGGAAAGGGTTTATTTACCTTACACTTTCAGGCCACAGACAATCATTGGGGGCTATCAGAGCGCGAACTCAAAGCAGGAGGACCCTGAAGAGAGGATGGCTTGCTATTCCACCTAGCATTCCTTCTGACCAGGGAATTCATTCACAGTCAGGATACAGCAGGAACCACAGAGGATGCTGCTTTCGAGCTGGCTCTTACCCAGGCTTGTTCCTCCACTCATGATGAGCTAGCTTTCTTATGTAGCTCAAGACCACTTGAGGAGAGATGGTGCTGCCCACAGTGAACTGGACACTCCTAAATCAATGAATAAACAAGATAATCCTCCATAAACAGGGCCGCAGGCCAGTCTGATGTAGGCATCTCCTGACTCAAGGCTTTTCTCTCAGTTGACTTTCGGTTGTGTCAAGTTAACAATTATAGCCGGCTAGGACAGGATCCTAAAGGGAAGGAGGGAGTGAAAGAAAGCCAGGGTTTGAGAGAATGGCTACCTTCCTTCTACTCACAACACGGTTCCAGCCACCAGGAAAGCAATAGCCAAAGCTTGCCAAGGAATAACAGGTTGATAAAAAGATCATCTACCGGGGTATTAAAACACTACCAAGAACCAAGACTTGCTACTATACTACACAGATACCTTCAAATATCACTCATCCAATCTCACAGCCCCCTCTCAAATTAATCAAACACACACACACACACACACACACACACACACACACACACACACACGGAAAAGCATGTGGCAAGCTGTAAAATGAAACGTGTCAATCACCTAGGCCATTGTAAGTGTGGGAACATGACGAGACTATGTCTGGAAAAACAAAGAAACTATTCTATGTTCATCAGAATAAGCTTCCCCATGGTCTAGGATCCAGGGGAGCAGGCATGTGTGGATAAGGAGAAAGTTCCAAAGGGAACTTCCCTTCCCTTAAAGGCTCCATGTAAGTAGAGGGAGTGCTCATGGCGAGTCTACATGGTGATGCTAGTCAGGTGAACTCACTGTATCCCAATTCCTATACCATCAATGTAAAAAAAATCTGAGGGCCTGGATTCTAACCTCGGTGTTCTGATGTCTAATTTAATTACACCAGAACTTTTCATTTCTACAATAGAATTTAAGCTTTAATTTTCCCAGCTTTCATTAGATATGTGGGCAACAACATAATCACATGGGAACAAAGCCATGAACACACAATTATGAGACGTCGACTTTCCTTCTCTTTGCATCTTGCTTTGAAAATCTGCTCGATCCACGCCACGGATGATATCCACGAGTCATCATTCTGCACAGCACATAATCCGTTTAGCCAGCTTTCAAGTAGGCAAGTCACATCGGAGACCAGGCTCGGAAGCCATTACCACCCATTCATTGGTTCTCATGCACAGCATGCTAATGAGTCCAAGGCCCTTCACCTCAGCATAGGAGCAAACACAGGACATCCAAAGCAGATGGATGGGGAGTGGAAGGAGGATGCCAGCCTAGGGACTAGATCAAGGATAGATCCTCAGTCAGGAACAAGGTCATCCACTGAATAATTGCTACCTATACAAACAGTGGAGTCTTGGATTTGCTTCAGAGTCTGGCCATGAGTTCACTATTGTTGGGTAATGGGGGCATAAGTATATATTCCAGCCTTCTGTCCACTCTTCCATATTCTGGCAATTTCCCCCTTTGTATTTCCCATATAAAAGTATATTGGATCCTCTCACATGTGGCTTGACACCATGGACTCCTTGAACTAGAATAAAATACAACAGAAGAAGGCTGGCCTCTGGGCAGAGGGTAGCTGACACTGTCCTCCAATGGGGCAGTTTCATAGAGACTAGGACCCAGCACAACTTTTTGTGCCTAATGACCCATCTCCTGTTGCAGCCCAATAAACCCCCGCTGGGTCTATCTTCTCTTTCCCTGTCTGCAAATGGGAAAAGTGATGAGAGAAAGCAGAAACAGCCAGTGTGCCACCAGCCTGAGGCGACAGGAACCCGAGGCCAATGTACTAAGTGTGTGCAACTCACTGAGGTGAAGCAGGATTCTTGCAGCTATGTGCCATCTAGTTATCACCTGCATGCATGCTGACCATAGGACTGGGCCAAACTTCAACTCCTGGCAACACAGCCCCACTGACTATCTGTGCAAACATGGCCCTTGCTCCCAAACACTCCAGAAAATAACACAGTACTCATACATTTTCCACAACATAACTTAAGCCGGCACCGAGTACAATTCCTTACTGGCAGGAGGTGGAATCTGCAACCCCTTGAGAGTGTGAATCTATAAATATGGCCACCATTCTGAGTGTGGAACACATCTTCAAGACTGCTTGCACCTATGTTTTCCCAGAGAACAATCTTAATTAGGGCCTAAACTGAATAATTTTCTTGTTCTCAGCCAAGTGGAGAACTGGAGACAATGTCTTTCATGGTGTGAGGCAACAGAGGCTGAAACATAGCCTCTGCCCTGGAGCTCCCAGTGACCTCAAGGATTCCATCACTGGTCACCAGGAGCACACCAAACTCGGCAGCCCACAGGAGTGTAGCATGTTCCACAGTGCAGGCAGCAAAGCCAATTACTACAAAAGGGTAAGGACCCAGGAAAGAGAAGAAAGCACGAACCACAGCTACCATATCTCATCCCAAAATGGCTTGACTTTAAATATTTATACAAATGTGGCATGGACTATTTTATAAAAGTAATGGCATCTTTGTGAGAACAGAGCAAGAAGAGGATTTCAGCTGTTCATCTTTCCTGACAAGGAGAGAAGACAGCAACTGGCTACCCGAGAGAATGCCAGAGCCTGCAAATGAGAAAAATAGTCGCCTTCTAGGCTATCCCAACCCCGACCCAAAGCCCATGAAAAGGGGACTTTTCATATTGGTCAAAGCATTCTAAAAGGCTCAGAGGCAGCCACTCGGTGTTCTGGACACATTTGGGAAGCTGATTATGACACAGATGACAGATGCTGATTGGCTGCAAGATGAGACACTCCAAACTGATTTTGTCTTGGCCTGGGATCATTTTGGATTTATATGGGCTGGGTACAACTTGCTATGGGTATCAACATTCCAGGCAGTGGAGAGGTGGCTCATTCAGTAAAGTGCTTTCCTTGCCAGCAATGAGGACCCAGCACACACATAAAAAACTGGGCATGGCCATGTAAATCCGCCAATCCCAGAACTGGGAAGACTAAGATAGGAAGCTACCTGGGATGAGGGTGGGGCAGTCAATGAACAATATAATGAAAGAAACAAGTTCTACATTCAGTGAGAGATGACTGTCTCAAAAACCAAGGTAGAGAATGATGGAGGAAAGTATCTGCTATTGACCTCTGGCCTTTACACTCATGTCATACATACAGATTCATGTACACACACACACACACACACACAGAGAGAGAGAGAGAGAGAGAGAGAGAGAGAGAGAGAGAGTCATAGTTATGACATTATACTTAAAAAGATGGAGTATTTGAAAGGAAAATATTAACTCATTTATGAAGTCAAGTCATTCATTTATATGCTGCTTGGTTCAAAGAGGATTCAAGATAGTGTATAAAAAACAAGAGTGGAAATAAATACTGCAGCTAAATGGGAAGACATGTAGTCATCCAACAGTCCAGCTGAGATGGGCACCAGCCATGAGCAGCGGGTTCTTCTTCAAGCTTTCTTGTAGCTGAAGAAAGAGGATAAGCCTCAGGGGGATGGAGGATTTCCCTCGAAACAGATCCCCAGGAGAAGTTCTGCTTTAAATGTTTTTCACTTAAAAAGTGCATGTTTAGCTATTTATTCAGCTTGAGCCACATTGGCATACACACAATTTGCAATAAAAGTCTCAAAAGACAAGTAAATAAGGTCTTTCTCACGCCAACACCCAGGGAAGGGCCAGGGCAGTTCACTGGTAATTTACAGAGTGCCTGTCATTCATTGACCTTTGACACTCACTGACTGTGGAAAACAGGAGCTGTGGGGAGCAGAATGAAAGAACTCACATGGATGAAGACCAAAAGTAAGCAGATGAAGGGGGGGGGCAGCTGGTCCTTAGGCAGGGTTGCTTCATGGCTGGGGCTGGGGAGATGCTCCCTTAGCAGAAGAGCTTGCTATACAAGCATGAAGACTCAGTGAAATACCCCAAAACCTGCACTAAAACCTGTGTAGAATGGCATATTAGGTTCTTTATTTTTAATCCCAGCCCTGGGGAAGTAGGGAAAAGTAGATCCCTTGAGCCTGCTAACCAGCCAGTCTAGACAAATCAGCATGTTCTAAGCCAGCAAGAGAACCTAATTAAAAAGACAAACTGGATATTATCATAAGAAACAGCACCTGAGGTTGATCTTTGGCCTCCACACACATATATATGAATATATACACAAACAAACAAACATACATACACACACACACACACACACACACACACACACACACACACACACAATTTGATAGCAAGTATCACAAAAAACTCCAACAGAGGCTACTGCAAACATACAAACATTCATAAGCAAATCTGGGTCAAAGTAATTTACCCTTGCCTTGGGTCCTGGCAACAGCTTTAGGCAGAATTTAGTTCAAACCCACTAAGATGGTCCCAGAATTCCTGGAAATGGTTTGAAATAGGTTCCCGTGGCCTCTGTACTGTGGTCCTGCAGGAATTTCTCCTTAACTTTTTAATATACTTGAGCTCATGGTAACATCTTAGAGCCTTATTATGGTAAAATCTCTTTTGGTTCTAAAAACTTAATACTTTTGGAGGCAGGTTCTTGTTATATAGCCCAAGCTGGTCAAGCATATAAAACAACAATTCTCCTGCATCAGCCGCCTATGTATTACAACATTTTTTTTTAAATCTACATATCTAATTTAAAAATTCCTGTGAATACTACTAAGATTATTCTTAAACTGTAATTTCAGGATTCATGCATGAAGGACTTTAAATCTGTCCATCTCTATGTTTCCTCTGCCAGTTTTCAATATGGTTCCTTTATATGTGTGCATGTTGATTTTTGCCAACTTTGTATAGTTTTTGTGTGTTCATTTATGTTCAAAGTCTCTCACATAGCCTAGCATGGGCTTAAACCTACATGTAGCTAAGAATAACCTTGAACTCGTGACACTACTTCCTCTACCTGCCAAGTGATAATTACAGCAGTATGCCATGACATCTGGCAAAGTAATTTTATTACTCAATGTTGCTTGGAACTTTTTTTTTTTTTTTTAATTTCAGTTAGTCCTAACCAAAATGCAGGCTCTTAAACTCTGAGACTGCAAGAATGGAAAGTGAGGAAAGGGTTACAGAGAAAAGATCCTTTATAATCCAAGTTACCCTGGGGACAGCCTCACCAGATAATGCTGTTCCAAGATGGCCAACCAAAGTCTCTAAGTTCAGTCACTTGACAGGAGAACATAACTAGTTCCATATTACCTTCAACTATATAGACAAGTGAGTTTGTATTCTGTATTACTCTACCTCACCAAATTGCTGGTAGGTTAAAAATAAAGTTGTTTTCTGGATTGTTCACAAACAGGCTTGCCTGTATTTCATGGCTAGGCAGGGAAGGCTATCTTGACCTCTGTTGGATGTTTATGGTCATAAACATGCCAAGGACAGTGCTTCGTTTCTGTAGTCCCAGCACAGAAGCTGAGTTCTACGCCAGCCTGGGCTGCATATTAAGACCCTCTCTCAGAAACCAAAAGGTACAACTGTAAGTGTGATGGAAGAATAAATACACAGATGACAGTGACCATGGTCTCCTGTGTATCAAGAACAGAAACTTCATGTTGAGTTTTACCTTCAGGGGTAAAAAAGTTGTAAGCTTATGATATTTCTCAGTTTTCTTAAGTAAACCATGAATAATTGCTCAAAATGAATAAATTAAGGGAAATATTTCTAAATGCAAATTCAAACACAATTGTCTTCATATGTTCTTTTCAAAAGGCTATATATGTGGGTGTAATGGTTGCTTACCATTGCCAACCTGGTGGTCCAAAATCATCTGGGAAGGGAGTCTGGGTGTGAGAGGGGCTATCTAGATCAAGCTGGCCCATGGGCTGACCACTCAGATGTTGTCTTGATGACATTAATTAACGTGGGCAGAACCAAGATGTGGGAGTGGAGGGAAGGAGCCAAGCTCTCTCAGCCTGTGTTACCTGCTCTTTTCTTCTGGCTACGGCTGTGATGTGGCTAGCTGCTTCAAACTCCGATGTCCCCAATTCCCCACCATGATGGACAGTAACCTGGACCTCTGAACTCAATAGACCTTTTCTCCTTCAGCTGCTTCTGTCAGTATTTTACCATGGCAACAGCAAAGAAACAAAGACAGTATGTTTTTTATAAAGTGTGGGCATATGAAAATCAGATTCCTGCCTAACTTCTTGCTAAAAGTTATAAAGAGTAGAAAATTCTAGTTTACGCATGTAACTATATAGAAACGAATAGATAAAACGAAATACATTTTAATTTTTAAATGTAAAAAAAATTTTTCTATTGAGAAAGGGATATATATATATATATATATATATATATATATATATATATATATGAACATTTTAAGGAATACTATAACTTGTAAACTTAAGAAACGAAAACAGGAACTTTTGAGATAGAAGTGAAGAAAGTTACAGCTACACCTACAAAGATATAAAGATATTTTGGTTCACAAAGATTAAAAATGAGGAGTTTTTTGGATGAAAAGGTTTTTTTTTTTTAAATGAAAACTTAAGCCTTTTTCTACAAAGATAGAATGGCTGGACTGCTCTACAGAGGGAGGCAGGGCAGAATGATAGGGGAAGATTTAATCACAGGGCAGAAAGTCTAACGAAGGCCGAGCAGTGGGGGAGCACACCTGCACTCCCAGCATTAGGGAGGCAGGGACAAGAGGATCTCTGTGAGTTCTAGGCCAGCCTGGTCTACCTAGGGAATTCCAGGACAGCCAGGGCTACATAGAGAGTCTCTGCCTCAAAAAATAAAAAATAAAAAATAAAAGCCTAAGGAAGTCTTAGTAAGTTTGTAAAAATGGAATCATATAATAGGAATTTTGAATTTCTGTGGTATCAGGGTAATTTGTAATTTTGTTAAAGCATATATAGCACATTGTAAAAATTAAACATTGACAAACTGACATTTAAAAAAATCCAATTCTAAGTATTTAAACCAACAAGTTTTCTTGACATAGATCTGCCCAAAGACTGTGCTTTATCAAGATGATTTCCAGTATCTCTATATACTTTCCATAAAAACATGGATTTTCAGCCAGGCCCCAGGTGGAGCTCCAAGTGTCCAATTGTCGAGAAAGAGGAGGGACTGTAAGAGCGTGAATTGTTGAGACCAAGATTGGAAAAAGCACAGGGACAAATAGCCAAATGAATGGAAGCACATGAATTATGAACCAAAGGCTGTGGAGCCCCCAGCTGGATCAGACGCTCTGGATAAGTGAGACAATTGAATAGCTTGAACTGTTTGGGAGGCATCCAAGCAGTGGAACAGGGACCTGTCCTTAGTGCATGAGCTGGCTGTTTGGAACCTTGGGCTTACACAGGAACACTTTACTCAGTCTGGAAGGAGGGGACTGGACCTGCCTGTACTGAATCCACCAAGTTTAAATGAATCCCCAGGGGAGTCTTAGCCCTGGAGGACATGGGAATGGAGGGGAGGGGGATGGGGGGAAAGGTGGGGGTGGGGCGGGAGGGGGGAGGACAGGGGAACCCATGGCTGATGTGTAAAATTAAAACACAAATATAATAATAATAATAAAATAAAAAAATTTTAAAAAACAAACATGGATTTCTGGTCCCTGAACCTTACCCCTCAGAGATACAAAGTGTTTCTCTGTGTAACAGTCCTGGCTGTCCTGCAACTCACTTTGTAGACCAGGCTGGCCTGGAACTCACAGATATCCACCTGTCTCTGCCACTAGAGTCTTGGGATTAAAGGCGTGTGCCATCAGGCCTGGGTAAGACATGGAATTTTAAGGAAGTTTGTAAGTGGCTGGTGCTGCTGCTGTGCTGCTCTGTGTGTATGGCTGGTTGGTTGGCTGGCTTTGTTTGGTTTTTGTTAGTTAGTTAATTAGTTAGTTAGTTAGTTAGTTAGTTAGTCAGTCAGTCACTTAGTTTGTTCAGGGCAGGGGTGGGACATCACATTCACTGTCATCCAGACTATCATCCTAGAATGGCAATATCTGGATGTGGGGTGTCAATCCTTCTACCTCAGCCTCCAGGCTGGTAGGATTACAGGTATAAGCAAGAGTGGAGGCTTATTAAGTATATATTTGTTTTAAAGTCTTTTGAGTGATTAATTTAGAACTCTGGCTAAATAAATGACTATTACTTTCCCATGATGTTTGATATTTATTTTTAATGCAAATGTCCTAAAGATCATATAAAATTTATAAAAGCCTGAAGGTCCTAGTGTGAGGCTGTCAGTCATGACCATTATCTTAAAATGATATGTGCAATAAAAATAACTAAACCATGTCAATTGCCAAACTCTCATCAAACTTTAAACTGCGAATATTATAGTTTTGATTCTTCTTTGAAACATTTAGAACCAGATTCACTGGTGGGTAGGGGTAGAAGGGCCTCTAATACAACCTTCTGGGAACAATAAGCTATATAATTCAGAATTAGTTTTTCTTTGACTATCTTTGGTTAAAATTAATATAATCTGGAAAGTAGACATTATGTTTCCTAGTTCTGGTGGATTTTTTTTTTTTGTATTTTCCACTAATTCTGTACCTGTTACGTGTCACCCTTCTGAAGAAGTGCCACTATCCTGAAGAGATAACCCAGCCATGTCCCATGCCCCCACCACCTGCCAGACAGGCAGGCCGAACGTAACCATGGATTCCAAGGAAGACACACTGAGACCTACTCCAGTTTTGCCTCTTTCTTGCTCAAATGTGACTGATGTGAGCATGACCCTGACTCTCCATCACCAGTCACTGTTGCCTTGATATGGCTAAGATGAGCAATTAGGATGCCTACCCCAGCAGTGACAGATAATCAAATTCTAAATACATTGATCAACAATATTTCCAGGGGGAAAAAAGTGAGAAGGAGATGAATCTTTGTAGAATCAAAATAGAATCTCATGTGTCAATTCAAACCAAAAAACAAGTAAATCAAACCAGAAAGTAAGAAAGGAGGTGTTTATATACAAGACTGCCTCACAGTGACTGGTATGGAAGACTGCTATAGCCAGGAGCCTGCACAGAGGCCAGCAAAACTTCACACAGAAGCACTTCCATAAACACTTTTCCACTCTTGTCTACAGTCAGCAGTGAAGCTACTAGTACTACTCACTGTAGCCAAGGGCATTTTTTTCCCAAATACCTCCTGTGATTCTCTTAGTATTTGTGTTTAAGCATTCACCTCTTTGAACACACACACTATGTAGAGTAGAGCATACAGTCCTTCTGCTGTGCTCTGAAATTCCCAAATGAATTTCATAATCCAGAGGGGGAGGCTATCTCTGTTGGGTTGGCAAAAAGTATTCATTCAGTGAAGATACTGCTGATTAGCATTTGGTGTTGAGTGGGGGATCTGTGCTGTCTGAGTTGGGTGTTATATGTCTAGGAACAGGGCTGTTGTGGGGACTGGAGAATGAGACACAGAAAGATGAGAGGTAAGAAGGGGCTTTGGGGGTCTGAGGGCAAGTGTTAACTGTTTTTTGACAGGACCTAGGAGACAAGCCTCCAGGCACACCTGTGAGGGGACTGTGTTGATTAGGTAAATTGAGGTGGGAAGAACCACATTGAAGGTGGGCTGCATGGTTCTCTGGACTCGGTCCTAGATTATACAAAGGGGAGAAAATGAGCTGTGTACTCATTCACCTCTGCTTCCTGACTGTGAATGCAACGGGACCAGTTGCCTTGAGCCCTCCACCAGGGAGGACTGTATCCTTGACCTGTGCATTAAGTGAACTCTTTCTCATCTAAGTTGCTTTTGTTAAGATATCTTATCTCAGCAACAAGAAAGGAAGGGGTGCCAGGTACCTGTGTGAGTGGTAGGAGGGACAGAGGGACGTGGGTGGAGCATGTGGGAGTGTGGGGATATGGAAGAGAGAATGCATACGCATATGGGAAAGATGTTGGCAATTTCTCTATTTTATTTTATTTTATTTATTTTTTGTTTTGTTTTGTTTTTCAAGACAGAGTTTCTCCATGTAGTTTTGGTGCCTGTCCTGGATTTCGCTCCGTAGACCATGCTGGCCTCAAACTCACAGAGATCTGCCTGGCTCTGCCTCCCGAGTGCTGGGATTAAAGGCGTGCGCAACCACCACCACCCAGTTGGCAAATTTCTCTAATAATGAACCTAGTAAGACTTAAATATAAACTGAGACATGGGTGTATTTGCTCCGGCTTCAGTTGTAGTCCCCATGGGAACACCTGCTTGCAATGTCTCAGTGGTCACCTCTTAGCAACTTTCTATGGGCCTCATGGCATCCTGTAGCTTCTGAAGACACCTAGGCAAGCACACCATTCAAGACCCGGTCCTTGAGTTATGGAAATCAGAACTAAATGCTCAATTTAGATCATGTGATTCAAGTCCTAGACAACAGGACTTTTATAAATGAAATAAAGGGATTCTGGCCCCAGACAGGAGTGTGAGGGAATGAGCTTCAGAAAGCCAACCACATTTGGTCTCACCCTTTTTCGGGCAAGGGGATGGAAAACTCCCACCCTGATGAAGGATCAACATTTTCCCCACCTCCATACAAGTACACATTCCAGTGCATTCTTAAGAGTAAAACCAAAAAGGACGAAAGCAGGAAAGACACCCAGCGGCACAGTGGCCCAGCCAGGTGCACTGAGCTCCTGGACGGTTCCAGAAGGATGAACTCAGGGGCCACTTTTCATCCCGGGTTGTCCGTCACCAAAAGAGCCCAAGAAAAAGAAGAAACAGTGCTGTGCCTGGGGACAGAAGGAAAAGAACAGAGACACCAAATGTCTGGTCACAAATAGAAAAGAATAAATCTGTGTTACAACAGACAGGCTCCGATAAATGAGGGCGGTTAGAGATTATGCAAAGGTTTTGCGCTTTCAATAAAATTGCTTGGCAGGTGTAAAATATTAATTCAATCTGTCCAAATAGAAAATGATTAACCAAAGGGATGGAGAAGCTAATGAAGAGGAATAGAAGGTTCCATGGGATGCAGGAGTCCTTGGGGCCCTCCTGACTCTGAACAGGATTGGAGGAAGCCCTGTCAAAAACCAGGAGTTAGAACAGGATAGAGCCATTACTTCTAAATTTAAAGAAAACTAGATATTTTTCCCCCCTGTGCAATCATCTCAAGGATGTAAGTGATTGCCTCCCCAGGACAGACAATCGCACATTTTAAGAGCTACAATGTATGCTGATTATACAGGGCTCTGATGTGCTCCCAAATTACAAACTCGCTTTCACCTCCACTCTCAATGGCCTATTATTACCTATCCTGTAGGACAGTTGCCTTTCTTTTGAAACGGCTGAGCCCTGCCTAGAGCAACCAAGCTGGTTTAATTGCGAGCCACCTCTCCTCCTTAGGGCCGACTAAGAGAGCTGACTGCACAAGCAGATGATTTCCTAATTCCCAGGGACCCACTCACCATGCTGTGTGAAGAGGTCACTGTGAACAATCTCAATCAAACAGTAGAGCTTCTGGACGGTCAGCAAGCCCGCAGGGACATTCAGGATGAATTCCGTGAACGTTTTGCTACAAGGAGAAATGCCAGTGACATGGTTGAGAAGCATGGTCAGCCGGAGCACCTCATGCTGTTCCAAGGTGTTGGAGAAGCACCAGGGTAGGAAATAGCCCTGAAATGTCAAGACCAGGTTTGATAGAGGCCTTTACAAAATCCAGGCCCGCTGGGTGGTGGTGGCGCACACCTTTAATCCCAGCACTTGGAAGGCAGAGGCAGGCGGATCTCTGTGAGTTTGAGGCCAGCTTGGTCTACAGAGTGAGTTCCAGGAAAGGCACAAAGCTGCACAGAGAACCCCTGTCTCAAAAAAAACAAACATAATTCCAGGCCCAAATCTTATCCTGGGAATCTATGTTTTAAAACATTGATTCTTACCACAGAGTGAGTGGCTACGATTCAAATTATATACAATGGTAAGTGCTGGCAAGAGTGTAAAGAAATTAGATCCTTCGGGCTATATAGGTAGGAAAAGAAAGGGGTGTGGCCACTTGAGAATTTCCTGAAAATGGAAAAACACATTACCCTGTGTTCAATATACACATATATACAAAACTTGTAAGCACTCAAATAAAGGAGAAACTGCCCAAAAATCTTATTAGCATATTCTACAAGGGTAAAAAACTGGGCACAATCAGCTAGGGTGTGTTATCTATAATCAAAAAGACCAAGCTGGCATTGAATCTGAGACCCTTGCCAGCTTAGTTACCTTGGACAAGTAAATTTAGGCTAATATCAAACCAGTGTGCTATATCATCACAGAAGCTAAGTGACTGATGCATGAACATCGTTTTGTGAAGCCTACTTTGTATGAGGAGAGCATCTAGCAGATGCATGTTGTAGCTGGAATAAATGATGGGCCAGCATGGGAAAGTATGCCATGAAAGTCACTCCTAATTATGTAATTATATAAGACATTATATCAGGAAAACAAGATGCCTTCAGTTTAGAAGCTGACTGTGAAGAAAGAATGCTTAGTTGAAGAGTGTGTGTGATTTTAATGTCATTTGCAAAAACTGGTATAGAAGGCATTAATGAGGCACATTTAGGCACTGAGCAGAGACTGAAGGCAGGCAGCCCAGGGGAAACAGGTCTTCCCCAGAGTTCCAAGAAGACAGCACAACTGCCAATCACAAGCAGGGATGGTGTCCCTCCACTGGATATGGCTCTGGCTCCCACCAGACAACTTTCTCCACTTTCTCTCACTGTCTCCAGCCCTGTGCATCTCAAACGTCTACTGGAATCCCTTGAAGGTTAATGGAAACCAGTCACTAGGCAACCATGTCTAATTAAGAAGATTCAGGAAGAGCTTGGGGTTTGTCTTCTAATAAGTACTGGGGCCATGGGTGCTGCTGGTCCAGGGACCATCCTTTTTAAAACCACACTCCAAGAAAAGGACTTTGCAGAGACACAGCTGAGCAAACCAACATCTGGATCACATAGGTTTTTCTTTCATCATTTGGAGCCTGCTAAGCTAGAACCCAAATGTCAGGGTCCTGGAAGCAGAAAACAAGTGTGTCCCTGTTGGACACTAAATCTCAGGCAAATCAGAGAGAATGCTGTCCAGGAGCCCCCTTGCCCTTCAATTTCAAGGCATTAATGGCTTAGGGTGGATATAAAGTGAAGGAAAGATGACCCCTCAGGGACCAATGTCCTCTCACAGATATTGGAGGGTCTGGTTAGCACAAATGGTGCCATTTCTTGCACATGGTTCATTGTGTCAAACCTCAAACAAACATAAAGCAGAGATGGACCGGGCTGCTGGGGCTCACACATGGGATCAAAGGCTAAACGTCCATCAAAGAACTTGTCAGAAAGCCACAGGATCTGCAGCTTACGCAACTAAGAAGACTGAAAGGGGTCATAACCCAAGAAGGGAAAAACCTGGTCCCTAGACTAATATTTCACGCTGAATGATCAGTGGCCATCTCCTCAGAGGGTTCCCTGCCATGATGGGCTGTACCTTGAACTGTGAGCCATTATAAACACTTTCTCCCTCATGTTGTTTTTGTCAGGGTATTTTATCACAGGAACAGCCAGACAAACTAAGACAACACTGGGCCATAGTCCCATTGTACTGTAAACCATTTTCCAACAACAACAACAACAACAACAAAGGCAAATCAGCCGCATCCATTTCACCCAGTCCAGGGCATCGACCTCTGTAGGGATGAGGCAGCCTAGAGCCTCCTCCAAACTGAATGTTCCGACAAAAAGCTGCACGTGGCAAACATCTGTTTCCAGGACAATTACCTGAGCTCCTTGGGATCAAACACCAACTTCACATCATTGACGATCGTCGGCAAGTACTTCAAGGCTGCCCCCTGCAAACCAGAAAGAGGGAGGTTGAGCAGAATTAAGGCAGGCAAATCTTAGCACAATCTTGTAATTCTGATAAAGATCCACAGAAAAACTGAGAGGAGAAAGACCACTTCCAGGGGAGGCTTAAACACAATGACAAATGAACAGAACAGCCTCTTATTCCCCACAAATGGGCATTCCCTTTGTGTCCCCATGCTTAAGAGGGCAGAGAGATTGTAAGAGTCACAGAACAGGGAGTTTGCTGTGAGATGGTGTCTCAAAAAATGTCAGATGCTACAGCCATGAAGTCTTACTAACATGGCTACCTGAACAAGAACACCACCAATACACATACCAATACCAGTGTGGAAGGGGAAAGCTCATGGGTCCTCAATCCTAGACACAGAACCACTGGCAACTAATGAATGTAGAGTGGAAGAAATAGTCTTCCTTAGGAAGAGTATACCAACTTAGGGTCCAAGGGGGGAAGGATGACATTAATGAACATCAATAAGCAATGCTTGTAAAACTAGGTGAGCTGAGTTGAAATATTCATCTCCTTTAACTGAATCAATGCCTCAGATAACAAAATGAATAGCAGTTACCTAGAAAAATACCCGTTTACCAAATCCACTGTGGGTTACCACAGAGGCAGTTCTGTTCTACCCCAAAGATGTCTTCCTGTTGTCTGTGTCCTTTAGTGAAAGACCATGATGATCCTTACTTAGTTATCTCTGGCTCTCACCTCTGTCTTCCAGCTTCTTAAACTACAGGCAGTGACTATATCTGGGTTCTCATACACAAACATGGAGGGCTTGAGAAGTCAGGCCACAGTCAAGGTTTTGGGAACATACAAGACCCAAAACTTGGTTCAAAATCAAGTGTGCAGTATGCCTGAGTATTTTGTGTTTGCCCAGGCCACACCTCAGGACTTCACTGCAGCCCAGGCTCTGCACACACAGCATGCCCACTGTGCACTGAGCATGCTATCACACCACACATGGGCAAGGAGCTCTGCCCCACCCCCAAATCCTCAGTTCAGATTCCGAACACTATATGTTAATGAATCACAGTATTCTTACCATAATAACATTTTCTGCCTTAAAAGAAATAACAGTAGCTTAATTTACAGGAAGGAGAGACTTGTGATATTTCCCTGCTATCAATCTTCAGCATGCATCTCATTAGCATATCCTTAGAATATTGAGATATACAAACAAGCATGTGTGCATCATTAATCAGCACATTTGCTTTTTTCTTTGATGAGTAGTAAAATTATACACATATCCAATAATTATTTTAAAATAAATTTTGAGCCGGGCGGTGGTGGCGCACACCTTTAATCCCAGCACTCAGGAGGCAGAGCCAGTTGGATCTCTGTGAGTTCAAGGCCAGCCTGGTCTACCAAGTGAGTTACAGGAAAAGGTGCAAAGCTACACAGGGAAACCCTGTCTCGAAAAACAAAACAAAACAAAACAAACAAACAAAAAAACAATAAATTTTGAATGATGTATCCTCAGTACTTATTGATCTGGATATTCCCATATACCTGGGTTCACGTAGACATTTCCCAGGTGAAAGAGAGTGACAAGCACAAAGCAGTGAAGAACCCCTGTTCTAGAAAGCCCAGCACCTCATAGACTGAGAGCAGAGATCAAGTCTTTTACCTGCCATTCTCCATGCCAAGACTCAGGTATTTATTGAAATGTTTTAATTAGTATACACAACACTAAGTTTCATTACAGCACTTTCAAACAAAATTTATTTTTATTAATTCTCTTCCCCATTTCTCTACTATCCCCTGACTGATCCCCACTCCGCTGGCTCCGTAGTCTCCTCAACTCCCTTCCTGACACCTGTTTGAAATCTCCTCATTCCTCTTTTCAGCAGGCTCCTCGATGGTTTCATAGCATACGTCCGTGTACACACACACACACACACACACACACACACACACACACACACACATTACAAGCTGGGATCCCCATAGAGAGAGAACATTCAATATTTGTGTTTTTGACTCTGGGTCACCTCACTTAATATATTTTTCATATCTACTCATTTTCTTACAACGTTCATGATTTCATTTTTCTCTACTACTGAATAAAATTCAACTGGGTATACAAACCACAATTTCATTATCCATTCATCTGTTGATGGCTCGTTCCATTTCCTTGTTATTGTGATAACTTAAACAAGCAAAAATCTGCCAATCTACAAAACTGCCAGTCAACAAATGGGCTAATGAAATGAAAAGACTGTTTTCAAAAGAAGATAAATGAATGCCCAATATGTATTTTTTTTAATGTGCAACATCCTTAGCCATCAGAGAAATGAGAATTAAAACTACTTTGAATTCCATCTCACCCCAGTCAGAATGGTTGTCATTAAAAAAAGAGACAATGCTGGTGAGGATGCAGAGAAAGAAGGGTCCTCATTCACTGTTGAGAGGAGCGTTAAAGAGCAGTCATTGCGGAAATCAGTACGAAGCTTTCTTCAAAAGTTCAAAGCAGAAGTGGGCTAAAAAGATGGCTTAGTGGGGTCATGGCACTTGCTCCCAAGCTTGATGACCTGCATCCCATCCCTAGGAGCCACATGATAGAAGGACAGAACTGTAAGTTGTACTCTTGATTTTCACATGTACTCCCTGCCATGTGTGGTGCACACCCTACAACACACACACACACACACACACACACACACACACACACACACACTAATAAGTAATAAATAGAAATAATAAATAAATAGGTAGATATGTAAATAAATAAATAAATGTAAAATTAAAAATTTTAATAGAAATACCATATGACCCAACTGTAACACTCCTGAGCATACACCCAAGGAGCCCACTCCACCACAGAGACACTTGTAACCTTTACATCTCTTGTCTAATTCTGTCAGAGTTCCTGTGTGGATGGAAGTGGGAGGTATCAGAAGAAGAGCATGACAATCCAGGCATTAGTGACTTCGGCCTTATTCACAGTGAGCACCAAACAGTAGAAATACAATTGAATCCAGGGGAACTGGGAGACCCTACCTCTCAGCGATATCATGCTGGGGAGAGTGCCTAAGTATCAGTGTTGTGATCTGGCTTTGTCACATTCTGTCTGTGACTGTAAGTAGCACATGTGCCACACAGAGTCCTGCTTCTGAGCCAATGTCATCTGACTCTTGTCAATTATTTCAAGGAACTGCAGGAAAACTCAAAACCAAATAGAAAAGAGAGAAAATTGGCACTTAGAGTGCTGGAAACCATGATGGATTCAGTTGTTCCTCCCCCAACATGCAGAACTCACATTCAGAGGATCTCTGTGAACATACATGATCAAGGGAGTCGTAACAAAGGCACCAATTCTCCAAACGCATTCCCAAATGAATTCATTCCAGATCCACACATGATACAAAGGTAAACTTGTAAATGCATGATTGGTCTTAAACAAAAAACTTAGAACTATGAAACTTTTAAAAGAAGATGTTTGTAACTTTGGACCAAGCTAAGATTTCTTACACACAATAATAACTGCACAGACTATAAAAGAAAACACTCAAAACAAAGAGCCACATCTCTGAAAGGCACAGTTTGGATAACAAAGCAGGAGTCATACACAGGGAGAAGTTAGCTGTGAATCTCTATCTGGAAGATTCGTATCCATCATGTTCAAAGAGCTCAGAAACTCAATAAGAAAACAACACTCTGTACTTAAAAAATATGCAAAAGATTGGAAGAGACACTTCTCTGAGGAAAGATGAATAGATGAAAAATGAGCTCTCGCAAAGATGCTTAGCACCAGACGGACATGGTAGTGCACATCTGTAATCCCAGAACCTGGACACATCTGTAATTCCAGAACCTGGAAGCTAAAGGTAGGTGGATCAGGAGTTCAAGGTCATTGGCAAGATCAAGGCCAGCTGGAGGAAAGAAATAAAAAAGGACAGAGAAAGAGAAGAGGAGGAGGGAGAAGGGAGAGAGAGGAGAGAGAAGGAGGGGGTAAGAGAAGAAAAGGGGAAGAATAGAGAAGGGAAGGGAAGGGGAAGGAAGAGGAGAGAGATCTCAACACCACTACTCATCAGGAGAATGCAAAGCAAAACCCCGGGGAGGCACCACTCCATATTGTAGAATTGCTAAAAGAGAACCAAGGTGTTCAGCAACATGCCTGTGCTGCTAGTCGGGATGCAAAAATAGTGAAGCAACATCAGAAACAGTTTTGGTAGCTTGTTACAGTGAGACAGAAAGAATTCAACCACCAAGTACACCCCTTGATGTTAGAATCACAGAAACCCTGCATGTGATCATGCAGGACACCCTTATTGGTAATCAATTGAAAAAAAGAAAAACATAAGTGACCAAAAAGTAAAAAGTCCCTTAAGAGAAAAAAGTACCACGCAGCACTGAAGGTAAGAAACCACAGTTGCACACATGCAGATGAATCCCAGATGCACTGGGCTAAGATGGCGGATCCAGAACGTCACACAGAACATGACTACATGTTAAACCTTCTGGGAAAGTCAAAATATCAGGGGGACTCTTCTTCCAAAGAGGGTGGAGGAAAGTCATAGTGGCTGGCACCCTTCCATGTGCCTGCATTTTGGCTTTGTAGAAAGTGTCAGAACTGTCTGGCATTAAGATTAGCCTCTGAGAGAAGCCAGTTGGCAGAAAAATAGAAACCCCACCCCACAGAGGCCAACATGTAATAGAAAAAAATGAGCCCCTTACAAATGTCCCAGTCTGGCCCATGCAGGAACCTTTCACCTTAATTTTCAAAACCATTAGAAAAACAAAAACAAAAACAAAAACAAAAAAAAGAAATTAAATGGGATATATGCCCATATTTAGAATGAAAGTGTATTGGGGGGGAGGGGTTGAGAATAAATCTGCACTCCAGTGTGGAAGGCTTCAGCAGCCAGATTCAAGTCACATGACTAGAATCTTAATCTACACAATGTGAACATCCTGGCCCAAACTGATACACTAAATGGTCACAACCTCTGCGGGGAACCCTTGAGAGGGCTGCCACAGATGGAAAAGGGAAGAGCAGAGCTATCTCGGAGTGCAGGTAAAAGGTCAGGTTTAGCAATGATGAGACTGGTAGGTGGAGATAACTAGACCCCCAGAACCTTGCTAGCTAACTACTCTAGTCTAGCTGCAGAAATTCCAGACCATCTAGAAATCTTGTCTCAAGCAAAAAGTAAAAGACACCTGAGGAATAATGCTGAGGTTGTCCTCTGACCTCCACACACATACCATGCATATGAGTACTCAATCATGAAAACACACAGGGCTGGTGAGCAACTTGTCCCCTAGCTCTCCTTCATCCATTTCGGGTGCCTGTTGTTCTCTGTAGGCATTAGTACCGCCTTTCAACACCAAACAGATCCAGGGTTTCCAATTAGTAACCCTGGGCTGCTATTGAAGAAAAAAAAAACGCTAAATAGAAATCATTTCTTTCTGGTTTCAAATGTTCTGCTTCAACTCCCTCAGACTTGGTCTGGAAAACTAGAAAGTATTTATGGTGACATTTAATAATGAGTATCTGCAAAGGCTGGCTGCTTGGTCTTTTAAAGTGTCTCATTTGGTTTGTGGACGTCCAGAGGGGAAGGTGTAGATGGGCTCAGTAGATTTTACACTGAACCCAACAAAGTATTCAGCTGCTGGCAACAACTCCATAAACAGCACTTCACAAGGATATAGCAGACAGCCCTGAACCAGAAGGGCTTTATGAGCTACCACCTGCAAACAGCCTTGAGCCACCCTGCTCACTGTGCGGCAGGACAGTCAGAATGGCAAGTCAGAGACAGGGTCCTAGCAGGCTTCCCCAGTGAGGTTCTCTTGGGCCTCCTTACCCAAGGGATGTGCACAGAAGTCAGTGCCTGCTGAGCAGAGGCCAGTGAGCTCACAAAGCCCCTTAGCCTAGAACACAGTTTATCAGACTAAGTATCGCAGACCTCCTGTCTTAGAAGAAAAATGGCTTAAGGAGAAGAGAGTTAGACCACAAATCGGAATTGCTGTGACATGAGGCGGCTGCTTATGTGACCATCCTTGGGACCCTGCAGCCACCTCTTCTCACTCTGCCCTCCCTCCCAGCACCCTCCGTTGTACTTCCTTCTCCCTGCCCTACCACATGTGGGGGTCCCTCCACCTATGGGCTCTGGGATCTCACCTCCTTCCAGCCCTGACATGCACTCCCCCTTTCTCCTAAGCTTCCCACCTGCGCAAGGGCTTCTGGGCTTCGGATGCCTTTTTACTCCATAGCCTTGACTGTAGGCTATTCACTTGGATATCAGCCGCCCAAGCATCCCCCTTCTTCACAGCCCAATTCTGAGAACCACAAAGCTACCTGGTATTAAACTTGCCCAACCCTACCACCGTCTCCCTTCTGTAAATATCCAAATACCCCATCCAATGCCTCAACCTTCTAGCTGGCCTCCTACCTCTGCTCTGACCCCCTGAGAGGAGCCCTCCAAGGACCCAAATCAATACACACACACACACACACACACACACACACACACACACACACAGTGACATCCTCTGCTCTGGTGAAAGGGTGACCTGGCCAGCATCGCCTCAGGCTCCTGGGCTCTGGTCCACCTGAAGAACTCTCCTCAGAAAAATGTAGAGCCCCTGTGGTTTCCTTTATGAGCTTGTGCACTATATCCTCTCCCATGGCAACCCCACCACCACTGCCTCAGTTTATCTTCTTAGTCTCCACACTTAGTTTAGAGCCCACTCTCTCCAGGACACAGAAATGCTGAATTAAATAGCTAGAGACATTCTTAAGGGCAGTAATCCAAAGTTGGCTTGCTCATGTGTCCATAGAAATGGATGTCCTCTGTTGTCCATTTTCCCAGAGAACAGGAGGCAATGACAGTCACCAGGACTCCCAAAAGTATGGGAGCCTGGTGAGGTCTTCACTGGGTCCTGAAACAACCCCTACCTTTCCGTTTCCAGCCATCCCTGTTGACACCCTCAGCTAAGAGAGAAAACCGCCTTATCTTATGTTCTGGAGTCAGCACCTCTGCGTCCATCCCTCCCTGACTCATCCCTGGGCCAGTATGAACCACCTGGCTGAGGACCACATCTTACTTGTCTTGTTTCCAATAAATACTAGGATATGCTCAGAGTTCGCAGTGCTAGAGACTGGGCTTGAGCTTGCCATAGGCATCAATGTCCTCTATAGAGTGAGGTCACTGCTCTGAGGGTAGGTCTTGGTCAAGTGAAAGGGCTGTTGCCCCCCCCCCCCAAAAAAAAAAGCCAAGACACAGCACACTGTGGGCAGAAGACACTGGGCAGTCTTATCTAAAGAGACACCATAGCAAAAAGGTGCTGGCTCACAGATGTGCTGATACCAGCAGTGTGGACGGGAGACACAGTGCAGGGTGACTGAGGGCAGGGCTCCAGACTAGTATTAGGAACGATGATGAAGTCCACCATCTGCAATGCGAACGTACTAGTAACTAATGGCTGTGGTTGATAGGACCTGCCTCCCAGAGATACCGGAAGAAAGAAACGCCATGAGCAGATAAATAAGCTTGCCCAGGGATGCCAAAGGGTGTCCAGTACACAACAGACTCTGGCCAGTTCCGCCAGTACAGTGGCCACAGGACAGCATGCAGATGCAGCAAACATTAATTCAGAAAGCACCCTGCCTACATGGCTCTCCCCCTAAGTCTGAACTCACTGGAAATCTTCTCCAGGAGCAATGAAAGGGCATTTGCATTTCCTTCTGGATTTGTTTGGCTTATCCTAGGAAAATCAGTGAAAGGCTTTTACTCACACAAAGAAAGGTCTGCTCAGAATGTGACAATCTCTCCTCAACAGTGGCCTCAGCACAGTAGTACAGGCTTCCTGGACCTTGCACAGTGGGAGACCACTCACCCATTTCTGAGGCTGTGAAGTTGGGGAATGGGATGGTGGACAGGCCTTTGGGATCTTGCCAAGAGACAGAACTGGGTGGAGGGGCAGGGGTGTATCTCTCTCAATCCATCCCATGGGCCATTTACCCTATGCCCTGTTCTATCAAAGAAATGAAAGGCCCTCTGCAGGAATTCAGACAAGCCCACTGATCTGTTTACTTATCTCCTCTTCATTAAGTCAGAGGGGAACTTAAAACTGAATGTCAATTTTTTTTAAGCCAGTTATTTCCTTCTATTTGGTTTGAAATACAGCTAAAGAAGCATCACAGCAGATTCGAGCCAGACTTGAGGTTCTCTTTAAACTGGGTGGAGCTCTTATCTGTCCATCCTGATGGGCAAGTCCAATTCTGAACACACTTGAGCCTGTGGGCACATGTCCACTGACCCAGGGATATCTGGAGAACAAAACACACACTTGAGGCCTCACACACAGTCAAGTGCAATAAGAGCCTGGGAGACAGCCCAGTTGGTAAAGTATGCCTGGGTTTTGTTTTGTTCTGTTTTTTTTTTTTTTTTTTTTTTTTTTTTTTTTTTTTTTTTTACAAACACAAGGATATGAGTTCAAGCTCCAGAACTCATGTTAAAAAAAAAAAAAGCTTGGCATCATGGTATGGCACTTCTAATCTCAGCACTGGAGAGGTGAAGACAAGCAGATTCCTGGGGCTTAATAGCTGATTAGCCTTGCTCTAGGCCAGTGAGAGACCCTGCTTCAAAGAAAAAACAAGGTGGGTATGCCTGATGGCACAAAACCCAAGTCTGACTTCTCATATACATGCAGAGAGAGAGAGAGAGAGAGAGAGAGAGAGAGAGAGAGAGAGAGAGAGAGAGAGAGAGAGAAGGGGGAGAGAGGGAGGGGAGGGAGAGGGGGGGGGGAGGGAATGTGTATATTGCAACACCAATCTACCACTGAGGGCAGATGAAAGCCAGCAAGTGATATATGGTGTAAGACATAGAACCATGCTGCAGGAAAAGCAATTTCCACTTCTATGAAGAGACAGGCAGGCTGCCGAGTGTCCTTCCTAAAATTGGGTTCATCTCTTAATATCCAAGTAATCAGGAATTCAGAGCATTCGGCAATCAAAACCCCAAAGAAGGTAAATGAGGTCAAAAGGGAACCAAATGGACAAGGAACACAGAAAAACCAAAGTTTCGAAGGAAGAAACTGGAAACTCATTAAAAGGACCACAAAAGGGCAGAAAATGCTTTTAAAGTTTTCTCAACAGGAAAAGAGTTGAGGTTAAAAATATTAAATAAATTTTATAGTTCACATAATTTCATTGTCATCCCTCTCATGAGAATGCTAACTTAATACAAACTGTAAAACAAGACGAAAAAATGCACTTTCTACCCAGCGTCAGTTTAATGCTAAGAGTGTCTCTCTGCCTAAAAATATTACTACTGATGACGATTAATAGATACTATTTTAGGGTAAAGTTCAGCTACATTATTCAGCGTAATTATTTTAATTAAATCCATTAGCATATCTTTATATAAGATTACAAGAGCTATCGGTGATACAAAATAAGTTTTTCTTGAATTATGTATGAAGCAATTATTAATTTACATATTTCTGGAGAAAAACGCATATTAAAATGATTCCATTTGTAGATTTTTGAGCTAAAATATATATACGTCAACAGAATCTCCTTTCCGACTTCAGAGTTCTGGCTCTGGAAGACCTCAGAAATATCAGAAGATCTTGGTAAAGAAAACTGGAAATAACATGCTTGCTAGGAGCTACCCATGGGTGGAGGTCTTGAAACAGGGCACATGGCTGTACACAGTAGGTTGACAGAGAATGGGCAGGAGTCTGTGGCTTTCAGAGCAGAGCAGGGGGAGTGTGGGAGCATGAACAGAACCCACACAAATAGAACGCAGAAGAAAATTCTATTAGATTACCTTCACCTTGAGTTTCTCACCTCTTTCCTTGGTCCCCTGCCATAGGTCCTACCCTTTCTGACAATATTCCTCATCGCTCCTGAGGTGTATTCCAGCCCTACTGTCAGTGGAGCTGCTGGAGTTACCTGTCCTAAGTATATCTGTCTATCCCCAAGTGCTACCAATAAAGAAATGGCAAGTGTATATATGTTTCTCACTGAACGTAGACCATGCTTCCACATTTAACACCCAAAAAGGTTATACCACTTTTGGGAATACTGACAATTGGGAGAGAGGTTCTTTACTATGTAGAAATGTTTTCAGCATCTTGGGATACTTCCCACTAAAAGCTTGAACAAGATGCGCGTGCGCATGCACACACACACACACACACACACACACACACACACACACGAACTTCCTGATTCATGAGGCTGAGTCACATACTGGCCCCCACAGCACAGAGGTCCGAAGCCCAGTCCAGAGCCAGCAGACACCACAGCTGGTTGACTCAAGCCACAATGAGTTCTCTCTGTATCTAGCCCTAATTAAGGGAGCACACCTCCCTCCCCCCACTTCACTTCCTCCCACACAACTCTCTAACACTATCAGACAGAAAGCTGGGACCAACATATGGTCCTTGTCCCCATTGCCAGGCATAAGAGGAACTAGAAGAGAATGAGTCAATGGTAGAGTACAGAGAAGCCACCGTGACTCAATGACTCAGGACAAAGCCATAGTGGCCCAGAAGAGCTACACGCCTTGCAAATGGCAGGCACAAAAAGACCCATCACCAGAGGCAGAGACAAGACAAAGAGAGGAAGACCAAGGAGTCAAACACAGTAGAAAGGAAAAAATGTCCCTGTGCCTTAGCCTCTGTTGATCTCCTGTCAGTAATCTAGACATGCTAAACAGAGGAATTAGTGTGATTTAGCAGGAACTAACCTGAATTACTGAACTTTTCAATTTTCCTTGCTTCTCTCTCTGTCTCTCTCTCTCTCTGTCTCTGTCTCTCTGTCTCTCTCTCTCTCTCTCTCTCTCTCTCTCTCTCTCTCTCTCTCTCTCTCTCTCTCTCTCTCTCTCTCTCTCTCTCTCTCTCTCTCTCTCTCTCTCTCTCTCTCCTTTATAAACTTTCTACCAGCTCAGTCATGTTAGGGAGCACTTGGAAAAAAGGAAAGCAATCCTGTGAGAAGGGTTGCTGATTGGTGCAAATTGGATACCTGTCTAGACAGTTTCCAGGAGGCAAAGTTTGACTTCTAAATGATGAGGACTATCTAAAACATACTTGATATTCAGACGAGGACAGGTGGGGCAACTGGTCCAGGCCCACAGCCACTGAAGGGCCTGAACCTCAGTGAAGCAGTTTTGAAAACAGTGAGCAGAAAGTGAGCATAGCACATTACACTTGGGTTTCCTCATGGCCTGAATAATCTGGAACAAAATGGAATCTGTTAGGAGCCCACCAGGGAACACAGCATGTACCAGAGGGCAGAGGAGACCAAAGCAAAAAGGAAGTGGAGCCTCCAGATGATTTGTCCAAAGTGAGGCTGGCTATCCATCTCTACCCCATCTGCTGCCTTGCTTTCCCCACTCTGTCCCACTGTCCTACCCTCAGACAGTACAGAGAGGGACGTCAAGGTGTATACATAGCTCAGCAATGCTACACAGAGTGAAGAAAAGACCTGAGGACAGAGAAAACAGACACTGGCCAGGTAACCCACTACCACCCTTTCCAGCCAAACCAGCCTATCTGAACATGAGGTACTGGAAGCTCATGCCCACCTCTCCTTGACCTCATCCAAAATATATGTGAGTCCTAACACCAGTCTTGTATTTGAATGTCCTCTTCAAAACTGAAGTTCAAGCTCACTCACCATTGGGAAAATACTGGGGGTCTGTAAAGAGGTGATTAAGCTATAAGGGCTCCAGAGTCTGCCCAACAAAGGGGAGGAGCTATCACTTGCTCCTCTTACCTTCCTAGCCTCCACCATGTGATCACTTGCAGGGGAATGAAGCCATGCGCTTAAACTGTGAGCAATAATACACTTCTGATTATCACATATGACTCAAGTCTCAAGAATCCTGTTAGCAGCCCAGAGCAGACTGAGAAGCCTCCGTAGTATGGAGTGATCCAGAAACAGAATCTTTACATAGAAAAATCACATTTGTGTGAGAGGAGCCCCTAAAGACAATGGTAAGTGGGGAATCTGTATCAGAGAAGGGCAGGGTAGGCAGAAACACACACAGAAGGGTCACAGCGATAGGGACTGCCTGAGACTCAGCTGCAAAGGGTGGGCCATGTGCTGGCTAGTTTTATGTCAACTTGACACAAGCCAGAGTCATCACAGTTGTGAAAAACATCTCCATGAGATTTGGCTGTAGGCAAGCCTGTAGGGCAGTTTCTGCATTAGTGATTGATGTGAAAGGCCCCAGCCCATTGTGGATGGGGCCACCTCTTGGTGGGTGATCCTGGGTTCTACAAGAAAGCAGGCTGAGTAAACCATGGTCAGTAAGTAAGCCCCTCCATGGCCTCTGCATCAGCTCCTGCCTCCAGGTTCCTCCCCTGTTTGAGTTCTTATCCTGACTTCCTTCAATGATGAACTATGATGTAGAAGTGTAAGCCCAATAAACCCCTTACTCCCCAACTTGTTTTTGGTCATGGTATTTCATCATGGCAGTAGAAACACTAAGTAAACCAAGGGCCACCAAGAAAGACCCAAAGATGGAGGACAGTCAAAGTTTCCCCTCAAGTCCACTTGGGCATTCTGATGCTTTGTTTTTGGACTTCAGAGCTCCTGAGCTGTACTAGGATAAACTGCTGTCCTAAGTGAGTCATCTGCATTTTATTAGCACACTTGCCCTAAAACCCAGCACACTACAGATGCCAAAGCCAAAAGGCACCTCGAATGAGGATCTCTTTGCAGCATGTACAGCAAGACAAGGTGGCTTTTATTTTCACTATTTCTGACCTACACTTTTGTAAAGTACAATGAAAACTAACTTTGAGGAAGCCAAAATACCACCTGTGAGGCACAACTATTTCACATCACTGTAAAACTGCCTCTCTGCTATTGTTGTGGGAGTCTGTCCTCATCTCTCAAGAAAGAACTAGTCAAGGCCCACTCACAGATAACACCAGTGCCACTGTCTACGCTGACAGCACTGTGGGCAGCATGTGACTTAAGCCATGTCGACACACAGGGACAGCCAGGCTGATGAGTCACACTTCTAAGATGCAGTTCTGCTCTCCCTTGCCTCATCCAGCACCCGGTGCCCAGGGCTTCTCACCTCCCTAATACTGCTGCTACAGTCACCCCTGTAGCCACAGTCCTATCAGTTTTGCCCAAGAGTACTTGGCACAGTGATGGGTACTCTGCAACTTCTCTGCCCAGCCTAGGAGCCTCTGCCCACAAGTGCCTGCGAAGCAACTGACACACACCAGGGTAGCTGGAGAACAGAAATCTGGCCTCATTTAATTTGAACATGTTTAAATGTCAACAGAGAGGTACAAGTCTGGCAGATACACCACAACAGAATTCATGGGCCTGCTCATCTCCTCCCTGGCTCATGGATTCTGAAGTACCAATTTCTCTTGGTTTCTCCTGGAGCATATGGTGAGCATTAACTGGGGTGCCCTAGGGGAGGAGGTGGTTTGTAACAGTAGAACAAGGCTTTCCTGGAGAATAAAACCAGTGTTCTTGGCCAGCCGGAGGCTCTTCCACAGAATAGGCACTATGATGCTCTGGGTCCTAAATGGATTCCAGCCTGCTCTCCTTAATTAAGAAGGCAGCACTCCAATGACTTGTACCCTGCAGTGATGCAGACATATGAGCTAGAAACCCTTAGGACACACTTGCTGCCCTGAGACTTTGCCCTTCAGTATGCTCCTTCTGGACACCCTTCCCTTTGCTCAGAGGCAAGCAGTGTGAACATCAGTTCCTCAGCCCTTGATCCCCATGAAGATCTTGAACAGTGAAGAACATGAGAGAGACCCACGTTGATCTTAGAGAGGATTATTAGCCTGTTTCCTGTGCCTATAAAAAAAATACCTGAGTTAATTAAGGAATGTTCTGCAGCCCCTCAGCTGAGACAGGGTTTCTGGTGAGGGTTCCCTACAGCAATGGTTGGGAGTTCATGGTGGAACACACCATTCTACAGCCCTGATACACACACATGCACACATGCTTCTTGACCAGAAAGCAAATGATAAAGAAGCAGCCACCAGAGCCCCAAATTTCCTCTTGAACACACACCTCCCATTGGGTCCTAGATCCTAAAGGCTTTTCCATTTCCCAATATCATGATCCCAAGTAATAAGGCTTTTAACACATATCCCATGAGGTGACAGTCAGTATTCAACTGTAATGGATGTAAATTGTTTTTAATTAAAAAGGGGAAATTTTGAGATCAATCTTTTACTCATCTGAGCAACTTGGGTAAAACCCATATAGATAAAACAAAAGAATGTCATTCTCAACAAATTGGAGGGATTATTATGTGATTTAGCATGGCCAAACCTAGGCATATACTACAAGAACTTAATTATTAAAATCTTGTACAGGACCCCTCCTATACAGGAGCTATGTTCACAGCAGAAGCCACCTAAGTGCCCATCAAGGATGGATGTGTGAACAGAACGTGGCTCATTTGCACACAGGAACCAACCCCATTTAGCCTCTCAGGAAGAGTTGCTAGGTGCTGCCATAGTAGCAAATCCTGAACTATGTGAAGGAAAAGAAGGCAGACTAGAAAGGTCACTGGCTTCCTTGTGCCATTAATATGAAATAGACACAGTAGGAAACAGATGAGAGTGGTCAGGGGCTGGGAAACAGAGAAGAGGAGAGCAATGGCTATGGGTATAGGGTTTCCTCTTGGTTACAGTGTCGTGGAACATTATTTTAAGATGTGTTACATTCGTTTATGCTGTGGAACATTTGTTTAATGATGCAAAGATGTGATACATTCTTTTATGCTGCATGCATTTAACTGTGAAGCTGTGTAACTGTGCCTGTCTAAAACACTTGATGGTCTACTAAAGAGCTGACTGGCCAATAGCGAGGCAGGAGAAAGGATAAACGGGGCTGGCAGGCAGAAAGAATAAATAGAAGGAGAAAAAGGAAAAAAAGAGCAAGGAAGCAAGAAGAAGAGAAGGAGAGGAGGGCATCAGGGGCCAGCCACTCAGCTACACAACCAGCAACAGGGTAAGAGAGAGAGGCATGCAGAAATAGAGACAGGTGAAAGCCCAGAGGCAGAAGATCAATGGGACAATTTAAGTTAAGAAAAGCTGGCAAGAAACAAGCTCCAAGCTAAAGCTGGGCATAAATAATAATAATTCTGGGTGTGATTTATTTGGAAGATAGGTGATGCCCCCTGCCTAAATAACAAAGAGCCAAAAATTAAAGAAAGAAAGAAAGAAAGAAAGGAAGGAAGGAAGGAAGGAAGGAAGGAAGGAAGGAAGGAAGGAAGAAAGAAAGAAAGAAAATTACAGTGCTTTGGAATGATGACATGGGCACACACTGTGAATGTTCCCAAAGCAGTGAAACTGCTCATGTTGCCTTTAACAGGGCTAGAAACCTAGCCTGGCAGTTAAGAGCATTTACTGCTTTTCTGAAGGACCTGAACTTGGTTCCCAGAACTATATCTGGTGCTGACAACTGCTTGTAACTCCAGCTCCAGGGCATCCAATGCCAGCTCTGGCCTCCATGGACACCTGCATTCATACATGTGCATGCATGCACACACACAATTAAAAATAATAAAAATAAATATTTTAAAAGATGGTTATCACTCATTTAATTTTATGTCAGACACATTTCATCACAATTTAAAACCAAACAAAAAAACCCACATGAATTGGTGGGCATGAGAACATCCTGTTCCCAGCTATTAACTCACTGACTCCAAGCCACAACCTGCATCCCGACAGCTTATGACTGATACACACAATGGTCTCCAACAGTGACAGTCACACATCTCAGACATAGCTGCATCGCTCAAAGTATCTTAGAAATGGAGCTGAGTTTGTTCATCTTGTTAATACGTTCCAGTACTGCTGCTTGGCATCCCAAATCAGCTGGGTCTCCTGAGCATCCACTGCTAATGTCATCACAAGCTAGCAATTCACCATGGCACCTACATGGTAGGAATCCAAGGAAACCAGAATAGAGAGCCACCCCATGTCCCAAACACTAGTCACTATGCAAAACTGCCCATCTCAAACTACCCACCCCTTCCATAAGCTAACAAGTTTCCATGGTCCTCTTCAAACAAGCTATAATTTGTGTCCCAAACATTTTGTATCATTTTGTATCAGGTATAAAACAATAACACCAAATTAATAACTTTAAAAGAAAAACACAGGGGCAAGGGCAATGGTTCAGTGGAAAAGTCACTTAGTGCACAAACATAAGGAGCAGAGTGCAGATCCCTAGCACCCACAATAAAAAACGGGTAGGCATGGTAGCTGTTTCTAATATTCCTAGCTCTCAGGAAGGAGGAAAAAGGGATTGACCAGAACAAGCTGGATAGCTAGACTATCAGGAATTGGAGAGTTCAATGCTCAGAAAGAGACCCTGCCTTGGTAAATAAAGTAGAAAGAAATTGAGGAAGACACCTGATGTCAATTTATACTGAAATATATAAACAGAGGAATTTCTCTAAGGGTTGCCAAAATAGATAGAGAAAAGCTTAGGCAATCTGAAATATTTCTAAAGCCAGGTATGATGTCCCATTCTTATAATCTCAGCATGCATGGAGCTAAGACTGGAAGACAGCCACAAATTACATCAACTCCTCACAAGAAACAATGAACAGCCCAATGGATCCATTTCCCATGTGGCTCTGTCTTTCTGCCCTGTGTGGGGTGATCTTCTCATCAATGGATGACACATACCTGGAGAAAAGGGCTTCACCCAGATCTGTAGCATACTTCCCACAATTGGTATCCACAGTGGGCTACCATGGAGCAAAGTAGATCAGATGCCCCAAAATCATAGGCTAAATTACTCCATGTTAGACAAAGCCATCAAATACCCAGCCAACTCCTAAGGCAGTAGGTCTTCACAAGTTCCCATTCAGTCAGTCAACCAAAGCATTTGTAAGTTGGATACACATGTTACATTCAACAAGACAATAACTCATCACATCTACTGAACTGCTGTGGAGGGGCCTTCCTAAATGCAGGGCTTTCTCTTTGACCTTTGGGACAAGTGTGGTCACAGAACATCCAAGGGTGACAGGATTCTAAGTTGCTTTCAGGCTGGTTGCCACTGGCATACAGAACCATTAAACATGAGAAACATGGAAAACTCAAGCATGAGAATTTATTTGTGTTTATTAATTGCATGTGGGGGTGGTATAAACATGTGCATGCACAAGGCAAGAGAGTATATACCCATGAATGCATGTGTGGAGGCTAGAAGATTCAGTGTTCTCCTCAATCACTCTCCACCTGATTACTTGAGTCAGGGTCTCTCAAGAACACGGAGTTTGCCATTTTAGTTAGTCCGGCTATCCATCAAGCCCCTAGGATCTGGCTGTCTCCCGGACCTGCCCCCAGTGTTAGAGTTATGAAAGCACACCACCATGCCTGGGTTCTGGGAATCTGAACCCAGGTCCTTATGCTTTATGCAACAAACGCTCTTTCCCACTGAGCCATTTCCACAGCCCAAAATATGTGAATTCAAGCTCACTGTTCTGCATAACAGTAAAAGAAAAAGAATACATCTTTTTAGGTTGCCATTCATCTATACACTTGAAACAAATGATAAGTTACTCAGAAATCGCCATGATCATTGTTATTTTCAGAGCAATAATAGAAGTGAGAGATTAACTTCAACCCAAACAAGCTTGCACAGAAAGACATAAGCTAGAGCAGACTGAAAAGGAATAGTGAGGTTTCTGCTGGAACATGACCATGAGTCAGTTTGATGGCATTTAATAACTAGTGATGGGCACATTTGACGCAAGAGAGGGAACAACATCCTAGCATTGCAATCTGGAAGAAAAAACAAAAAAGGTATTTTGCTCTGAAAAAATGAGCCTGCTTCTTCCACAAATGACTAAAGGAAAGAGAAAATGTCATTGGAGATGATAGTAAACAGTGAAATCGTAAGAAAAAAGGACAAAAGATCCAGCAACCCATCGCTGAAAGGTTCAGTGTCTGATGGCTTCACCGTGAGTCTGAAGAGACGATAATGGAAAAGATGAGATACTTGTTGACAACTAACTGAGTATCGAGTTAAATCAAATCAGGGCTAAGTTTTCCAGCTCCACCATTAATTGGCATCATAAGCAGAGAAACCTGCTGGCTTTTACTCTGCATTTGGAAAGGACCATTTACAACAAAGCAGAGAAAACTTCCCTGTGCGTGTGTGCACGCGCACATCAAAGCAAGGGCAAGGGAATCATTTCATCTATTTGAAAATGAAATGAAATGGCCATCAGAGAAAATGAAGTGGCCCGGCTCTGGATCTTAGAAAATCTAGACAATGACAAGTACAATAATGCACAAAAACAGTTGTGACTAAAGCCCAGAATGAGATTCATGACATATTCCAAAGTATGCATTTGGAATCAAAAGTATTATTTACCTAGACAGTGACCAACTAATACCAAAGTTATTAATCATTGTTGCAGAAGATGCTCAATGATGTCATTGCTAGCTGTGAGGCCATGTGCCTTTCATCAGAATGACCTTACCAAAGCTTGCCTCAAATCTTCAACACCCCACAGAAGACTTGAGCAAGATAAGGGATAAGGGTTATTACTATGAATCAGCCTGGAAGCTGATTTACTGACTTACTTGGCTGTCTTCATATTGGAGAATTCCTCAACCCCACCCCAGGATAGCCCTTAATTAGTTTCTAGAAGGGTTAGCACCTGGGAATTCTCAGACTGCCTATAACAGCTCCTCAAAGCTCCAGGAAGTAAGGCTCTACTCCATGTTCTCTTCAAGATCCATCCAGAGCAGCCATGCTCCCCTGCTGTCTTGTTCCCCCGTCTCAGCTTGAGTCTGAGAATTTCTTTGGCCTCGCCAACTCAGATTCAATGTTTTATAATCCTGTTGAACTTGATGATCTAACTACAGCAGAACTCAGCATCCACTTGAGAAGCTGATGTTTTTTTCTTGCTGCTTTAAAATAACAAGAAGCCATTTACCAAATGATTTCAAACTGACACATATACTTTGGGGTGCTTGTTTGGTTGGTTGGTTTGGTTTGGTTTAATACAGGGTCCTACTATGCAGCACTAGCTGGCCTGGAAGTTGATATGTAGACCAGGCTGGCCTGCAACCGCCAGAGATCCACCTGCCTCTGCCTCCCAAGTACTGGTACTAACCAAACATCCATATCACAGACACAGATTCCTGGTATAGGAAGCTGTCCAAATAAAGCATGGAAGGCAGTTAATCACATAGGAATCTAGGTGGAAGCTGTAGAGGATCTTTTTCTTTTCTCCAAGCCTGACCTTCCTCTTTTACCTTCTAGAGGCTTCTGCAGCCCACTATGAACAACTTTCAGCATATCCACCCAGCTGTACAGAAACATGCTTTGTCCCTATGCATAAAGTGACCCTGGAAGTCTAGAGAATTTCATACTAGTAACCTGAAATACATCTAATTTATTAATATAGATGAGAGCCAAGTGTCTACATATAACACACTTAACACAACTCCCATGTAGCTAACATTCACATTATGTGCACATTTTGCACACTCCATCTCACAAAATGTTCTTTTTCTGTCTTCTATCAAAAGTAGAATTTTTTTCATGATACATCCTGATTATGGTTTCCCCTCCCTCTACTCCTCCCTGTTCCTCTCTACCTCCCCTTCTATCCAGATCCATACCCTTTCTGTCTCTCATTAGAAAACAAACAGGCTTCTAAGGGATAATAATAAAATAAAATTTAATAAGACAAAACAAAGCTAACACATTGGAGTTGAACAAAACAAGCAAACAGAAGGAAAAGAGCCCAAGAAAAGGCACAAAAACAGACCCACTCATTTACACACTCAGAAATCCCATAAAAGCACAAAACCAGAGCCATTTTATACATATATGTGCAAATATATATGCAAAGGATCTCTGGGATGAAAAGGGAGAATAAAATAAAATAAAAATAAAGATAAAATTGAAACAAAGAAAAAAGAAAGAAAAGGCCCCAAGGCAACATTATGAGATAAGCACACTCCAAAGATGCCGTTGGGATCATTTCCTGTTCGCATCTAGCGTTGAGCATGAGCATCCCTTTAGTCTGTTTGCCCAATGAAACTCCCTTGGAGAAAACTAAAATTTATTTCCAAGTGGTTATAAATTGGAGATAGCTTCTGTGTTAGGGATGGAGATGTGTGTCCACTTGTCCTCTCCACACTAGGACCCCATCTGGTGTAGATTCCTACAGGCCCTGTGCATGCTACCTCAGTCTCTGAGTTAATGGGTGCAGCCATCCTGCTGTGCTTAGAAAGACTCTTGCTTTCTTGGTGTCCACCATTCCCTTTGGCTGTGACATTCTTTCTGTCTCCTCTTCCACAGGGTTCCCTGAGCCCAGGCAGAATTTGATGGAGATGTCCCTTTCAGGACTGAGTATTCCAAGGCCTGAGACTCTGTATATTGTCTGGCTGCAGGTCGCTGTATTTGTTCCCACCTGTCGGAATTTTTAGACATCAATAACTTCATTATAACCAATATCTCTCTGGTTATCTTCCTTACACTAATTTAGAGTGCTTAAGACCTGGTACTTTTTAAGACCAATTTAAGGGACAATTTAACCAAAGCCACCGATACCTATTTTTATAGAATGAAGAGTGGTTGTTTTTAAAATGTATCACTTAGTTACATATTCATGATCTTTCATGAGCTGTACAACATAGCCAATTATTCTATTTTTAATGTGACCTTTAAAAGGCTTATTTAAAATGACATCCAACAATTGTGTTCATGCCAGCAGGAAAATGCCAAGTAGACATTATATTTCCTTGTTTCTTTTTTATTGATTTTGCCAGGTAACTTCTGAAATCATGCCAAACCAACATGGAGTTTTCAGGCAAATATGCTTTAGTATTTTGTTGCAGTTTTAAAGTAATATAGAGAAAAATGTTCAAAGGACTCCAAGAAAACCAGTGAATTTCTGGCTGCTAACTGGAGAAATGCAGGGAGTCTGCTTAAAAGGGAGTTACATTATGAAGACCAAGTTGGGTCTCCCTTAACATCAAGGGGTTCTTCCAGATTGGCTCATAAGACCTGGAGAGGCATCTCCTGTAACTACAGACCTACGGAGGCCTGGGGTAGGCCAGTGGTGGAAGAGAAGGTAACCTTCAATACATCTCCTCCTTGCCTCACCACTCCCCATACATGGGGACTCTAGTACCCATCTGCCTCCCCAGCATCTCCCAAAACATCTGCTCTTCATCAGATCCTAGGAAATATTTGTTGAATGAAAGCATGTAATTAGCAAAAACACAAAAAAAGCTTTCAACAATTAAAAAAATATATATACAGGGGGAGATTAGAGACAGGAATAGAGGACACAAGTTGAGAGAATTCTGAACTCTAGCATCCTGAATGCCTCCATGCATCCTCGGATGCTCTACCATACCATGCCCACCTGGGAGTGAAGCTGATATAATAAAAATGCAATTTTATAGCAGACTAATGCTTTAAATTTTAGATCTGTTACCTAATAAAGAGACTGGATGCCTCATGCTTTAAGATCTTAAATGAAATGATAGTACCAATAAGCAGAGTTGACTTGCATTGTTTTACTACAAAAGATGATATGATAAACTATGCCTCTTTGTCCTGACTTAAACACAAAGCCAGCTTGGTATCACTCCCATCCTACCCTTGCCCAATGGAAGATGTTATGCCATCAACACTGCCTGGCACACGCAGGGGGATGCAGAGATATCTAGTAACTTTTCTGTCAGATGGCAATTTGTTTCTTGATACTTACTGGTAGCTCATGAAAGCTTACTGACTGTGAGCAAAAAGATCCAGAAAGCTACACAATAAAATAAGACAAAAGCCCTTCAAACACTGTAAACTCAAAGTCTCCCCCTTGTTGCAGAGGCCAGGTGAGAAGCAATAAAACAGCTGTTTTAAGAAGACAAGGGCTGAGTCCCCATGGAACTGGACCGGGACCTCTGGATAAGTGAGACAGCTGATTAGCTCGAACTGTTTAGGAGGCCCCCAGGCAGTGGGACCGGGACCTGTCCTTGCTGCATGAGCTGGCTTTTTGGAACCTAAGGCCTATGCTGAGACACTTTGCTCAGCCTTGGTGTAGGGAGGAGGGGACTGGACCTGCCTCAACTGAATCTACCAGGCTGGGCTGACTCCCCAGGGGAGACCTTGCCTTGGAGGAGGTGGGAATGGGGGGCAGATTGAGGGGAGGTTGGGGGTGGGAGGAGGGAGAACAGGGGAATCAGTGGCTGATATGTAAAATTAAATTAATTATAAAATAAAAATATTTGAAGAAGAAGGAGGAGGAGGAGGAGGAGGAGGAGGAGGAGGAGGAGGAGGAGGAGGAGACGAAGATGACGGCGGCGGCAAGGGACCAAGCATGGTGGTGCTCACCTTTAGTCCCAGCATTTGCCCCTGGGAGCCAAAGGCAGGTGGATCTCTGTGAGTTCAAGGCCAGACTGGTTTACATATCAAGTTATAGGGCAGTCAAGGCTACACAGTGAGGCCCTGTCTCAAAGAGGAAGGAAGGAAGGGAGGAAAGCAGGGAGGGAGGGAGGGAGGGAGGGAGGGAGGGAGGGAGGGAGGGAGGGAGGAAGGAAGGAAGGAAGGAAGGGAGGAAGGAAGGGAGGAAGGAAGGAAGGAAGGAGGGGGAGGGGAAGAGAGGAGAGAAGGAAGAGAGGGAAACTTTCAGTCAAGGGGTAAAAGGCAGAGAACACATTACAATGCAGCAAACCAGCCAAAAGATAAACAAGCTCTCTCCTCTTCCAACACAGAACAGGCTAAGGTGGTCTTAAAACACTCAGCAGCTGCCAGAATCCAGTACCATCTCTCTCTGACCTGTCCAAGTCTTCTGGAGTTGGAGTCTCTCTGATTAGCTATCTTTCACAGTGGAGACTCCATCCTTCATCCAACCCCCACCCTTCCCTCACCTTTCCGGGACTCTGTAACCCCTGCCCAACAGACAGAGCATCATGAGAAACAATGCTCCCACCAAGAACACACAGTAAAGTTTGAGCTCTGGTCCCAGAACAGGCAGTTTCTCACTTAAACTCACAGGGAGGCATGGCATCCCAGTGTTCTGCTCACTTTTCTGCCTGTTTTCACTGGCACTCCACACAGAAAACAACAGGTGCTAGAAATGGAGGCATTACCCACTTGGTATTTTTCCATATTTCCAGTGCCCCAACACCTTGAGGAAGGCTCCAACATGGTTCCACTCATCTAAGGGAAAGGTCTTTCATGATCTGACCACACTTAATTCTGGATTCAGTGTGATGAAGAGTCTTTGGACCAGATGTCATTACTTCAAACTATGGCCAGAGATAATTAAAATGTGATGTCTGGAGGCCTTGTGAACGCAAGCCCAGGGAAGAATACACATGCATTTCACTGTGGCTTTATATATTAATTGCAATGTGTAGCAATTGCTCACCAACAGTAGATTAATTAAATGTAAGTCATGCGATATCCACAATAATGGAAAAGAGATTATTGGTGAAGGATTTAAGGATAAAGGATTTTTTTTAAGTAGCATTATTTAATCATCAAATTACAGAACAATATTAAATAATGGGATCTGGAAGGATTTAGACACATTAATTATGAATCCTAATTTTCAGGAGTAATATAGTCAAAGATGGAAAATTACAGATATTTCCAATGTAAAAGCTCGCCACTGTATTTACGATCAATGTCATGAGCACGATACTGTGGTCAGAGCCATGACTGGAAATGCTGACCCTAGGTTAACACACAGCATAGCTCTTGGCTATGATTTGTTTTCTCTCCAGAGCCATAATCTACTAAAAGGACAGAAAGATTACTCATCTCTAAAGCCTTAAACAGATTCTTAAAGGTCTAAAGTAACTTTTAATGGGTTTTTCTTGTCTCTCTAACATAAGAATTTATTTGGAAGATTAAGAAATCACCTCAGGAAAAAACATTAAACAGAACTCACTAATCATCTTCCATTTAGCCTTTTATATGAGTAAATAGGGAAATCATTTCTAATCACATCCATTATACGGAATTCAAATTATTACACTCTGTTTTATATCTATCAACAGGAAGCGTACATCTTCACAATGAAGTTGAGTTGGTGAGTTTCTTATACGATTCAGTCATATTTTAATAGCCCAAAGGATTTCTCAGATCAAAGCGGGCAGGTCGGGGGTCCAAGGATACAGGGAACAGGATGAGATGAGGGCCCAGAACCACAGTTTATTGTGACTGTCCTGGCAGGGATGCAGAGAGTCTAAGGAGCTGTTTACACCCTCCCTTCAGCTGTCAGACTATTGAAATAATGGACCTGAGGGGCTGGAATTTCCCCAGTAATCTCATGCTGGGAAAAAGAAATGAGTGAAGCCTGTGCCAATCAGAGGGGAAACTTGTCTCCAAGAAAGCAATTTCACACAATCCTGACAACTTGCCAGAGCACCTGACAGCAGACACTATGAAATAGGCAGGGCCACACCTTGACCAGGACTGCTTAGTTATGCATGCCTCTTGCTATCTACTTAAACTTGGACTGCCTTGTCAGAACCCCAAAGTTGTACTTGAAGAGGGTGCTAGATCTCTTTGTTCCTCCTCCCAATGTGGCCACATTGAATAAACCCTTTTCTGCCTTTCGCTATGGTTTATCCTTTTAATTAGCCCACTGAAGATGGCTGGCTGAGTCCAGCTTGTTAGTGCTAACAACTGCAGCACTACTATCGCCAAGGCTCCCAAGATGAAGTATGCAAGGAGCCAGCCAGACCTGGAATGTGACATATCACATTTAACATTTCATGGATTTCATGGCAGGTACAACTCCAGAGTCATTTTCTGACCCTTGTTTATATGTTCATGATGTGTGATATGTTTCCAACCACCAAAGTGCTCAATGGCTAGGAGCTCTGACATATTGAAAAGTGACATTCAAATGACAACCTCAACATATCTGCTCTCTATGGCTTATTGAAAGAGTTCCTTGCTAAGGACTCAGGGAAGGAGGAACATGGCGTGAAGTGCAGCATGCTAGGACCAATATGAAGAAACAAGGGAATTCTGTGCTGGGCAGGAAAAGCTGACTGACTGGTAAGCAGGTCAACTGGGAGAGATGAAGGGACAGGCATTCTAGGGCAGCTGATCTGTGCATGCAAAGGCTCAGACTAGTGAAGCTCAGCACTGTGAAATGAGCAACCAGGCCCTTGCTGAGGATGAGGGAAGGAAGAAGGACAACAAGGAGTAGATCAAGGAGGGAGATAGATGAGGACCAGAGGCCAAGGGGAAAGGCCTGGCTCCTTCCACTCTTGCCAGACAATCTGTCACTTCTCCCACAGAAGCCTCTTCTGGACCAATGCACAGACCCCACTCGCTCTGACCATCCTTCACTGCTGGCAAGGTGCTTCACTTGGGGTGAGCATCCTGCTTCTCCTCTTCCTGGGAGGGAGCAGCAGATGGCTAAGCACTGTTGACTCTTCACCACAATGGCAAAGTGTTTCCAACATGGCCAACAACATTGCTGCTGTCTTAAAATGTAAATTACCTCCCCATGAAGGGGACTTTAAAAGGAGTTCATAAGAGGCTGCAGGTCAGTTAGTTCAAGGCAGGACAGGAGAACTCAGAGACTGCCTGGGATTCTGGGCCAGGACACAGATGCTCCCTCCTCCCATTCCATACTCCATCTTGGCTATTTCTGTTTTACAGTACCAGAGGCTATGTGAAGAAGAGATAGAAAGGGACAGGGAAGACATAAGCAACATGCTGATCCTCTAGGTTGGGTGTCATATAGCACCATATCATTCTCTCAGCCCTAAGGACCATGAGGGCATTAAGTACCGTATAAGAAGTCTCAAGCCCAAGGAGAAGCCCACTAGATGCATGGGGCCTACAAATCAGCCCTATGTACAGACAGCAAAACTGCCAGTAGCAGTTCCTCTACCTAAAGGGGAGCATTGACTAACCATTGTTTGCCTGATAAAATCATTTTCTAGCCTAATAAAAAGAGCCATGGGTTTTGATCAGTAGGGTTGAAACTCTCTGAAAATAGTATTTACTTTGCCAAAACATAGCACTGCAAGTTTGGGAACATTTCAAATCCACATGACATATTTAATTCATAGAGAAAGCGAAATCTCATTTAATGACCTTGGAGGGTCACAAAAGGTGGCCTGTGAGATCACACCAGGCTGGGGGGAAGTTAGAGAAACAATCACAAGCTAATGAGTACATACTGGAAGGCCAGAGAGCGGAGAGGCAAATTGCAGGCTGGTTCCCTCGACCCTTCCCTGGTAAAGAACAAAAGACCAAAGGTGTCATTTTTTAAATACTAAATTATTGAAAAGGAAAGTCCAAACTCAAGCATGGAATAAATGGCACTGATTTTAAATAGCCTCACATTCAACCCAGGCTGGTTGGGACCTTCCAACACTTAAGGTCTCTTTCCCCCTCAGAGCATGTTGAAGCTATGAGCAACATCCTGAGTCTGAAGTGCCAGAAATGTCCCTTAAATGGGGGTCCCTCCCCTACACATCAGCTCCAGATAAAGAAGCTACAGTGAAGAAACCCTCAGGAACACTGGCTCTTCAATAGCTATTGTAGCACAAAAGCAAACAACAGTCAGACCCCTGGGCCCATGTGGGGTGGGGGAAGGCATTGGTGAAACATAAAGAACAACAGATTTCCAAGAGAAATGCTCTTTTATGCAAGCTTTCAAAGGAAATGAACACCCCAGCTTGGCATGATATTGGCAAGATCTCAGGCTTTCTGAGCTCCAGGGGACCTGAGCTCATCATTTCTAAAGTCCTTGTTGGCCATCTGGTGGAATAAGAGTCAAGAAGGACTTGTATCCCCTGCAGAGTGTGCAAAGATCTCTTCCCCTTAGGAGATGTAAGCATGCCAAGAGTAAGTTAATCTGCTTATGATACACATTTGACTGGCAGAGCCCTGCTTTCTGAAGCTGGAAGAGGTGAATGGCAGCCCTACCACTACATTAATTATCCCAAATTATGAATAAGTGGAGTGTAAATGAGACTGCTCTACTGAACTTAACATGGCTTTAAAAAAAACTGAGCAAAGAAAAGATGTTAAATATTACACAAGCTGGAATGCTAATTTGGGAGCTACTATTCCTTTAAAATATAAAGGAATAATACTTCCAAGGAAGAATTTCTCATTACAGACTCCACAGATGGATGGAAGGAAGGAAGGAAGGAAGGAAGGAAGGAAGGAAGGAAGGAAGGAAGGAAGGAAGGAAGGAGAGAGACAGAGAGAGACAGAAAGGAAGGAAGGAAGGAAGGAAGGAAGGAAGGAAGGAAGGAAGGAAGGAAGAAAGAAAGAAAGAAAGAAAGAAAGAAAGAAAGAAAGAAAGAAAGAAAGAAAGAAAGAAAGAAAGAATCTCTCTCTAGGGGGCTGGAGAGATGGAGCAACAGTTGAGAATGCTCTTGCCAAGGACCCATGTTCAGTTCCCAGCACCTACATGGCAGCTCACAATCACCTACAACTCTTTGTTTCTAGAGTGGCAAGGAGTAAGTGCAGCCGTTGGAACCTCAGGACACAGTTGAAACATTGTCTGTTACTTTGTGGACAGAAACAAGAAAATTCAGTAGCTCACAAAGCTTAAGTCCACAGGAAGCAGGACTGTTGGTGCAGATGGGAAGAACATGAAGAAAAGCCCACCACTTCACCCACAGTGGGCACAGCAGGCACACAGCTAGCCGCAATAGAGATGTCCTTTACTCGGGTGGAGTGCAGACTCATGGCATAAGCATTTCTGAAAATTGATTGAGCCATCCTCTTCAGAGCTATGTGTTTTGGTGCCTATAAATTACACCTCAACTTAAGATTCATCTGGTTTTGTTTTTGTCTGTTTTGTTTTATTTTTTGATTGAGGGATTATTTCAAAAGGATTGTGTGTATTAAAAATCAAAGGACAGGTAGTCAGATCATGGAATCTAAAAGCAGTTTCGAGTCACTCACAATATGTTGTCCTTAAGTAAAGAAAAACTTCCAGCAAAAGGCTGAAATGGGATCTCATGTGAACACCAGCCCACAGAAAGCAGTGAGTCCAGTACCTCAAACCCAAACCTTAAAACTCATTAATGCTCAGAGGGCTTTAATTTCTCCTAGTCCCCAAACACAGCTTCTCTCACTTTACAGATGATGTCCTGGGGAGGAAAGGACTTGCCCATCATCCCTTCAACCAATGCTTATTGTGGCCTACTAGACAACCAGCAACAGGGAAGGGCCTGATGTGGGCTCAGTAAGAACCCAGGCCCAGCTCAGGAGCTGTGTGTCAAGGGAGTGATGGACAGCTCTATGATGTCTAGAGCGTGATAGCAGGATGTGACATCAGCACACACTGTGTTCTCCATCCAAGATAACAAACACATTGGAAAATGACCACAGTTTCTACTCATGTATTTGATACACAAAGGAGGCCATGACAGCTTTATCTGCTTTCTAGCTGATAGAGGAGATATGAATGGGGAACAAATGCCAGTCTACAAACCCCAAAGCAGCTCTCAGAATGGAACATCAGTGTCCAGGGGGAATGAGAAGCTATGCACCCTACAAAGAGGCTCCCAGTGAAAGCCACAAAACTCTGAAAGGGGACAGGCAAGGTCCCAGGAAAACGCTTTTTCAATTAAAGACATATTTTATTTAAATATATAAATGAAGAAAGTTATCCCATGGTAAAAATAAAAGAACTAATAATGAAATCTATAAGATAAAATTTTCAAGAACTCATATAATTTTCATACTGAGAGGCCCCCAATTTCCATCCCCCTATGTCTTTCCTGGGAAATCTTAACCTTTTCTAAAAGCGTAATTAAAAAATAAACTTTTATGTCAATTTTCAGTATGTTACCTGGGGCTCTCACACATCACCATTGGACTGTTAGAGCACATCTCATCTCCACCCCCATGTGAAGATGGAGTGCTCTTCCCCATGCATTATCTTCAACTCCATATTCCAGGCCCTTCAACATGCATTACCTTCAAACCTATATTTCATTGTAGCCAAGAACCCTGTACCCTACAAACAAGGCCACACCATGCCTTTATCTCTCCCTCTCCTTCCTCCCCCATCGTCCTGCCCAACTCTACCTTGAAATACAGGCCACCTCAATTCTTAGTATCAAAGCTCAGAGCCAATCCTATGAGCTGTAACCAAGCCCTTGATGGGGGTGTCAGGTCCATTTGCACTCGGGGCCCCTGTCTGGCCTGCAGTCTTTCATCCTGACAGCTAATAATGCAATGACATACCACCTCACCTGTTACCTGCCTTGGGGGGTCAAATGCCTGGCTTCCTCTCCTGAAGACAGAGCAGTACATCTTTTACTGTCTGTTACTTATGGCCTTTGGCCAGTATGAGGACAAAGTTGGCACCAAATGAGCACTTAATATACTATAAAGGAAAGTAATCTAGTGCACATTATGTATGCCCACACGCTAAAAGTCGGCATACATTAAAATGCTAGCCATTACACAAGCAGCCAGGGAGAGGGCAATGTCAGAAGCAGAAGTGAAGGCTTACTTTAAGAATCATCAAGTCAGTCAAACATGCAGACAGTGAAGTTCTCATGGCTTCCCTTCTTTTCTTTAAGACTTATTGTTTTAGTTTATGTGTCTGGGCATTTGTGCCTGCATATATGTCTGAATGAAAAATGTGTGCCTGGTGCCCATGGGGGCTAGGAGAAGGTGTCAACTCCTCCTGGAACTGGAGTTATAGACAATTGTGAGCCACCATATAGGTGCTAGGAACCAAGCCTGGGTTTTCTGCAAGAGCAGTAAGTCTCCTCAACTGCTGAGCCACCTCTCTAGCCCCATGACTTTTCCATTTAAGAACCATCCTAGATTCTTCCCCTAAGAGTATAGCCCTACTGGGTGATGACACACAGGCTCCAGCCCCTGACTGCCTTTACTCATGGAGGTCTGTAGACTGAAATGTAATTCCAGCCAGGCACAAGAGTGGGAGGGAAACCCTGGAGGCATTCATACATCCTGTTTCCAAAAAGGAACACGTAGAGGAGATACCACCATGAAGGATAAAGGAAGGCCAAGCCCTAGGGTAAGATGAGGAGGCTGACTCTTCAGCAGTGGGCAAAGATGAAGTGTGGAAAAAAACGTTTATATAACGGAGCAGGCTCATCTGGCTGATCCACTGTGGTGTGGAAGAAGAAAAGAAGGATGTTGCATAATATTTTGTTTGCACTCCGACACTCGCAAGACTGCCAATACCGTTTGCTTTGAATGAGAGGGTGGAGCTAGCTACTAGCAGACCAAAATTAACCAGAGACATTTTGGAGGACTGAAGGCAGATGGAGAGGCACAGGGATTAGTAGGGTGGTGCGTAGAGAGGGTCTTGGCCCTTTTGGGATTGAGGAATAAGAGAGAGGAGGTCACTGATGGCTTCTCCACCACTTCTTCGGTCATTCAGGTTCATACCCCGGTATCTGACTCCAGAGTTTTCATTGACAAAGAATAATCAGATAAATGCTTCAGAGGGAAAGGGGGAAAAGAGCTTGGAAGAGCTGAGTATAATGGCAGAAACTAGAATACTGTGGAGATGCAGCCCACACATCCTTTAGGAGACAGTCTGCCTTCGACCTTGAAGTCCAAGGTTCTCTCAAGTTCTGTACCATCAGCCCTGCTTTCCACTTCTTTGCACTTTCTTGATGTATCCTTGCTATGCACTTTGGTTGCTTGTTTTCAGCTGTTCAAGTATTTCTCCAATCATCAGCTGTTCATTAGACACAAATTTGACCCAACTTTGGAGTTTCTCCATGGTAAAAACAAGATATTACCTATTCACACAGCCAGGTCCCCCAGCACAATGTGGGGAAGCAGGGCAGGGAAGAGCAAAGGCCATGTGTTTGCACTGGGCTCATCTAAGCCTCATTCATAAATGATCCTACTCAAGAGGCTGGCAGCAACCTCTGACTGGTACATCGGCTGGTGCATTTGATAGCACTTCATTATTCCACAGTCCTCCAGAGGCAATCAAGGGACAAAAGTCTCACCTGAAAATAGTCCTCCTGCCATCTGTGTTGGGGTTGAGAGTCCATAATACATCAACTGATGACACTGAAGTACAAAGCCTAGCCATCCCCAACCCACATTTACCCAGAGCCATCTGCTGCACACAGGACACCTAGAGCGATAGCATGCCAGGGAAGTGCTGGACACCCACAGACTGGAAAAAATCCAAGGGAGAACTCTCAGTAAGATAATCAGATAAGTGGACCTGTGGGTTTGTTCCTGTGTCCCCCATAATGGACACAGCAAAGATGGAAACAGGAGAGGGACAAGGTGAGCCATGAAAAGTAGCAGAGACCTGACAAAGGGGTGAACATGCAGGTACCCTAAGAGAAACACTTAGGCAGAGAAAGTATCCCATGAGGACAGGTCTGAGAAAGGAGAATCTGAAATGTTCTCTCTCCACTTTATTATGAAATGAATTATTTAAAAGAAAAGCAATAAAAAGAAGCAGAGCTCACTGACTTTCTCAGACACACTATGCTTTGGATTGTAAATGTGCCCCCAAGGGTCCAGGTGGTTAAAAGCTTATTCCCCAGTGAGCTGCAACAGCAAGGTAGAGGAGCCTTGAAGAGGTGTAAACTAGCAAAGGAATTCAAGCATTGTGGGACCCCTGCCTGTGGTGAGGCAGTGAGTCACTGCAAAGGCCTGTGACATGTCAAGAGGAAGAACTGCCTAGCCACAGGCCGGAAGCAGCAGGGACAAGCCATTCTAGCTGGGGGCCTCAGATATCATGAGCCAACCTAAACCTAAGGTACCTGTCACAGTGATGGGAAACTGACAAACAGTACAGCAACCTTCGATTTTCAGTGGTAACCATGGGAACTGTTTTACAGCAAATGAGAATTTCTCAGCATTCTATGAAAATTTCCCTCTCAAAAGTTGATTATACTGTTGTTTTACCTAATCCAATGATAAGGAATGTTGTTCTTCCTTAATCATTTCTATAGATAGAAGAGGCTTAAAAAAAAATTGGTGTACAGCTGGGAGGTAGTTCAGTCAGTTTTGTGCTTATGGAGCCAAATTTCATCCCATTAAAAAAACAAAAGGCTGAATGATCCCTTCCTGTAGTATCAGACAGGTGCACCCTGGGGCTCACTGGCCAACCAACCAGTATAGCCTACTTGACTAGTCCCAGGCTATGGAGAATCCCTGTGTCAAAAAATGAAGAGGATGGTATTTGAGAAAAGACACACAGGGTTGTCGCCTGGCTTGTGGCCTCCACATGAACATTCCTACACACACACACACACACACACACACACACACACACACACACACACACCACACACGCGCACGCGCACACGGCACAGCACAGCACAGCATGCACGCACCCACACATGCACGCTTGAGGGTAAATAGTCTCTAACAATGTATTGCTAAATTTAAAGGATGCACAAGTATTGGTGAAATTATTAAGGCCACTCCACGTAGTTAAAAGGGAGGTTTATTTTGTGGGGTAACTTACAAATGAAGGGATAGGTTGTAGGGTCTGGCAAAGGTATGGTGCAGTTCGGTGGTGTTCTCTGGAGAACTCTGTTCGGTCTGCCTCCAACGTCCAGGGTCCCTGAACCAAGAGAGACCTCTCCTCTCAATCCTGGGTCTTCAGCTTCCTCCCTCAGCCCTGCCTTGTGGGTGTGACCATTACCGAAGCCTCAATGGGGGTTGGAACTTCCAGGCCAAGGCTGGGATGGCTACCCGCTACATGCAAGTAAGAAGGTCTGTTTTGTTTTACAGCAACACCACCTCTGTGTCTTCCTCTTTCCTAATCCAATGCACAATACTGAGTGCCTAGGATTTCCCAAGGGAAAAATAATTCTCCTTGAATTATTAAGGTGTCATGTCCACAGTTCACAGAGAATTACACTGCTGATCTTCTCATCAGAAGGACTAGGCTGAGTAGCTTAGAATTCTGAAGAAATCCAGCATAATAATTTAAAATTGGATTGGAGTGATCTCATGGAAAGAGCAACACTGTGAAGAACAGGAAATTGGGGTCTGGTCCTCCCATCTGGGTACCCCTGTATCCCTGAGTAAAGACCTAAAAGCCTTCAGGACATGACTTCTCACTTCCTGACTCACCAACATAACTCCTTGAGTAATGCAGAAATCCAACTGGACCTAGCATGTAGTCTCATCACTGTACAAACAAAGATAGCTTACACAGTTATCACACTGCAAGACATCTTAATAGTTTATAAACATCCACTCTGACAGAGCCAATGTGCATTTGAAGCTCACACATCAAATGTGTCTAACCCTCACTTCCTTACACTATTCCACCACAATACAACTCTTCCTGGGAAGGTTTAAGGGTCCCACTCCTCTTAGTCCCAGGCCTGGGCTAACTGGCATGCTGGGTGAGCACCAGGCCTCAGTGAAGGCTTTAATACAGTAGCCCAGCAGTCAGGCCAGAAGAGCTGCAGAACCCATCTCACAAAGTCACAGGTTCACAATGGTTTCAGCTGCACTTGCCTGTCCCCAAGCCCTTCTCCTGACTGCTCTAACCCCTTACTCTCCAGTTCCTCCACTATGGCTCCATTTCTGTTTCAGCCTCATGGCCTATTCCTTCCCAGGATGACACACCCCACCTCCAACCCCACACCACTTGTAGAAAGAGGTTCTAGCGTTCTAGGAGTGTGAGTGCACACAAGTCTGCATATGCACTTGTGTATGGGTGTGTGGAGCCCAGAAGACAACTCTCAGTATCATACATCAGCTACCATCAACCCTCTTTTTCTTGAGACAGGGTCTCTCTGCTTCAATTGCCTTGAAGCTCAAGTAAGCAAGGCTGGCTGGCCAGTCAGGCCCAGGGATCCTTCTGGCTCTCTATACTGACATGACAGCTATGCACCACCACACACCAGCTTTTTCACATGGATTCGGGTCCTCGGGCTGGCACAGCAAGGACTTTACATCCTGAGCCATCTCCCCAGCCCAGAAAGAAGTTCTTTATAAGGACTGACATTCTCTTAAAGAGACAATTGCTGTACGACCATCAGGCTCATTAAATGGTATGAAGAACAGAACCTTCTGGCCACTAGTGGCCACTTCTCACTCTTGGGGAAAGGCAACCACTGCATCAAGTAGGGGTGTACCTTTTAACCATGGATACACTCAGGCCTGGGATGCCAGGATCCCAGCTAGCTGAAGCAATATATATCTAGCTTTCTGAAGAGAATCTGAGTTCAGTCTGTGCAAAGACATTACTGTAGCTTTACAGAGACACTTACAGAGCCAGTCCTCCAAGGTTTTTTTCCTTTTGGTATTCTGGTCTTTTTCTTTCTTCATATAAATTTCAGAACCACACAGTCAATAATGACATTGTAACTCTAAAGTAATGATTAGAACTGCATTGAATCTAGAATTGGCTTGTTAGTGGTATCTAGTCATCTGATCTATACACAGGGAGTTTTTTCTTTCTTTCATTTAGATTTTACTTAAGAAATATACAATGTGAAATTAAAATATGCTCCTATATCCTAGAAACATAAAATACACAAGGAGTGCATTGTTCAATGTGCTTCTCTGAGTGACAAACACATCAGCTCTCCTTGGACAGGGCTTGTCTGCTCTGCTAGCCAGGTCTTGATATTGGTGAAATTATTTAGGCCATTCCACGTAGTTAAAAGGGAGGTTTATTTTGTGGGCTATCTTACAAATGAAGGGGTAGGTTGCAGGGTCTGGCAAAGGTATAGCACAGTCTGGAGGTGTTCTCTGGAGAACTCTGCTCGGTCTACCTCCAGCATCCAGAGTCCCAGCACCAAGAGAGCGACCTCCTCTTGATCCTCGGTCTTCCACTCCCTCCTCAGCCCTGCCTTGTGGGCATGATCATTACCAAAGCCTCAATGGGGTTGGAACTTCCAGGCCAATGCTGGCATGGCTATCCACTACATCTCCCCCTTTTGTCTAAATAAGAATGTTCTAACCTAATACAAGACTATATACAAAGAGATGGTTATCAAATATTGTCCAGGAGTAATGAGGGATAATGACTTAGATAAGTTGGAATTAAAATAAGTGCAAACAATATCAAGCAAAAAACACATAGTAAAATCCAGGGAAGTCTAGGGCATGGGTAGGTGGCATGTTACAAGGATCATTCTAAAAGGTGTCCTATCCTAAAGAACCTGAGTCTAATACTTAATATATTGTATCTAAGATATTATATATGTATATATACTAAGTTGTAACTATAACTGTTAATCTCACCAAGGAACATTAGGTGACTGTCCAGGATGCCAGCTGTCTCTGTCTACTCTTCTAAGACTCCCGAAAAATGCTTGCATCCTTCTCCTGGTTCTCAGGTAATATTATATCCTCTGAGGTCTTTGATGTGGTTAAAGACTAGATAGTTATAATTTCCTCAGTTATGATACAAGATAAGTTAGATATAAAACCTTAGACTCACAAATATAAGATAGATAGGATATCTTCTTTAATATTGTAACTATAATTCTTGCTTGATAATTGTTTTGTTATATGTAATTGTACTATGTAAAAGTTAAAACCTTCCTTTAACAAAAAGAAAAGGGGAAGTGCTGTAGATATCGCTCTGTGTAAATAAAGTTCTGATTGGCCAGTGGCCAGGCAGGAAGTATAGGCGGGACAAGAGAGAAGAGAATTCTGGGAAGTAGAAGGCTGGAGAGAGACACCGCCAGCTGCCGCCAGGAGAAGCAACGTGTAAAGACACTGGTAAGCCACAAGCCATGTGGCAAAGTATAGACTAACAGAAATGGGTTCATTTAAGATAGAAGAAGTAGATAACAAGAAGCCTGCCATGGCCATACAGTTTGTAAGCAATATAAGTTTCTGTGTGCTTTCTTGGTTGGGTCTGAGCGACTGTGAGACTGGCGGGCAAGAGAGATTTGTCTTGACTGGGCCAGGCAGGAAAACTCTAACTACATCTTTATCCATCATAGCGTCTTCCCTGTGATCTAGCATCTCCAGAGACCTGTGCATCCCATCTCCCTGTGATCTAGCATCCCATGAGACCTGTGCATCTCTGTGACAGTGCATCCCATCTCCCTGTGATCTAGCATCCCAAGAGAACTGTACATCCCTGTGAATGTGCATCCCATCTCCCTGTGATCTAGCATCCCAAGAGAACTGTACATCCCTGTGACTGTGCATCCCATTTCCCTGTGATCTAGCATCCCAAGAGATCTGTACATCCCTGTGACAGTACATCCCATCTCCCTGTGATCTAGCATCCCAAGAGACCTGTGCATCTCTATGACTGCATCCCATCTCACTGTGATCTAGCATCCCAAGAGACCTGTGCATATCAAGATCCAGATAAGAGCCAGTGGCTGTGATCCTGCTCTTACAACACACACACTCCACACAACTCCTTTCTTTTTCCCTCACTTTAGAACGCTGCTCCATTATTGTTCTGCACAGTCACTTCAGTAGTACCAAAGGATCCTGAGAGATAACATGCATCAGAAGGCTTTTGGCCCCTAAGAGGCTGCACAAATAGGAGAGATTAGGATTATTTCACAATCCATCAGGGAAAAAAAGCAGAAGATAAATTCTCCTAAACCATATGGGTGTTGAAATCTGGTACTTCTCCAGCTTATTATATAACCAGACATCCAATGATGACCAGCAATATTACAGCAGGAACTCTGACAGCCAGCCACCAACAATAAACACTAAAGCGATAATATCAGACAAGGAGCAGAAATGAGATGTTTAAAAAGAAAAAAAAAATGAGAAACTAGTCCATAAAGATAGCTGTGTGTTGGAACTAGAGAGAGAGCTCAGTAGTTCCGAGCCTTGTTGTTTTTGTTGAAGACCAACTATGGTTGCCAATAGCCGAGTGGGAGAATCAGAAACACCAGCTCCAAGGATCCAGTGCTCTCTCCTTGCCTCCAGAGGCACTGTACTCACATGTGCACATAACTATGCCTAGATACATAAATAAAAATTTATTCCAATTTTATTACAATAAAATAAAACAATTAAATCCTCAACAACAACAAAAGACTATACTTTCTATTATAAATGGCAAGTGAGTCAATACAAAGATAGCATGCAAGATAGAGGCAGGTGTATGCACAGACCAGCATGCTGCTCTGAGCAAGTACAGGATCCTTATCACAGAGTGGGACAGCCTTGGCAACACTGTGGCTCATAAGCAAAGTCTCAGGAACTAACCATCCAAGATGTCTGGAAGTTCTGTAGTCTTTACTGTATCTTTAATTGTACCACTGGTTGGAAGAGGACATGACAGTGCACCCCTATTTCTTCCTATCTTCCACCACAGATCCACCATCAGGTTAAGTACCTTAATCTCCTTCTCCGACTCTATCACCAGCCCTGCAGTTCATGGAGTCTCACCTGAGCAACACTAACCCAGAGAACATATGTAACACCTAAGAGATGTGTCTGGTAATTATGATGGAGATGGTTCCTGGGCATGGGGCAGCAATGTTGCTAAGTGCCTACCGTGGACAAGACAAATATCACATTCTCCAAATATCCTCAGGACTGGGGTGGGGAGCACTGTTTTATTTCACCCCCGACCCCCGATTCCTCTCTTATCCTCTGTGCCCTCTTCTGCATGCAACACTAAGCCAGCTCTTGGAAAAGTCAGTGGTGGCCTGACCATAGCAGGACACAAATGCCAGCCTGATCCTCCCTGATTCCAGGGATCTCAGTCCTCATTACTGATTCAAGCCAGTCACAACCATTGAATTATTTGTTTATCTGGGGAGTGGAGTTACACAGGATCTCACTCTATGGCCCCAAACTAGGCTTGAATGTAGCCCTGACCTGATCTTATTTCCTTTTTATGTTTGGTGAATTTTCTTGTTGTTTATTTGTTTTGTTTTGTTTGTGGTAGTGGATTATTAAAGAGGGTCTCACACATAACTAGGAAACGATCAAACACTGGACAATTTTCTAGGGCCTTTCGCTGTTCTGTTTTGAAACAAGGTCTTGCAGTGTTCCCCAGTCTGTCCTCAAACCTGCAAATTTCCTGCCTCAGCATCTCTAGTGCACCACGAACACACCAGATAAACAGATAAATGTCTCACTTGTGAAGGCCACCGATGCCTCGAAGTCAGCTCCTGTCTCCACCTCAATTTCCCCATCCCACAGTTTCTTTTTACTCTTCCTTTAAATTCTCCAGAGTCCTCCAAAGTGTTTCCATCCCCTGACATAATCTGTCATTTCAAACCTTATCTTTTTCTTAAAATCATTTACTACAAGTCATAAAGTGAGAACATGTGTGAATTTGGATAGACTCTCCTGCTGTGTAACTCTGCCTCTTTGGGTGGTTAATGGGTTCATCACCATCTTCCTTACTCAAATTTAGCCCTGGGAACACTGAATGTATTATTCCTATCTTGGCCTAGCACAGTGTCAGGCACACAGTAGAAATCTCCTACTCACTGAGCCACGTCTTTAACCCCAAATAGACTTTTGAAATAGCTGAGCAAATGAACGATGGGTTGCTAAGCATAAGCTTGTTTGTATGGCCTGCTGCCCCTCGGGGACACTGAAGGAACCTGACCATGATGGAAGAAGAACAAAGGTGCTAAATGGCATGGGGAGCAGGAAGTCGGGTGCAAACCAGTACTACATGCGGGAGGAACGGCAGAGGGTCCTGAAGGCCATGACAGAAGCATAGGAAATCATGGGCTCCCGAGCAGAAGCCCCAAAGTCAAGAGTGTCTACTTCCCAGTGAGCTTCGTACAAAAGGCAGAGTGGGTAGGATGGTTAAAGTGGCCAGTATTCTGTGATTCCAACTCAAACTCTTGCCTCCAACACAAGGAGGGCCATGGTGATTTGCACAGAAAAATCAATCACAGGTTAAAGGAAAAGATGATGACTTTCTCCTACCACCGACTAATGAAATCGCTCACCGTAGGCTTAAGATTCCAAAAGCAGAGCCCTTGCATCCGACAACAGGAAAATTAATTTGATGAAAAATCACTAGAATGAGCAAATGAATGCACATCAGCTCAGGCACATGCCCCAGACTGGCACACGGTGATTACGGCCATAATTATAGCTACTCTAGCAAGGAAAGGTGGCTGGGTTTTTGCAGCAAAGCGAGAAACCACGAATGACAGATACGGTCCTTGTAAGGACTCTCTCACATTGCTGGAAGGGGACCCATGCAAAGGCAGGCTTGTTTAAGGAGGGTGGAAAGGCAGGGTCTGGCCTGCAGCACGGAGCGGGACCAAGAAAGAAGTGCTCCTGGCAAGAGGCTCCAGATTAACCTTGCTCGTGCTTTGTGGTCCTGTAGAGAAGGTAAGAACCACTATACAGCATCAAAGCAGAAAGTAGGGTCCTGGGCTGCCATGTCTGCTGAGTTCTCATCTTGTCTGGCCTGTGGAAGCCGCTGAAGATGCGCAGAACAGAGTACAGTAATGAACTTGGGATAATTCTAAACCAAAGGTTCCTCACAGCCGCCACCTTCTTTTCTGCTGTTGGTTCTTTCCTGGCTTGTGCTATGGCCTTACTGGAAAGAGTCTCCCCATGCACAGCAACTCAAATCCGAGTAGCAGAGGTCAAGGCAAGCAGCAGAGGTGAAGGCAGCAGCCAGAAAGGCTGTACCAGCCTGGACCCCAGCGCTCCCACTACTAGTGCCCCCAGACACTGGAAGTCCCCTTAGCCTGGCTTCTTCCAACTGTCAGGCAAGGTCCTGAGACATCAGGGTCACCTGAGAGCTGGGTGGGATCTCCCTCAGACTTAGAAGCAGAATACTATGTTCACATGGCCTCTTGTGTCCACACTAATCTGAGAACGTTCTGCTCCACAGTTCATGTGTCAGGCTAATAACAGGTACCTAGCCCAGAGCCATAGTCTCTCCAATGTTTTCCCACTCTCTTGGGAGCCACTCATGCTGACTGCTGCTGTGGATTGGGTCGATTGCATCAAAAGGATACATGCAAGCCCAAAGTACTTGTGAGTGCAATCTGACTTGGAAGCAGTGTCTTGTCTGATGAAATTAAGTTGGCATGGAGTCAGGCGTCAGGAGAGTGGGCACTGGTTCCACATGACCGAAGAGGAGAAAGGACACAAGACACACACTCACAGGCAGAACCCCCATGAGAAGATGCAGACTAGAGCCAGATGGACGTGTCTATGGGCCAAGGGTGACTGAGGACTGCCAGATTCTGTCCCAGACTACACAGACAGAATCCACCTGCTGGTGCTTTGATGCCAGGCTTCCAATCCACAGGCCCATGAGAGAACGGATTGATGTTGTTTCAAGTCACTGCATTTGAAGAAGTGTCTTCGTATGATCGCAGGAAATTAATACAACTTCTATGTTAAGTAGGTCTTTCACCTTCTGGACTCTGGCACCTTGTCAACACTACTCTCTAGAAGGCCTGGCCTGTGACTATTTCTTAACCAGGTGTAGCCATGCCTGTCACAGTTGGCTGCTCCTGGCCTGCCAGACTCAGCTCTTCCTCTGTAAGTCTTTTTCCTTATGCAGTGCCATGGCCTGCAAAGTCCCCATGAGGAACATCACATCCCGTGCCTGGGAAATACAAGAAGTCTGTGCGTAAAGCCTATATCATGTCCATGGCCGCCCTTCACTACCCACTGACACACAGCCAAACAACCCCAAAGGAAAGGAAAGGAAGGAAAGAGGATGTAGTTTGCTTTGGCCAAAACTTTGAGACTCAAAATGTGATTTTCTTAAGCTGCTTGCTGGTTTACCATGGTCTGGTCCCTCACTGGCTAACATTCTAAGCACAGTTCTCTTCTCCTCCAATACATGGCCAATAACCAGAGGCACGCAGAGACTAAGGTAGGTGCTCAGAGACTAAACGGATCCCTCCGGATTTGATGCCTGCGAGAATGAAGTGGAAGCAAGGACAAGATGAGCCTCACAGGAAACCAAGTCACAAATATCTTAGTTAACAGCACCAGGCAGAGAGAAAGCACAGACATCTCACGTGAGAGACAAACCCTGAGAGCACAAGTGGCAGTTACAGGAGAGACATGTGAGAGGGCCAGACACGGAAGGCCTCAGGGTGGACCAGAGGTAACAAGGCTTCTTTCTGCCAGGACTAGAGATGGCCAGCCAAGCCCCTCAAGAGTTGCTTATGAAAATGAAAAGGGAAACCACCTCTGTATTCTGAAAGAGGAAGTGGATTAAATGAGCTACAGTGCAGCCAGCAGGCGAGAACAATGTGCTGGTGAAAACCATTGGTGGGTCAGGCTAGAGAGATGGCTCAGTGGTTAAGGATGCATACTGATTCTGCAGAGGACTCAAGATCGGTTCCCAGCACTCAAGTCAGGGGGCTCACACAACTGCCCGCAACTCTAGCTCCAAGAGGATGCTATGCTTCTGTACTCTTCACAAGTGCATGTGTGTGCATGTGCATGCACACATGTGCGAGAGAGAGAGAGAGAGAGAGAGAGAGAGAGAGAGAGAGAGAGAGAGAGAGAAATTATTGGTTATATTGCAAATCCATGCTGAAGTTATTAAAGTTCTACTTATAAAAAGAAATATGTAGCATGTATGTTACATGTTGTCAGCACGGCCACTTTTAAGTTCTGAATCAATGCGTTTTACCCAAGCACTGACCAAAATCAGATGTAAGGAAATGTGTCTGAACCAAAAATATACAGATTTTTTTTTCTTATCATTCCCTATTCAGGACCACTATTTACATGGCATTTACACTGAATTAGGTAACATAAGCTAAGCAAACAGAGAAGATTTGATGTAAACTGAGCACTCTCAAACAGTGAGGCAAAAGAAATCTTCCTTCTTCTGAAAAAATTAAGTTAATAATAAAAAATAGACTATAGAGGAGGATGGACAAAGGTTATTTGCAAATGCCATTTCATTTTTCTAAGGGATTTGAGCATCTCGGGTCTCCATCTGACTTTGTTGAGTCCTGGAAGGAATGTCCCATGTACACTGAGGAAGAACACTGGGCAGACATGGGGTTCATTATACAGATCTGTGTCTGTGTGGAAATCACTCCACATGCAGAGGAAAACCACATGACTGCAGGATGAGTGTCCACAGCGGCAGCTGTGAGAGCTGAGGGGATGAGTGGGCCTCCTGTGTCTTATGGACTTGAACCTAGGGAGGAAAATGAAAGAGCCTTGGAGGGAAGGTGTGAACGGGCACTACTGTCATCATGGAAGAAGCACTGTGTAGGTCAAGGCTCTGCGAAGCCTGACTTCTCATTTGTGGAAGCTGTCACATTGGACCGTTGGTTGTCATGGCCCCTCACACATTCAGAGTTTCTTCTGGAGAAAATAAAGCTGCAGACTTTGAAATTTGAGAGAAGCAGTATAGACCCAAGATGCCAGCTTAAAAGTAGATAAATAGCCGGGCGGTGGTGGCACACGCCTTTAATCCCAGCACTCAGGAGGCAGAGCCAGGCGGATCTCTTTTGAGTTCGAGGCCAGCTTGGGCTACAAAGCGAGTTCCAGGAAAGGCGCAAAGCTACACAGGGAAACCCTGTCTCGAAAAACCAAAAAAAAAAAAAAAAAAAGAAGACGTAGATAAATAAAAAGCAATAAAAAATTTTCCATGCAGAAGAACTTGTCATAAGACACAAGGCAAAGAAGATTATTTTCAGGACATTATAATCATGCCTCTTGGAGGGCAAAACCCACCCACCAATTCCAATTCAACTGATTACAGAATGGCACCATTCCAACACTGCTCCTTTTAGGAAGGCCAGATGGAAATCACACCAGGAGAGTGTGACAAAGGGAACATACAGGAGGGCTTTCCCCCTAAGGGTAGTCCCTGGAAGGAGACAGACTCTCAACATGTCTCTGTGTCATTCTCAATGCAGGAGCCACAAATTCAGTTAGTCTTCACTCCAGTCCCAGCCACATGCCCAAGTGGGAGGGGCCTGCGGCTCCACAAGACGTGGAGGAAGTGCAGAGAACTAGGATAATATAGTCATCCTGTTCTGTACAGGAAAGATGGGAAGGAGCCCTGAAGAACAGTAAGAAGCACTGCTTGCACATGTGGGCTGAGAGCCATCAGCCCTTGCTGAAACACATAGCCTCCCAGCGAGCAATTTTACTACTGAAAAACATGAGTCTAGAATAGACTAAAAGAGACAAAAAGAGACTAGAAAATGCCTGAGTGCATCATGTGGGATAAGGGCTGACATTTTTTTCATGAGCTATTTTCAGCTTCATATATACAACAAAGGCACTACAAATGAATGGACACGGTGAAATAAAGAAACATACACTGCAATCCACACTCTCATACAGCACAAACATACATGCCTACTCATATATATTCACACGTGCATTCACACACAGACATACACTATGCTCAAACCCCACACAGATGCACATATACATCAGTAAATTAGGTACAGACACATATTCACACAGCACTTACATGCAAACACTTGGAGGCATAGGCACCATGAGAACATGGCATGACTGGCACCAGCAAATCAAAGCAGTTACCCCTGGCAGCCCTTTGAGAAACAATATTTAATCCTTGTAAATTCCCCAGTAAGAAAAACACTTACTCAACCTGAGACACTGCACCATTCTATTTCCATTTCAACGTGGCAAAAAAGAAAGAGTATAAATAGGGTGAGAGCCAGGACTCAAGTCCAAGGACCCTTAATTCAGCAATGCTGATAGGGCAAATGTGGTAAGATCATACAATGCCAAATGAACAAACAGTAAAGGAAGAAACTCGTCTTCCAACCTGCAGATGGAAGGCCTGTAGCAAGCCTCAGCATCACTGAATTCATCCGTGTCTTACACTAAAACACCCACCAAAGGGAAGGTTTTCCAGGTTCTACTGACAAATGCCTTGACTTCCAGTGAGGCAGGCAGACACCAGTCAAGCCCAATCAAATGTAATCATGTAAGAATATATTTAGCCAACTAAAATTACTTCTGGTCTCAAAACTTCCTGGAACTGTTTTTATCTCTTCTTGTACAATGTGTGTCTGTTTCCCTCACATGCCACTGCATTGCTCAGTAAAATATATTGGTGGAAAGTTAATTTTAACCCTGAAAGGCTAAGGCAGCCTTGGGCAATATCACACTGTCAAAAACTACCAACCTAAAACTTTGAATCTATGTAGGACACGGCTTTCTTCATAGATCACCAATTTGGGAGGAAATTCATGTCAAAATTGGGTGAGGGATCTCAAGGCTTGGCCAGGAACTACCTTGGAGGCAGAAGGGAAGCCACAGCTTTACTCTTGCTTGACTAGGAGAGGCACCTTGGTCACTGTGACAGGAACCACTTCTGAACACACATAGCCTCATCACAGACAGCATGGCAAAGCTTTACAGCTGGGAGAGGACTCGCCCAAAACACTTTCAACACAAGAACGACCAAGAACTCGTTTGACTTTATCCACCAACAGAACACAAAGGAAGAAAAGATGCAGCTTTGGCATGGAGAGTGAAGCCACAAGGACTCACTTAGAAGGTTTGCTTTTGTTCCTCGCTGGAATTATTGCAGGCAGCAAACTCCCAACTGCACAGCTTGCCTGGTCATAAATCAGCCCGTAAAAGTCTACATCACAGAGATACCAAGGGTGCTAGAGCCAGGGACTGCTCCCCAGGGCCTCTCCACACCCGGTCTCTGGGATGACTCTATGCCAGGAAGTCCTAAAGGAGTCCTAAGCCTTCTTCCCAAGGACAACAGAACAAGAAGTGATCATAAATGTTTGAAGAAGGGCTGGGAAGATGGCTCAGCCACTCGAGTGCTTGCCTTGCAAGCACTAAGACCTGAATTCAATCCCACAAAACTCATTTTGTGAACAAAAACAAAAACAAAACCTGGGGGGGAGGGCAACAAGATGGCTCAGCCATTAGAGGCACGTGTATACATACAAGCCATGAAGAGCTAGGTTCCTGGGAGCATACATATATAATGCCAGGCATGGTGATACACACTTAATATCTCAAATATCTGAGCAGGCACAGAAAGGAAGATCGCTGAAGCTAACTAGTCAGCCAGAGTAGCCTAATTATCAAGCTCCAGGTTCAGTGATAGACCCTGTCTTGAAAACAGAAAGTGGGCTGGACATGATGGTGCATGCCATTAATCCCAACACTTGGGAGACAAAGGCAGATAAGTCTCTGTGAGTTCTAGCACAGCCTGGTCCACATAGTGAATTCCAGGCCAGCCAGTGAAACCTCATCTAAAACAAAACAATCAATCAAACAAACAAACAAACAAACACAAGGTGGACAATACTTGAGGAATGACAACAAGGTCAAATTCTGCCCTCAACATACACACACATGCACACACACCTTACACATGCATCCATACATACACAGACATATACAAAAGGAGTGGGTGAAGAGGAGAAAAGAAACATCCCCTTTTCACAGCCTGCGGCCTGACTAAAGTTCCATCCACCTCAGCATCCCTCCCAGAGTCTCCAGTGCCAGATGCCCTGACAGGCTGGCTGTTAAATTGACTTTAATAAACTTCCCTTATCTATATAAAGTAGATCCAGAACTTCTCTGGAATAGAGCCAAGAGCTAAGCAATAGTTCAGCTACCTAGGGAGGAAGGAGATGAAAACTCACTGTTCATAGACCAAGACCACACTCATGACTCAGGGTCTCTCAGCCCAGGAGGGAGCTGCCTGAGCGTGGTGGCACCTACCTTCACCCTGACCGTGAGCTCTGAGATGCTGCTCATCATATCGTTGATGGACCGGAATAGCTGCAACAAGGACTCCACGAAGTCGGCCTCCCCTTTGTTTTCATACAGCCTGCAAGAAACACACGACACTGTGGGGACCTGAGGAGAAGTTCCCACTGTGCACCCTGCCCCCGCAGTAACTGAGAAAGTTGATGGGGGCCTGTGGGAGTATGAGGTGCCATCTCCAGCATCCATCAAAAGAAGAATGGGATTTGATACGCGACTATTGAGGGAGGCATCCGAGTGGCAGACTTACAATACATATTGCTGGTAACCTGACAAAGTTCAGAAACAGAAAAAGTACAAAGTATACAAAGGGAAGTCTGGAAAGGAGACAGAAGGAAGAAAAGGCGGTGATATGATGGACCAATTTAGCTTTAATCTTCCCACGCAAAAAAAAAAAAAAAAAAACCATATTCCCACTTTGACCTGCTTTGTACCCACTTTCAATTATTCGTTACCTGATTTTATGGACTATGGATGGAGCCCAGGCCTGATGCATTCCAGACAAGTGCGCTATTGTAAGAGCTATATCTTTAAGCTTCTTGCCAATATTCCTAACTCCTAATGTTATGTAACTAACATAAGAGAGTTAATTGTCTAAATATGACAGGCTCTTATAACTGCTTGAAAAAAATGACATCATATGGGTAAATTCAAAATACTTTTGAGAAATGGCACTATCCCTGTGCATCCATTTAAGAGGCAACAAGGCCCAGAAAGCTGTCAAGATCTTCAGCTCTACCTTAAATGGACAATAAGGCTCTTGTATGCTACTTCCGTGGATGCTGATATATGCTGCTCATCATAAATAAGTCCCATCTATAAATTATTTATTAGCAGTTACTGCAAGTTGCATTTACATTTTAAAATGTAGCAACTCAGATGTTTTATTAATGTAAACTAGTTTCCTGCCTAATTAAAAATATACCCCACCTGAAACTTGTACACAATGGAAAATTTCATAAACTCAGTGATAATTAATTACCCCAGAGGTAATCTTACATTTAAATGAGTTCCATTCTAAAGCAAGGAATTCTGTATAAAGTGGGAAATTGCAACCCAGTGCACCTGTTTTGTAAATAAAGGTTTCCAAATAGAGGTTTGCTTAAATGATGTACTGAACAATTAAAATAATAGAGTCATGAACTTCTGTTCGCAGGTGGTGAGGAAACAATGGTGGGTGCTGCTGCAAATACCTGGGAGGTGTCATGATGTTATAGAATGAATGTAAGGAGACTTAATTGTCTAAACGTAATGGGATCTTATAGCGATTAGAAAATGACATTATAATAGGAAATTCAGTAATGGCACTATAGCAGTGCATTCACTTAAAAGGCGACGGAAACCAGGAAATTGTCACGAGTTTCAGCTTTGCTTTAAATGAACAATAAGCACTTTGGACACTGGTTCCATGAAAGCTTACATATACCACTTACTGTAAATAAGTTATAATTTTCTGTCACCCCAGGACATTTGCCAGTTCCTGGAGCTATGTGGTGTGTGAGACTAAACACTAAAATGAAAGCCAAGTGGAACTGGTACCAGTCTACAGAAGAAATAACTTGGGTTTCAAAAATCAAGGAAAGGGACTTTCAATAACCCAACAGATAAAAGATAAAAACAAAATACAGCAGATTCTTTTTCAGAAAATATATTTTATTTATTTTTATTTTATGTGCACATTTGTCTGTGTGAGGGTTTTGGAGCCTCTGGAACCAGAGTTACAGACAGTTATGAAGCTGGAATATAGGTGCTGGGAACTGAACCTGGGTAGTCTGGGAGAGCAGCCAGTGCTCTTAACCACCAAGTCATTTCTCCAGTCCAACACAGAGGATTCTAGAGTGGGAACACTGGAGAACCTTGGAAAATGAAATGCAGACTGCAGCTCACCAGGTCTATGAGGCACAAAGCCCACCATAAGCTCTCATGAAACCAAGTGACCAGATGGACCAAGTCTAAAATGCAGGCTTTTGTTAGTTTTAAAAGTCAACCTAGGATCATCAGGAAAGATGGTTTTAATGAGAAATTATCTAGACCAAGTTGGCCTATGGGCATGTCTATGGAGAGCTACCTGGATTAGCTGGTGTGAGAAGACATAGCCCATTGTGGGTGGCACCATTCCCCAGGCAGGAGCTCCTGAATAGTATTAGAGAAGACAAAGCTAGCTAACAGCAGACAGGATCCATTTATTATCTCTTTGCTCTTGACTATGGCTGTGTCTGCCTTGACTTCTCAGAAATGATAAGACTGTGACCTAGAATTGAAAGACACAGCTTTTCTCCCAAAGCTACCTTTTGTTGGGGTATTTTTACCACAGCAACAGACATGACCAGGCTTACAGTACCGTGATGCCCAAGCACAGTGTCTGACAAGACCAAGGGGTTCAACCCAGAAGATGGCATAAGCCACCTAAGGAAGACACACAATCTGGAGCTCCCACAGTTTTGCATATGTGTAGTCCAGCCTTCAGACAAAATTCATTAACCTCAGCAAAAGTTGGTTCCCATGGCCAAACCAAAGAGAAAAAGAAGATAATGACCCAGAGCACAGGAGATTTCCTGTAGTCAGTCGATGGGAACATCAAAATTAGAGGAAATGTGGAGGCTGGGGAGATGGCTCAGTGGTCAGGAGTGCTGCTACTATTGCAGAGGACCTGAGTTTGGTTCCCAGCACCTACATGGAAGCCTACAACAGGCTCCAGGGAATCCAACACCTTCTTTTGGCCACTGTGGGTACCATATACATGTGTTTACACACAGAGAGAAACACACAAGCAGTCACACAAATAAAAATAAAACATTTTTTAACTAGAAAAAATAAAATGATGAAATGTCAGAAAAATAAAAGGTGGGGAAAAAACAGAAGTCAAGGTGGATCATTGCAGTGCACAAATGGATCTTTAAAATTCAAAGTCTCACATTAAACAATGTAATAACGTTAGGAATTCACTGTATGAGCTAACCAGAAACTAGGCACAGCAAGAAATAAAAATAGCGAAATGGAAGATAACACAGAGAAAAGTTACCAAGAACATAGATGAAGGAGGACAACAGAGACAAGAGTGGGGAGGCAGAGCAGAGATCTAGGACACACGTAACTGAAGTATCAGCAGAAAGCCAGGATCATGAGGGAGGGAAGTCATTAGAATGATGATCAAAGACTTCAAAAGTCTAAACTCCAAATAGTCAGTGCAAAATAAATCCAAAGGGAAGTGTTCCTATGCAGCCCACACAGGTTATTTCCTATGCAAATAACCACAGAGATAAACCTTGAGGGCAGCCAGAGGCGGGGGACACATATTACTCTATCTTTAAGGATGTAACAATAACAGTGCGTCGGAAAAGAGACTTCGCGCCATAAATGATGGAAAGCAGAAGAAAATAGAATAACACCTGGAGGAAGAAAACTGCCAATCTGGAGGGCTGTGTCAAATGAAAGTATCTTTCAAACACAGACATGAAATAAATCATTTTCATATACACAAACCCTGGAGCTGATTTCCTCTAAAGGAAATTCTAAGGGGAACTCTTTTGACAGGAGGAAAACGACCCCTTAGGGAAACCTGAAGTTAAGAGAGAGATGAAAGCAGTTCTATACATAGAGCACAACCAATGAATGCCAACTATACAAAACAGCCATGTGTGGCCGAGCTCAAAATACGTGTAGAATTAAAGTGCGTGGCGACATGAACGCCAAGGACAGAAAGAATGCATTGAGTCTCCATGGTCTGCTGTGCTGGATAAGGCTGTTTTCAAGGGATTGGAAATGGTCATTTCAATGATTCCTTAAATTTAGCAGGCATGTTTCCAGCTGGGATAATTATCAAAAAAAAAAAAAAAAAGTAGTAAAAGATGTTTAACATGTCAAGACAGCAGAAAATAAGATGGAAAATAGAAAACATTAACTCGTATTGAAGAAATCAAGGGGAGAAGGGAAAAAAAACAGGGAATGTGGTGCTTAAAAAGAGGAAAATGCATAGAAAAGTAATAGAAACAAATATGTGGAAAAAATGTACAAGTTGTGATAATCAATATGTAATCATTTTGTGTTAAACCATTAAAAACAAGTAAATAGGGTTGGGAAGATGCACAGTGGTTAAGCAAGCACTACTCTTACAGAGGACCTGAATTCTGTTCCTAACACCCTGATCAGAGAATCTAGCACCCCCTTTGGCCATCTATGAACACTAACTAAAATGCACACAACCCCACATGGACACACAAGCATACATATGATTTTTAAAGTTTTTTTTCTTTAACTAAATAAGGCTTAGAAGCTATAAGAAAGGGAACCCAAGCATAGTTACCAAATATTATCACCAGAAAGCCCACATCTACACAGTGGCTGCAATACTACCTCTGCCCAACACTATGGATATCAATCACTCTGGATGCTGTGAATATGTTGCTCGGATTGGTTAATAAATAAAGTGCTGACTGGCCAGTAGCCAGGCAGGAAGTATGGACGGGACAAAAAGAGAGGAGAATTCTGGGAACTGGAAGGCTGAGTCAGGAGACACTGCCAGCCTCCACCGTGATGAGAAGCAAGATGCAAAGGCAGAACTGGGAAGTGGTACCAAGCCTCATGGCTAAACATAAGTAAGAATTATGGATTAATTTAAGTGTCAGAGCTAGTCAGTAATAAGCTTGAGCTAATGGCCATACAGTTTATAAATAACATAAGCCTCTATGTGTTTACTTGGGTCCAAGCGGCTATAGGACTGGCGGTTGAGAAAGATGTGTCCTGACCACGGGCAGGCAGGGACACAGAAAAACTTCAGCTATACCCGCCTCCTCAACCTCAGATTGATGCCACTCCTGCTATGAATCTTTGTGGCCAACAAGTACCATTTCAAGTGTCTGATGCTATTCCATGTCTTTGACCTTGAAAAATAACCCCTTGTCTTACATTTTGAATGAAAATGTTACTCATAGGCTTTGATGTTTGCAGGCTCAGTCCCCAGCTGTCATTGTAGTTTGGGTAGGTTTAAGAAGGGTGACCTTGGAATTGGAAGTATGTCACTGGGGATGAGCTCTGAGGTTTCAAAAGCACAAGCCATTCCCAGGTCTCACTCTGCTTCCTGCTTACAGTTAGAGATGAGAGCTGTCAGGTTCTTCTTGGCCATCATGCCTGCTGTTTGCTGCCTATGCTCCACACTATGGGATCTGAGCCACTGGAACTGTAAGTCCAAATAAACACTTTCTTCTACAGGTGGCTTTGGGAATGGTATTTCATTACAGCAATAATAAAGTAATTAATAGAGATAGATAGATAGATAGATAGATAGATAGATAGATAGATAGATGTAAGAGACAGATGAAGGATCAATGGATGAGAAATAGATAAATGATACAGAGAAATGATAAACAGAGGAATATATATGATTGATAGATGAGGACAGACATATATATATATATATATACATAGAGATAATAGATGGCTAGAGAACTATATATAAAAGACCTAGATAGATTACAGAGAAGATAAATACACAATATAGAACATATAAGTAGTGTTCTAGTTTCTTCTCCATTGCTGTAAGAAAACACTGACTAAAACTAACTTAGGGTAAAAGGAGTTTATTTAGCTTATACTTCATACTAAGAGAAGTCTGGGCAGGAACTCAAGCAGAAATGATTGAAGACCTCTGCTTACTGGCTCACTCACTGGTTTATGCTCATTTACATTTCTTAAGTTACCCAGAACCATCTGGCCAGGGAATGGTGCTGCCCACAGTAGCATGGACCTCCTAGATCAGTGTTTCTCAACTTTCCTAATGCTGTGATCCCTTAATACAGTTCCTCATGTGGTGACTTCAAACCATAAAATTTTCATTGCTTCTTCATAACTGTAATTTAGCTACTGTTATGAATCATAATGCAAATAGCTGATGTACAAATGGTCTTAGGCAAACCCTGTGAAAGGGTCATTTGACCCCCAAAGGGGTCACAACCCACAGGTTCAGGCCACTGTCCTAGATTAACTGGCAAGACAATATCTCATAGACATGGCCACAGACAGGACAATGTGATGGAGGCAATTCTTCAACTGGGGTTCCTCCTCAGGCAACTCTAGGCTGTATCAAATTGACAATAAAAATTAACCTAGATGGATGAATAAATGGCTAGATAGACAGGGAGACAGGGAGAGAGACAAATTAGGAGGTAACAGAAAGACAAGTAGGTAGATGAGATAGATGATAGGTGAAGGATATGATAGATACGACAAACATGTTAGATAGTAGATGACTCATACCTACAGTCATGGTGGATGTCAGGTTTTGTTTGTTTGTTTTTTTTTAATTTAAGTTGATATATGTGGTGATCACAAATGGGCCTGGAGCCTGGATCACAACCCTTTGGAGAAAACAGTCAACTCTAGGAGACCCAATATGGAACTTGTGGTATTATCCATTTCTACAACATAGCTTTTTCTGACTCATATGAGTCTTTTCTCAGATCAAGGTTCCCACTTTTTGGCAAAGGCACACACTGATTCTAAGCATTGGAATGATCCCTCCACTAAGGCAGCCAGAGCTATATGAAGCCACAAACCGTCTTTGAAGTGGAACTCCTATGAAGGGTCTTCTGCCAGTTGCTGCCTGTTTTCTTGGGGAGGACTTTCCATAAAGGGGACTTTCTTTCCTTATGTCCCAGCAACAGCTCAGGACAGAGTTAACTTAGTGACCCTGCAATCCAATGCAATAATTTTAACAATAGTTCCCGCAGGAGTGATTTCTCTGCATTTTTAAAATACTTGAACTTGTGGTCACATTTATGTCTCTTGGTGGCAAATCTCTTTGGCTCTGTGTGCCTAAAAACATTTTTTGATTGCATGCTGCCTGATTTAAAATTCTCATGTCAACACTGTTATGATTATTCTACATCTGCAACTATATAATAAACATAATAATCATCTTAAGTTTCTGCTCTAATTTCTTTTTTGTCTCTATTTTCAATCTACCTTTTCCCTTCACATTAAAATAATCTTGTTATTCAAGAGAGTTTGGCAATTTATTTCACCCAATTCTAGCCAAAATGAAAATATCTAAGTGCTCACTCCTAAGTTCATTTGCAATAAAAGAAAGGGGAAAAAATAAAAAATAAAAGTAGAGAAAGTTTATTTGAAAACTGTGAGCTTTATGAACTTCCAAGGCTGAACAATTTTGTCTCAGGCTTTATAAAACTACAAATAAGAATCTTAAAATGTAGTTATGTAAGTGAGTGACCTTAACTTGTTCCATTCTATCACAAATATAATTTTCATTCAACTATCTTTTTATAAACTAATAAAGAGACATTACTGTCCTACTTACTTACAAATTTTAACAAAACAAAAACAGAGATGACTTTCAGTATTAGCACATACCTTGGCCTCGACTTCAGAGCTTGGCAAGGTTGTAATTATCTCTGCTAGATACTGAAACCAAACCATAACTTTGACTTAAAAATAAATACACAAATAAAAAGATAATGTCTATTGCCTCCTACGCATTAAACACAGCTACTTAACTTTTAGGGCTTGTCTTCAGCAAGGAAACAACTGGAAATAAAGACTATATATGTAACATCTCCAATTTCATATGTACTCAAGGAATAAATTAGCTGAGTGTGAAATAGTATGTTTACAAATAAATTACCACATAAGCTAAAGCCTACAGGTGGCATTAAGTAAACAAAGGAACTATACGATTCCAATGTAAGTTATAATAATAAAAGTAAGTTAAATATAAAAGTTTTCTTGGCTTTTTAAAATCTGTACAACACAGTATATAACTGGGTCTGTTAAAATTCACATTTCCATACATTGTCAGTACATGGAAAAAATTCAAGGTAGATTTCTTCTCTGATCTTCACTAAAATGATTACTCGGGAGTTTCAAATTCAAGCTGATGGATAATTCTATGGAAAGAAGAAAGTGGAAAGAATAAAGCATGTTTTGATAAGGAAAACTTGTAAGCCATAAAATTCATCCCTTCATTGTGAAAAATGGTAATTGTCTTAATGCAGAGATTTTTAGAGGTTTATTGAAAAGTGTCAATTTAAGGAAGGAGACAAAGCCCAACTAGAACCAGGAAGCAGGAAGGGAAGAGACAAAGAGGATTATGAGGAGAAAGAGATATTTTTGGAAAAGAAGGGCAAAGAGAGCATTTTGTTCAGATAAGAGGATCCGGGGTTACAAAATGCAGTTCATATTCAGTAGGCGAACTGCAGGCATTGTTCCAAAGTGAGAAAGAACAGAGAAAAGTGAAGAGAGAACTTAAGCCTGTTCTAGTCTGCAAGCTGGAGGTTTGGAAGGACACAGATTACAAAAGGAAATTTAAAATGCACGGTCCAATTGACAAAGCATTTCTAATAGTCTCCAAACCTGAACCTACACACTGAAGCAAAGCCTGAATCCAAGTCTTTTTGACACTAATTCAATGTATAACTGTGGGTACAAAGACTTCTGTATTTTCCAGATAATTTTTCTGCTGTCTGTATTGGTTTTTTAATCACAAAAAGCTAAATCTTAAGGATTGTTTTCTTTGTAACATCTGTAAGTTTTTTTGGCTCAGTTTTAAGATTATCTTTTGCCTGCATATATGTATGAGAACCATGTGTGTGCACTGTTTGGTAGAGGCCAGAAGAGGCCATCGGAGGCCATCGGATCTCCGAGAACTGGACTTGAAGATGGTTGTGAGCTGCTGTGTGGTTGCAGGGAAGTGAACCTGGGTCCTCTGGAGAAGAGCAAGTGCTGTTAGCCTCTGAGCCGCCTCGACAACCTGACATCTGTTTGTTTTGAAGTCCTTGAAGTACTGCTTTTAAAGTAATTAAATCTGATTTGTGATTCTAGTTACATGAATAAGGATTATTTTTATAATGATGTTTGATTATTTGTGTGAATGTATTAAGGATTGCAAAAATTCTTAGAAGTCTAGTGATCCATGCCATTTCCAAATTCTATGTGCAAAGGGAATTTCCTTCTCCGTTTTTATTTTCAGACTTTCTGTGCCTTTAGATTTACTGCATCTTTCTGTTTTGTTTATTTGTTGGGAGCCCACTGCTTGAAAAGATAACCATTTCTAAAAAAACAGAGGAATGAAACTTATCACCAGAATCCAGGGCAGCTTCCCCAGAAACAGTGGCTCCCCTGTGGCAGCGAGGGGTGGGACACTGATTCCCAGGCACCAATCACTTCTGCCACTGACATGGGATCAAACAAGCAACCAGCAGACCAATGTGTCTGCAACAATTTACAATCAAAGCCTAACTACAGGGCTGTTGATAAACCAGTGTTTAGGAGAAAAATCTTCATTTAAAATGAGAATACAAAAGCTGTCAAAGTCAAAATGTAGTTTCTGTACAGAACCTATTTCCCCAAAGGCCCTAAAGCTGGAGGCTGTGAAAGGTATGTCCTCAGCATGAATGTCCCACAGAAGCTATCACAACAGAACCTGCGTAGCACAGGTGACCACGGATGGCAACAAAGCTTTTCATTCCTAACCAATCATTCACAAAGCAACCTTGGATGAGGTCACTCCTGTCTATTCACTGTAGCCAGAAGATTATTCCAAAATATCGGATATACTCTTCCTCACTTGGACCTTAAAAACTTCCCCTTGCCTCATCCTCTTTAAAGATGTCTGCAGTTTAACATGACTTGTGTTCTCATTACAATCCTTGGCCATCTTAATTACAATGCTTTAGAAATTATGTTTGCTTTATTATTATTATTATTATTATTATTATTATTATTATTATTATTATTATTTAGGTTAAGAAATAGGATCCCAAACCTCACATTATACGTAAACAAACAGAATGTTAAATTTAAGGAACTGTGAGATTGGTAAATAAAAATAGATACATGCTATTTATAAAAACACATACCTTAAGCTGGGCATGGAAGCTCATGTCTGTAATCCTAGCTCTAAGGAAGCTGAGACAAGAAGATCAGCATGAATTCAAGACCAACTTAAACTACACTATGAATTCCAAGACAAGCCTGGGCAAGGTGACGAGGGGATCTGAAATATGAAATACCTACTTGGAAAATAAAAGAATGAAGAAAGAAATGTACACACTAACCAAAACATTAGGGAGAACCTTCATGTCAACTAAGGATGAAATCCATACGACAGACAACAGTTATAAACCTGCAGGCCAACAATAACTGTTTCAAAACCTTTAAAGTATAATGAATGAGCCTTTAATACATTTGAAACCCTACAAAGAAACTCTCTAGGATGAGATTTTAATAATGAGTTGCTCTCTTGGCAAACTATGCTTAGGCTAAAGAATGCTTAGCACTGTACAGTGACTCCTTTGAAACATCTCTCTGCAACGAAAGATCAGGAGGGAAGTCTCTAGAACTTTCCATCTGGTTTTATCAAATACATCAGGAAGAGTCACTCATTTGGCCTACTTTTAAGTGGAGATAAGGATGGGAAGAAGGAACCCAGAAACTTATCAATAAATAAACTGATGAGTAAGACCTCCTCATTCCTTGCTCTGTTTTCAATAAGAATTCATTAACCATGAATGATGACAGGCTCTTTGTCTACGAACTACATTCTATTTTGTGACCCAAGGAACGAGAGCACAAAGACAGATCGACATAACTTATTCATGATCAATAACTAATTATTCACAGAGCTTAACTCCAGATGACAAGCAGAAACTGCATGACACAAAAGGAAGTCAAGGCACCAAGCAATAGCCAGATGGAGGCCAGCATTCAGCAGGTCTGATGCAGGATCAGCTTTGGGCTTTCTAGTTATTATGGTCCACCCACACAGAAGGCCGAAAAACACTCAGCAAGAGGAGCCTCTGGCTGCCTGGAGCTTTCTCTGAGTTCACCATAAACCAAATTTGTTTGGGCCAGAACTGCTGTTCTCATTTCAAGACAAAAAGAGCTTCCTAACAAGAACAAAGAGTATGGGATGGGACTGCACTACCAAAAAGCAGTGAGACAACACATCAATATCTCCCAAGTTTCAGCTCTCTGTTCGTCAGAAGAACAATTACTCACAATTATTGCAGAATTTAACACAGCATCTATAGTATACTTGAAAACACAGCAGACCATTTTGAAAGAAGAAAAGAATAGACCTCAAAAGTTTATTCCAACTGGAAAGAACAAAAACAAAAAAACCCACTTGTCAATCCCAGCTGTGAGCACAACTGCTTTTCTCCCAAGGTCATGTGTACTGCAGGTAAGAAAATGAGAACTTGGCTTTGTTCTTCTCTGAAAATATCCCACAAGAGACCTGTTTAGAGCTTCTGATGTTCAAGCATTCCAGACATCTGCCTGGGACGCCAGACTCTTGCCTCTTCAAGTAACTCATTCAAAACAGGAATGGGGCAAGACTCACTCAGGCCCTGGAAGTCAAAAATACATGTTGTAGAAGGCTGAGATGTCATGACATCATGGGCCGGAAGTGAGGCCTCTGGCAGAAGCAGCTCTGGCAGGAAGAACATGAGGTTTTTTTGTTAGCCCGTGGAATCCACAAGATACTAAAACATCCCAGTTTTCAGCCAAACCTATACAAAGGAGGTATTTCTCATACCCACACAATATGGCTACAAGTGTACTTTGCATTGTGAAAGGTACAGATGTTCTTTCACCCCTCTGAATCCTGGTTGGCAGCTAAAACCCACACTTAGGGACACGAAAAGGGGTTTCAAAAGGACATAGAATTGGCTATACAGACAGGACTTAAGTTTAGTACCTATATATGGAAGAAGAAAGGAATAAAGGAGAGAGGAGAAAAGGAAAGGAGACAGACAAGGGTGGTCAGGACATCACTGTGACCCCCCATGTGTCAGTAAGGAAGACCATGAAAGACTTCAGTGCCTCTTAGAGATAGCTGACATTCTATGTGTGCCCTAGACAATCTTGGCTCTTAAAAAGAGCATGTTATTCTAGCAAAGAAATTCGGTTTGGGGTGTGCTGCAAGATATTTGATCACGGTGTGAACCCTGAGATTGCTTTATTTACTGGAGAAAAATAATCTGCTTCAGGCTGTGGTATAGCTCAGCCCTACCATAACACACACCTTTAATCTAAGAGCTTTCTGCTTGCATACTGCAAACAGGACTAAATAAAGTCAAACTATAGGAGGCAGAGCAAGCAACCAGTTGACAGGAAAAAAACAGAGTGTAAGAGGAAGTCAAGAGGTCAGACACACACATACACACACACACACACACACACACACACACAGGAAGTAGAAGGGAGGGACATCCAGTTCGAGGAGTTTTTGTGTGAGATGATATAGGAGAAAGCTCTCTTCTGGGATGATGGCAGAGGAAGAAGCAGCTGGGTGCTTTCTCTGCCTCTCAGAGGTAGCAGGTTTTCACCCCAGCATCTGGCTCCTGAGTCTTTATTGGTAAAATAGAATGATAGAGACTTAGTTAAAAATAACAAGGATGAGGCAGGCTCTTGCTGAGACTTAGATGGGAGAGAGGCAGGCTGAGGGCCCCAGCACAGAAAAGAGAGCATTCCTGAGTACCTAAATGGGTACTGCCTGTGTCATACTCAAGGTTCCGTGTTAGGTTTTAGTTGTGGCACATTGTTCAAGAGGACAGTGAGATAGACTCTGGGTACTATGTTATAATACCATGGACGGACTGAAAGGCAACAGCAAGCTGGGGGCTCCAAGGAAAGTTCAGGCCCCAGCACCAGAGACAGACAACATGGTAGAGTCAGGGTGGAATCAGAGTCCATAGAGCTGAAGGCAAACTCTTCTTAGACCTTCTGAGGATGGAAAAGATTCACGGCAAGAGCCTGAAGCCAGGTTCTGTGATTCCCAGGCAGAGGAAGGGCAAGTGGAAGGGAAAGGAGGCGGGGAACAGGGTGTGGCAGCACTGCTTTGGTGTAGACTCATTTCCCATGTAAGATCCATGTGGGGCTCACAACAGTGACCCAGTAGGATATATGTCAGTTCTGTGAGAAGAGACTGGAGAACAAGCTGTATCCTCACGTCACATTTCTACAGGCAGCTGTATGGTTTCTAGGAGTCCATCCATCTATTGGTCATCTAGTAGTCCAGTGACTTAAAGTCACAGAGATGCTGGTGACATGGTGACAAGAGTCTCTGACGAGAAAGAAAAGTTCCCTGAAGCCCACATGAAGATAATTCAGAACCTGAGATGAGGTTGGGAAATACGAAGCATTCAAAGCAACAGATACTCTGGGGTGAAGGTATGAGAACAAGAGTGGGAACTCTCTGCCCAAATCTACTTATGGTAACAACTTTGATTTTGATGAAGTTACTGATAAACAGTCTCAGCTCTGTTCCCATCTCTCTCCCTTAAAGCTGGGGATGCTGTCATGTGACAGCATTCTGTCAAAGAGATGAGACTCACACACAGCATGTTGAAGGCCGGAAGAGGCTCTTTCTAAGAGAGCCTGGCATAGCTGCATACCCTACGTTGATGGCACTGCTCAAACTGCAGGTATTATGCCAGGAAGAGCAGAGGACCACTGAGGTCATAAGAAAAAGAGTCTCTAAAGATGATAGGATAAAAAGACACTGGATGCTGAGAACATGAGGATACCATGGAGCAGGTGAATGTGAGCCAAAGTCTCTTCCAGGCTACAAGTTGTATACAGGGCGGATGGGTGACATAAGCCTCACCAGGTGAAGCCAGTTTGAGTTTTAGTGTTGTCAAGCAGCCAATTATATTCCTGACCACCACAAGACTGATCAAACTAAACAAATCTGAGACAACATGGTTCTAAGATCTTATGCCTGAAACTCTGTTCGTATTCTACACTTAAAAAAGGACTAAAGTGAGAGGTGGAGGATTTGCTACTGGTCCACCCAGCTGATCTCAGTGAATTTAGTAACCAGGGTCATTTCTAAGGCAGCACTGTTGTGTAAAAGAGTCATTTGCTGTGACAACCCAAATACACAGGCTGTTGTTAGGAATCTCTGAGGAATGAGAAAATCCTCCCTATGGCTGCAGACCCCTGACTCAGCAGCACATGGATCAGACATTAGACAAGATTACACATTTCTAGGTAAACCATGATAAAAAGCCACATCACCTGACTACAATGGGTCTTCTTTCTAACTCACTCATCTTCCTACCTTATTGTAATGAGAGAATTTAAAGAAATGGGAAAAATCGGAGCTGGCAAGATGGCTCAGTTGGTAAGAGTGCTTGCTGCCAAGGCTGACCACCTGAATCTGATTCCCAGAAACCACGTGGTGGAAGGAGAGACCCAAGTCCTGCAAGTTGTTCACTGCCCTCTACATGTCATGTGTGCATGTGCAGTCATGACATGTGCAGAGAGGGGAGGGGGATCCAGGGGAAAGTAATTAAAAATGCAGATTCCGGGGACCACAGAGTTCACTGTCACACCATCAGCATGACTGAAATAAAATCAGACAATATACAGGAAGGCACAAGCAAGTTTACCTTGTCCTTACTCTTTCTTAACAGAGAGAAAATCCCTGCCAGCTTCAACACCCCAAAACAGACAATCTGTCTACACGAACAGCCATGCCAATCTCCAACATGTGAAAAGAAAGGACCTGCCTTTGAAATACCAATCAAGGACAAAGCCCCATTCTCCCAACCTTGGGTCTTCATATAACTGCTGGTCCACCCATGGGAACCCCAGATTGAACACAGCACAGGAAGGGCTGCCCAGTCACTAGCAGCACCACTATTTCTGACCACGACTTCTCTACACAGTCAGTTAGCATGCTGCTGTGGATTTCCTCATGCTTTCTTTCCCTTTCTTCTTGGTACTTATGGACGTACCCGCTCAAGCAAGTGTACTTGAAGCTTAGAGAAAAGTGGTGCTGACAGGAGACCCAATGAACTTTATGCCCTGTTTTCACTGATCACATGGGGTGCACCCTGTTCTCTGCCAAGGCAGCGTTTTCTTTGATTGATGGGTTCACAAAGTCCATGTCTGTGTAGAAACCTATCACAAGAAGGTCAATTCATCTAGCACAGCCACCATGTGCTCACAACATTCACTGTAAGACAACCACAACATGGCGCCCTCCGAAAATAAGCAGAGTCCACCCCACACCCTCCACCCCGACTATCCACCTCCACATCTCTTTTGCCAGTGTGAGAGTAGTGGGGGAGACCAGAGAGTGATTTCATTTTAACAGCACAACTGTGCAGCTTAGAAATAGCCACTTATAAATGACCAGCATTCTCTAAAATAATCAAGTCATAAATATCCCAACTTGCTTTCAAGTTCAAAATTAACTTTAAAGGTGGTCGGTCACTCGCCATGAACCACTCACGAGGCAGAGCGCCTGAGGGTGTTCTAGTATCTGTAGAAATACAGTATTCTCCTGAAGGGCAGAAGTGTCCCCCGCCCCCCCGCAGTGCTCCCACGTGAGGCAGTACAACTTGATTTTGGCTTTTCCTTCTCATTGCTTGTTTCATTTTTGTTTGCTCTTGTGGGGCTTTTTGCTCTATGAAGATATACTGAAAAGTACTGCCAAGCCCTTGGTGGATGCCCAGTGCTGCGTGAGAAGCATTACAAATGCTTTCAGCAGACAATGTTTGGCTCACAGGCACACTTCTGCACCTCAGAACAGCGGAAACTCTGCAGGGAGCAGTCAGGGTCAGCGTGGACAAACGCAACCCTGCCCTTTATCTGTGAGTGTTTGGTCACAGGCAGAGGGCAAGAAGATGGAGGAGGGGCCAAGGACAGAGAAGAGGACGGAGAGAGAAAGAGGGACAGGAAAAGAAGACACAAGCGAGGATTTGCTCAGGCCTTGGCTGAACACTTACTGGTTGAACAGGACCCGTGAGCGCACGATGAACTTGAAGATGTACTCCAAGGCTTTTATGGCTTTGTACAGCTGCTCATTGATTCCCGGCTTCTCAGCACTGGCCACATAGGTCCGTAGCACTTTGGTCAGCTTCCTAGTCCCAAGGGAAACATGTCAATCAAAGAGTTCAGAAATCCCAACTCGAAGCTTAACTGAGAGGACAGCTTACAGGGGCATTACTTGGATTCTGGCTTCCACTTGAGAATATGTGCATGTTCACAAAGGTTTTCTAATCAGACAAAGCGCCTGATGAAATGTCTTCCTGGCAGTGTAAGAATATTAAAGGGGTGGAATGAAAGGGTTCCTCACTCGGGACCATCAGCCACCTTTCTGCAGGCTGGTTGATTTGCTGCAACTAAAGGCTTTACATTGAATAGGAAATTGTTAGGTGATAATTTCTAAATGAGCAACACGTAATTTAAAATGACTTTCCAAAGATCCCTATTAAGAGGATGAAAGTAAGATTTTTAGAATACATGTTCTATTTCTTAACAATTGAATCCCCCCAAAACATTTAATTTTAAAAACATAAATAATGACTGTACTACTCATGGTCATATTTATAAACTGGGAGCATGAAACAACTCACTGACATGAAAAAGTTTACACAAATCACAACACATACAAATTTATCAGAATTACTTTTCAAATTATCCATCCCATGACAGACATAAATATGACAAATAAATACAAAAGAATTCTTCACTTGGAGACTGTAATTCATAACATCTTAAGGTTTTGGAAGTTTTATTGGGGTGGGATGAAGTTGTTTGTTTGTTTTTATATTTTGAGACAGAGTTTCTCTATGTAGTCGTGGGTGCCCTGAGACTATTCAGCAGTTCTCAACCTGTGGGTCTTGACCCCTTCTAACTCCTTTGGGGGTTGCATATCAGATATTTACATTACAAACCACAACAGTAGCAAAGTTACAGTTATGAAGTAGCAATGAAATAATTTTTTGGTTGGGGGTCACGACAGCATGAAGATCTGTAGCAAACAGTCAAAGAATTAGAGGGTTGAGAAGCACTGAAAGACAAGACTGGCCTTCAGAGTATTAGTACAAAGGCATATGCCCCCACACCCAGCCAAGATACCTTTTTACAAAATTGTTGGCATAGGAAAAAGCTTCAAAATTTCCTTTTTTGCTTCATTACATATAACCAGAGAGTTCAAATGGTAACCAATGCATTCAGAACTTCAGGGTATGTGAGAAGTTCAATTAAAAAAATTTTTGAGAAATATAATTTTTTTTAAGTAATCAACTTCATTAAGAAACAAATACATGTAAATTAAAACAAGAAAGATCTCAGTAGGAAGATGCCCGCAGCAGGTGCCAAGCCCAGCATCCTTGCCCATGGGGAAAGAAAGTAAATAATACAGTTATATAAACAAATAACAAGTAAGGCATTTGCCTAGTAAAGAGAGTACGGGGGATGAACAGGAACAATACTCTTTGGAGGAAGACCAACATACATATATCAAGGTATTTTATCACTTACACAGGCACAAACAAAAAGAGTCAAGTCATTTGCCATCAACACCTTCCCTTTGAGGAAATCTCATCCAGCAGCAGTTACAGGTGTAGTCAATACCATTTGTCTCCGTTTCGTCTGCAGTAGTAAAATATATAAGCAATACAATGCCTATCACCTGAGCTGTTGAATAATTTAATTATGAGAGAGACTGGAACACGGCTCAGCTGTTAGGTACAAAAAGGGAGAGGCCGGAGAGGAGGATCCATCACCACTAACGTGGATTGGAGGAGCTGTTTTGTTTGGTTGGTTTATAAGACCAGGTCTTCTGTGGCCTAGGCTGACACTGAACTTGCTGCTATGCAGCTGAGAATGACCTTCGACCTCTGCTCCTCAGGCCTCCACCTCCAGAGGGCTGGGATTACAGGTGTGTGCCATCAGACCTTGCTTATAATGGGCTGAGGCTCAAGCCACGGCTTCCGTGCACTCTACCAATGGAGCTGCATCCACGGCCACACCCGGCCAATCTATGCAAAGGGATGTTTCTAAGTTGCTGGGGGAAATACAAAGTAAAGCAGTAATTTCATAAACTACATATGGGCCTCTCTGGTCCACAAATGGAGTTCCAAGTGTTCACCCGAGAGATACGACCACTGTGTCTATAAAACACAAGATTTCTCAGCCTTATGCAGAATACCAGGAAACTAGTGGCCCCCAGCCCATCTAACATTAATGACGGAACATGGGAGAGTCAATTACAACTAAGAAATATAAAAGGACCCAATTCAAACAATGACACATACAGCAATATGGACAAATCTCCAAAGCATTATGTTGAAGGAAAGAGGCCAAGTGCACAGGAGTACATCATGTTCCAGAGAAGATGAAACAGAGCTGTGACACAGAAGTGAGAACAGAGCTGCTTCTCTGAGACCAACAGGGGTCTTCCCTGGGTGTGGGATAGCAACGTGTTACAGGTATCTTGTCCCCAGTAGTGGAAACAAGGGTGAAAAAAAAAAACCTGTCTGAATTCATAAAATGACTCTTCCTACATGTACATTATTGTAGCAATGAAGAAGCTTTGAAATGTTATTATCTTTAAAGATTTGTTTATTTTCATGTGTGTGTGTACACATTCACCAGTTTATATATACCACGTGTGGGCAGATGCCCACAGAGGCATCAGGTCCCAGGGAACTGGAGTTACAAGCAGTTGTGAGGTACCATGTGACGCTAGAAATGAAATTCAGGTCCTCTGAAGGAGCATAAAGTACCTAATCACTGAGCCATTTCTCCAGGCATACTTCTGAATTTTAAACAAGCAACAATACCACAGTGTACGGTTTATAGTGGTGGATCAGTGGGTTGGTTGCTTGCCATACAAGCAAGAGGACCTGAGTTCAATCCCCAAAACCCACTGGAAAAAGCCAGGCATTGCAGTAGCATATGCTTGCAAAACAGCACTGGTGAGGCAGAGACACGAGGATTTGTGGGATTTACAGGCCAGTGAGTCGAACCAAATCAGTGAGCTCCAGACTCATTGAGAGGCCTTGCCTCAAAATATAAGATGGAGAGTGGAGAATCTCTGATATCAACATTTGATCTTTGCATGTACACACATCTACACAGACATATGTAGATATACAACACACACACACACACACACACAAACTTTTTTAGATATTTTTAAAAATTAATTTTTTTTTTCATTTGAGGGAGCTGGAGAGATGGCTCAGCAGCTAAAAGCATTAATAGTACTTCCAAAGGTCCTGAGTTCAATTCCCAGCAACCATATGGTGGCTCACAACCATGTATAATGAGATCTGGCGCCCTCTTCTGGCATGCAAGTGTATATGCATATAGAGCACCAGATACATAAAATAAATAAATTTTTTAAAAAAAGAACGTTCTACTGTTTTAAGTGCAATGTCAAACAGGTGGGGTCTAATTTTTTATTATGTTACCTACATATGTGTTCTTATTATTTTTTACTAACTCTCTTATAGTTAATGTAGAAAATAATGGATTAGCAGTTTATCCAAATATGGTAAAAATAAATATCTATTTTCTAAAACACAGACAGGACAGACACAACAGGAGACTATTGATTCTTACCTCTATCTCATCTAAGCCTAAAGATAAAAATGGTGCTTTAACTGGACAGGTGTCTCCATGACGGGTAAGGTGACCTGCTGACATCCCACACAACCTAAGTCAGAAGCTCATTTTTACCCCGTTTTGGGTAACTGTTGCCTTGCTTGCTGACCTTGACCTTGATATCCTCCCTATGCTAACTCCCTGCGAGATTCCACCCTCCTGAATGCTTAAGGGAAGCTCCTTGTCTGTGTATCCAGCATATTGGGCGTTAACAGCTTAGAAGCAAGATTGTAAAACATCAGGAGCGGGGGTGGGGATTTAGCTCAAGCGCAAGGCCCAGGGTTCAATCATCAGCTCCAAAAAAACAAAAACAAAAAACCAAAACAAAACAACAGAAGCAAACTTCTGCCCTCCAGGGTTCTTCCATTGTGCTGTAAGCCTGTATTTAAGACTTCCTCCCTCCTCAAATAAACGGCATTTGGCATTCAAAAAAAAGAAGAAGAAGAGGGAGTCAAGATCATGATGGGGAAACCCACAGAGACAGCTGACTGGTGCTAGTTGGAGCTCACTGACTCTGGACTGACAGCTCAGGAACCTGCATGGGACTGAACTAGGCTTGCTGAATGTGAGTGACATTGATCTATTTGTGGGGTCCCAGGCAGCAAGACCAGGACTTATCCCATGTGCATGAACTGACTTTTTAGAGCCCATTCCCTGTGGTGGGATACCTTGCTCAGCCTTGATACAATGGGGAGGGGCTAGGCTCTCCTTCAACTTGGTATGCCAGACTTTGTTGACTACCATGGGAGACCTTACCCACTCTGAGGAGTGGATGGGGGTAGAGTGGGAAGGAGGTGAGGAGGTGGGAGAAGGGGAAGGAGGGGGAACTGGAGTTAATATGTAAAATGAAAAAAAATTAATAAATAAATTTTTTAAAAAATAAAATAAATTTAGATTTTTATATGCAAAAAAATGGTGCTTTAATTTCTCCCATTGACTAATTTCCCAAAAACTAAACACACACACACACACACACACACACACACACACACACACACACACGCACACACACCACTTTTTCTCAAATGGGGTCTCTCCTACAGCCCAGGCTGTCTTCTTACTCATGTAGCCTAGGGGTTTGATTTTCTGTTCTTCCTGACTCCACCCACTGAGTGTTGGGATTACAGATGTGACCCATCACAACCAGGCTGGACTATGCAGGGCCTGGAACTATGGGATTCAAGCATGCTAGACAAGCGCTCAAGCTACTGAGCTATACTCCCAGCCACCAAACTCCTCCATCTTCCTTTTTTCCACCAGTGAGGATACCAACCCTTCTCTCAACAACCAAGCACAGAAGGCCCACACCAGGCAGTAGATACTCCAGGTAGAACTCAGCACTGCTCTCAATTCCTGAGTTCAAGTAGGAAGGCAACTCTCAAAACAATTGATGAGTCACACTTAGAAGGAAAACTTTGAAATCAGCTTACAGGTGGAGACCCTATTACATGCATAGACATCCGCTGGCCTCATCCACAATCCGTGAGTAGTCATGCTTGGTCACTAGGGCAAGAAGATACCCCAAACTGTTTCTTTCCCAGAGAGTCTATGAGAAAATTCCAATATGCCAACCCACAGGGCATCTCTATTAAACCAATAGAGAGCTTTAAATAAACATTAACGGAAGATTAATAAAATGCTCATCACAGCTAGCTTTGCAGGCTTCAAGAAGTTCTACAAATGCCACCCTTGCCAGGAACTCTGTCATAAACAGGCAATACAGGACAGGAAGGGTCTTGCAGAACAACATGGGGTTGGGCAACCCATTGGATTCATTGTCTGGTATCACTGGTCCTTCAGTTCACAGCTACATACAGGCTTTTCTCTAACACAGGCTTTTACAAAGTCTCCTCAGAATCATAGATGGGGCCTTGGACTCATTTTATAGACTCTAACTTCTAAGTGTGGTGTTCTCAAAGAAATGGTGTGTGTGATTTTTTTTCATTTTCAATGCAATTACACAATACAAAATTTGAATACATGTCATTAAATCCCAACATGAGAAAGCAGCTAAATGAACCTCAACAACTGCTTAGTGCTTGCTGTCTAAGGAGCAGGGTTTATTCTGAGCACTCTAATAACTCATTCAAATTATCAAACAAGACTACAATAATATTCTCTCTTTTTTTTATAGACAAAAAGGCTGAAGGCCAGAGAGGTTAAGCAAATTGTCTAAGATCACACAATTCATAAAGGACAGAGCTGACATTTAAGCCCATGTATCCTGCATCCAGAATTGTGTTAACAAACGGGAGGTAACCTGCCTTGCTAGACTAGGCCCTATACATCCCCTGTGTGCTCAGACAGGGCTGGGGACAAAGGGCCCAGATGGACAGAAAAAAAAAAAATCATCTAAGTATTTTAATAGCTAAAACTTGTGTAAGAAAGGGAAGACAGACTTTACGAAGTAAGGAGACTGTTTGAAGAATAGAAAATTGCATTTCATGTACACTACAGAGCCAATCACCTCAAAACAGAAACACATCCATTTATTCATTCATCAGCCGCTTGCTGGGGAGCTGCAACGTGACAGGTGCATGCATCCATAGATCAGCTTCATCGAACATAAGCACAAATTTTCAAAGATAAATGGATGGTATGGAGGAGAAGGAAGATTCATTCCAGAACAGGAGGCTTATTTATCACATATCTCTTCCAACAAGATTTTTAGGTCTGTTAAGAAGGAAACAATAATACCAAGTATGCCAGTAAACGCAGAGTTTGGAGTTAAGAAATGTGTGGTCATAGGCCAAAGTCACAGAAGAAAAGCATTGCAAACATCAGAGAAGGCAGCAATGGTTTTCAAGGAACCCAGGAGAACTCACGTGTAGGCCAAGGTCGCACTGAAGTGTTTCTTAATGTAAGTCTCCAGAACAGGATTAAAATGCTGAAATTTCCTATCAGCAATTAGTCCAATGATAAAGACCTGTCAATGGAACCAAAACAGTCTCAGTGGTGGCGCAAGAAAACCATTCTAGAATCTTCCTCTGTGACTTGAGGAAATAAGCTGGAAATGTCCCTGCAGAGGCCATTCCCAGGTTTGTATCTCCCTACCCGCACAAGGTTATTAACATAACTATAGTTTCATATTCAAAGTATCTTTGCACTCCTCCAGGCTTCCCCTTTGATGGACTCCACAACTGAAAGGCTTTCAAGGGGACTGAGATGGGTCCCTTCCCCCTTCAAAGGCTGCAGCATGAAAGAACACCTCACCCTCTGAGCAGATGAAAAGGAGACCCCCTTACCAGAGCATCAAATACCAAGGTATCAAACGTCTCACTCTCAGAGTTCTCCATCATGATGTTGAAGAGGGCATCCAAGGTGTCCTGCAGGAACTGCAAAGACACAAGAGGTCAGTGAACAGTCCCTGCATCCTACCTCCCCCAGCCTATGACAACCATGGTCTATGGCAAGACTCCACTTAGCCACCTTTCCCCATCCCTGGATATAGAACTTAATCTTGCAGCCAGGAATGGTGGTACACACCTGTAATCCCAAAACTGGGGAGGCTAGGGCAGGAAGATTGTCCAAGGTATACAAGGAGTCCCAGGCTCACTTGAGCTACAGAGTGAGACCCTGTCGCAATAAATATATGACTTAAGTACTTAAACTACTAATTTCCAAGGTTTTATTAAGGTGGCAGGTGAGTGAGGCAAAATTTCATATGACTGAACTGCAGACAGAAGAAGGTCACCCTGGGCCAAGCAGAGGAAAACCAGAGCTAGGAGATGCCCTGTGTCACCCAACTCTACACAGAGACCCTTCTCAAGCCTCCTCTTGCATATTTCATCAGCACATATCAGATTCATCTATACACATCTATACAAGCCAAGTCTAAGAGGCCATGAGTGACAAGAAGATGCTATAGAGCACCAGGTTTCGGCTGAGCAAGGAAAGATCTGCTACCAACAGAGCCATCAAGAAGAAACTGTGAGCGTATTCCTGCAGCTGAGGAATGCAACAATGTGCTGAAAAGTGTTTATGTACAACCAGTAACTGATGTATTGTTTGTAGAGTCTGCTGAAACTCAAAGAAACATGGCCATACAGGAAAGCAAAGCATCAATTAAGAAAAAAGTTAGACTTCAAAGGTATGTCACCCTAGAAGAGGTGTAAAGTGGACTAGACTAGATTATACTGAAGTGGTGAGATCCCTGGTGGTGGAGATGCCCAAGAATAAGGAGAATGACATATGATACAATATTGGCCATAAAAGGAACAAAGTACAGATGCCTCATCATTAGTCAGGAGGAACACACAAACTGAAACCACACAGACTCCCACGTCACACCCACGATAAAGGCTATCACCAAAAAGATGGACAACAGTTCAGTGTGGGAGAAGATGCAAAGAAATGAGAGCCTTTGTGTATTTACTGCTGGGAGAAATATAACATAGTACAGGGGCTTTGGAGACCAGCTTGACAATGCCTCAAAAACATAAACATACATTAACCCTAGCACCGAACAATAGCATTTCTAGGTACACATCCCAAACAAAGTAAAACATAATGCTCACACAAAAATCTGCCCACAGAGATCTAAAGCAGCATGGCTTAGAACTGAAAAAAAAAAAAAAAAAAAAAAAAAAAGAAAAGAAATAAATGTCCATCAACTGAAGAATGGGTAAACAAAGTGAATGTTTTCTATTGACCTCTCTCTGTCCTCACAATGGACTATCATTCAGTCACAAAGAGACACGAAAGTTCCTAGGAAAGCTACAGCATGAATGCTCTGTCCACTAACTGAATGTGCATGCGGCACCCAATGGAAGGAGCCAGATTCAGAAGTCACACTGCACAATTCCATTATATTTAATGTCCAGAATAGACAGAGAAAAAGAAACTAGACGATAGGTGGCAGAGATTCTGGGAAGTGATGGCTGACAGCTTTAAATTTCCTTTGTGGGTAAAGAAAGTAGTACTTCTTCGCTAGTACTGAGAACTATACAACTCTATAAATATACTAAAGAGCTATTGAATTGAACAGAGTAAAGGGTGAAATCTTATGGTATACAAGTTATATCTCAAAAACAAAACCAAAAAGCTGCATAAGATTTTGAGATGTCCCGCCTACACACCAGCACTCATAAGGCTCTAGCAGACAATACAGAGGATCTTAAATGTCACAGCCTTTTGAAGACTGGGGAAGCAGGCCCTAGGAACCTGTTCCCAAACGAGTGGTGGTTCCCACTGCCCACCTGTGCTTTGTGCTTTAAAATTAGAAGAACTGGCAGAACTGTGGCTCAGAGAGACATGAGTCTTGGTTGTCTGCCACTGTGCTACCCAACCTCTATGACACTGAGAAAATATTACACAAAACTGGCAGAAGATACACTACCCTTTCCATCAAGAACTCCAATCTGGACATGACAAGATCTTAATCAACTCTGATTATTTGGGGCTGTACAACCTTGTTACATTCCCCATCATTTTCAGATTGTAAATCTTTGCAAAGGTCAAATTCCATGCCATCTGCTAACAGACCAATGTCCCTGCCAACAAGCTCCCTGGGTACCAAGCTCATCACAGTTCACGCAAACTCCCTGCATTAGACCTACCAATAGCACTAAGACAAATGGCATGGCTCAGAGTCAGAACTGGAGAGAGCAGAGCCTCCTTCTTTGGGCACAGCACCTGGAAGTCAGGGACAAACATCTGGAAAGGGTCTCCACATACAGCCAAAGGCCTATTGCTCAGACACCTCCCCTCCCCGCTCCCTGAGTAGCTAGTGAAGAATCAATGAGCCGCCTTCATTCTCCACTTTCATGAGAATCCATTGCTCTCCCTAAACATAGACTCCTTTCTCAATCCATCAAACGTTGCTGCCCCTCCTCCACCAGTTATGAAAATACACAAGAGAGTCATGGAATAAACAGAATACAACCCCACTATCTATCAACATCTCCAAATAAAGAAGAAAGCACCCTGGAAAAGCAGACCCCTCAAGTCCTGCTGACCCTCAAGACTGCATGACGTAGGCAAGTCTTTCCAGGACCAGCATGGGTGAAGTGTGGTGGCAGAGGGGAAGGAACAAGTCAGGCACACCAGGTAAAGCCAGGTGAGGTCACCCCAGTCCAGCCAGGAGAACCAGCTCACCGGACAGTGGGAGAGAGAGGAAAGCCACTACCACAGATAAACATTCAGATGGAATAATACATTAGCTATGGGGAATAGAGAAGAGGACAAGATGATTCTAGTTTGTTTTTTTTCCTGGTGACACCAAATCAACAGAAGTACAATGAATTTGTGACACAGGGACTTCAAAATGAAAGATTTCATTAAATGCATGTCTTCTAAAGTTCGTTCATTTATCCACCCAGTTTCCATCTGAACTGGGGATTTAGAACCCAAGGAAGTATAAAATGCAATTAACGTTGTCCAAGCCATTGGTATGAGAACCGGACTGAGGAGATGATTAAAATTTTGAGATTAGCGAGGGTACGTTGGAGTGGTTATACAACGGATGCAGGAAAGTAGTGCAACCGAATTAATTCACGCCGAAGTTAAGCACATTGCCGGTTAATTAAGGCCATTTTAAGTAATTAATTTTCCAGAGATAAGGCAGTCCCCTACTGCACACTCTTCTCACAGAGGGTGAAGAACTGAAGAGGCCAAATCAGGCAGTAGAGAAATGATTTATGAAATTCCACAGGCCACTGGCCAGCTGAGCACCCCCTGGCCCAGAGGGATTGCCCTGATGATGATAACATATTTGAGCAAGGGAATGGTGTTCAAGCACCTTCTATGGAACCTGGGAGAAGAACCCCAGGTAGAAAGGATGTCAGAAGCACAAACAAAACTAAGAGAGAGAGAGAGAGAGAGCTTGATGTTTAAAGAAGCTGGGATCACTGCTCGGACACAGGCTTCCAGGTCACCAAGCGGAGAGGGTCTACATAAACATTAGTACCTATACAGAGCAGAGTCCCTGTGGAGTGCTCAGCTATACATCATACATCTATATCACATCCCTTCACCAAGGCTGATGGGCCATTGGGGGTGAGGGAGCAGAAAGATGTTAAGAGCCAGAGATCAGAAAGGTCCAAAGTGAAACAATGTCTTCTGAATGGGACTGTTAGCTGCTCCCATGAATACACCTTTGGTTGTCTGCACAAGACCTGCATAAGATGAAGCCAGATAAGCCCCTCCTACTAAGTGAGGAGCGGCGGATAGTTGATGGTTTCTCAGGGAGAGTTTGTTTTCCTTAAGGTTGTGGCTCCTGGTGGATTAACAAAGCTCCAATGAATGGTTCCATGCCCAGGAGTTTATGGGCTTCACAAATTGGAATGTATGGATTCTTAACAAATTTTTCTAAAAGGCCATGAAGTAGGGAAGGGGAGTAGAGAGGTGTGGGGATGAATCTGAGAGGAGTTGAGGGGAGGAGGAAGGTAAAAGTAATCAAAATATATTGTATGCAATTCTCAAATAATGAAAATATTCCAAATAAATGCATACAAAAACAAACAAAACTAATTAATATCTAACATTTCTCCAGAGTCAATATGGAAGGCTAGAAGATGAGCTCAGTGCCACACAGGAAGAAAACAACCAGGTCAGACTCTTGGTGCTTGTAATATTTCTACCACACACAGAACTGACTATGCAGGTCATTCGAGTAACTTGAAGAATCATGAGTCAGTAATAAGAATGATGACAAAGACCTTGGTAAGAGTGCAACAGCCCAGGACACACAGGATACCCCCATGGTTAAAAGCAGACTACCATGTCCCATGAAACCCCAGGAACCCAGAGAAGAATGCAATGTCATGGCTGAAAGAGGCCACCGAGCACCGTGAGCACAGCATGAAGAATTCATCAGAAGAGGAGACAGCATCCGGCAGCAAGTGGACTCAAAGCCCATGCCTTCCAAGTTAAGCCAGATAGCCCTTCCCAAAGGAGGCCGGCAGCACTGCACACACACAGGCTTAAGTCACTGCTAAGAGACTATAACCAGAATCTTGCACTCCCCTGGGGTCAGTGCATGATAACGGACACGAAACACAAGACCAAGCCTCCCTCCCTCCACAGCCCATGTTACCTTCACCACCTCACCACCGTCCACCTTCATCAACTGCCGCAAGTTCTGCTGCAGAAGGTTGGTGTTGGATCTCCACTTCAGCAACCCCAGAAGGTCCACTGCAAACAGAATGCAACAATCAGCTCCCCATTCCCATGAGAACTTCGTCTCAAATTCATGTGGAGTTCTCTGTGAACACTTCTCAAAAGAAAGCGCAACTCCATTTCAAAAGGTTCGCCTGTTAAATATTTCATTACTGAGTGCCAACATACTTAACACCAGTGAAGTTGAAGTCATTATTTCCAGCCACATTTACCAGGAAATTATTTTCATGTAGGAGCTTTCAAAACGCATTTGAGAACCAAAACAGGGGTGGTGTTTCCCACCTATTGGAGACTGTCGCCAACCACGGTAACACTTAAAAGATGTTGCCCACCCAGAAAAGGCTGCCAAAATCGTCCCTCAAGTACTCATCCCCCAAGTGGCTTTTCCTGTTCAAGAACAAATATCTACCTTTTTTAAATAAAATGAAACAAATTTACATCCTGAAACTGCAAGTTGGAGCAATCTGTGGAGCCACGAAAACAGGAGGAATTGAGAGTTCTTCTTGAGCAGCTGCCTGCTCCTCTGAGCTGTCTGTGGGTTTTAGTAGAGAAGGCCAAGATGGAATACACTAGATTTCAAAGATCCAAAGGAAGGGGGCACATCTGTATTAGAAGTATGTGTTTGTGAAGGCATGGGGACTGGAGGGGTGTGTCCTCAAGCCTTGGGTATTTATTCCTCCTGAACCATTCGGCATGTTGCTTTTTAAGGCAGGATCTGCCACGGAATCTGCAGTTTAACTCAACTCAATGGGCTGGCCATTGAGTTCCAGGAATCCACCTGTATCCATCCACCCACTCCCAAGTGCTAAGGTCACAGGCACATGCCTCTGCTTTCATGTGGGTGCTAAGGACATGCATGATGTCCTCATGCTTGCACAGCAGGCAGTCTACAGACAGAGACATTTCCTAGGCTTCGGGTTCTTTTTGTTTTGCTTTGTTGTTAAAGATTGAAGGATTTTGCTGAAGACACTAAGATGTTCTTTAAGGTAGGAAGACAGAATCTAAGTCCTGTCTAGAAAAGCACGTGCCTGCACTCCCTCACTTGCAGTTTTATCACTATGCCATTACTTGCAAAAATGCAACTAGCAAACTGCATCTAATCTACTGTTTATGTGTATCAGGAGCATCAGGTACAGCAGAGACTGCAAGCACCAAAATAAATAAATAAAAACGAATAAATAAAGTCAAGGCTCACACTAACACTGAAAGCAAGCATATAATTTTGGATCTAGGTAAGAAATCGGTAAACAGCCATGCATTCTAATTTCAGAATCAAGCCACACAAAAGCCATCTACAGCCCATATAGATTTTCATGTATTTCCCATCACCTCGGGCATCTCTGAGGACTCAAAGAGTAGAACAGGTGGGGGCAGCGTACAGCACCCACATACATTGTGGGTTATGTAAAGCCAGCTGAGTCACACAGTAACTACAGCACACTGGGCAGGGAGTTTCCTTGTTTTCTTGTCTGAACAGAGAGTACAATGCTGCATAATTTGCAGCTCAGCTAAAAGAATCCAATGAGACAACATGTAGGCAAGCTTATCAGGACACCCAACACAAAATGCGACCAGCAGCAGCCCTTCAATTATGAAAGGAGCTAGAAATTTGGGGCGGAAGTTGACATGTTGTCATTCCTAACTGAAAGTAAAGTAACAAGAAAGGACACACCCTGTCCTGACACACTCCTGGTCCCAGGGTTGGGGGTATTTCCATCTCACAAGTGATTAGTGATGACCCCATGCATCATCTGAACACCATTCATCCCACATGTGACACGACTGGGCTGAGCCTGAGCCCTCTATTGCAACTTTCCATTTGTGTTCATTTACTTATTCTTGGGTTTTGTACTTTTGTTTTATTTTGCTGTTTGTTGCTTGTTTGTTTTTTGTTTTAAGCCAGTGCTTACTAGACAGGTCATTATAACACATGTCCTGCCACTCTGGGTTCCATATTGCAAATATGAGGAAAAAAAAGCTCAAAAGAGTAAATTAATAGATCATCTCATGGGGTGGTGCTTAAGAAAACAGCCTGCCCCACCCCCACAGAGCTGCTAGTCAGAAAAGGCCTTCCTTGCTCCATCCCATACTCCCAGGGACTCAACACAGTTGGATTCATAATTATTCTTTGTTTCATGGTTCCTTTCTCTCTCATTACACAGTAAGCTAATTGAGACGAGGAATCACATCTCACAGCTCTTTTCCTATCCCTACGGCAGCCTACACAGCGCTGAGGACAGAGATCTTTAATACAAACCTTGATGAATAATTCAGCCTCTGCTTTTTTTCCCCTAAGTAATGGAACTTTGCAGGAACAAATTATGGTTTCAGGAAAATGATTCCCTCAGAGGAGAATCTGGGACTCCACACTCAGATGCCAACTGGGGCACCCCCCATCTTATATACTCCCGGCATGGCACAATCCCAAAAAGGGGTATCAGTGCTGGCATGAAATGAAAGCCAGATTCCTCCTTCTGTTCAGTGAGCAGCATCACTTTGGAATTTCCTTGTTGCTTGGCAACAGCTGCTGCTGAGACCAGGGCTCTCTCCCTGGGTACCAGGGAGGGAATCACCCTGCAGATGGTGAGATTCAAGGAGCTGGAAGGTGAAAGGAGGAATCCACACACCACCCTGGGAGGTTTCCTCCCCCCACCGCCCACACTCTCTCTGGAAGGGATGTGTGGTTTCAAAAAGATGCTGTGGATAAGACTTGTTTTGAAAGAAAATGATGATCAAATTTCAAATCATATCTAGCAATCAATACATCTGGAACATGACTAATATATAAGACGATGGCTTCCTCCGAAGTGAAAAGTGACACACAGCAGATCTCAGCACCTGCTGAAACACTAAAGCACCACATATAGGTGACCCAATGACCCAACTGCGGACACCACCCATTCGCCTGCATTAAAGCAGGCACAAACACAAGTTTGTTGAGCATACCCAGAGAGTTTTACTCCTAACATTGGAACATTCTTTCCACAGCCCAGTCACAAGCTGGAGCCCACACAGCTGACTCATGTCCCCTGGGCACCAAACTCCTGCACATCCTCTCCTCCCCCACTGCTTGCCCAAATCCAGTCCCTCTGGGAAGGAGTTTCATTTGCTGGTGGGGATTACCGCATGGCAGGAAGTTAGGACCCTTCAGAAATTCAGACAAACCCATGATGACTTAGCAACCAGGAAGCATCCAAATGGTCCCAGAGTATCAGTAGTCACAGCAACCCAAGCAACCCAAAAGTGTCTGGTAACTTAGGCCCCTCACTAATACTCAGGAAGCCAGTGGTGGGAAAGCACCTCTGGGTAAAGCTGAGAAAGAGAGATGGAAGAAGCAGGCAGAGAACATTTAGAAGACATCTGACCCAGGGCTGGCATGCCTAAGCCCTCAGGACTCCAACCTTTCTCCCCTCCAGAGTCTCATCTTCCAAAGGACAGGGTTAACTCTGTGCTAGGTTTCCCCTGTCAGAGTCCAAAAGATGCCTGCCCCTCAGCAAATCTCAAACTCCAGCCATGACTGACAGACAACACACAGATGTGATTCCTGATAATGGCAGACATTAATAATCACAATTCACATCAGGCAGTTAAGAGAGAAAAAAAATTGGATTTTCAAGCTCCATTTCAAGAGAGCATAAAGTCTCTGCACAGCTATGATACAGCCACATTAGGAGGATGCGGTTTTTAAATGAAGGATTTGTGCGGAGAGCCTCTGCCTCCTCCAGACGGAGAAGTCACAGCAACAGCACTGGTGTGCTCTGAATAAGAAGTGTCTCCACCGGACTGCTGTGTTTCTGGGGAAGCGGCAAGCAGTGGGAAATGAACTCAGCCAGCCCAGGGACAAGGGGAACCCGCTGGTGAGTGACCTGCCACATTAGGCTGAGCTGAGTGTACATGCATCAGCAAAGAGACCTTATCTCACACCACCAGGGGCCTAGAAAATGTCGGGCAGACCAACTTCTCCAAAGAACGATAACCTGGAATTAGCTCAAGGAGAAGCTAAGGCAGGCGAAGACACAAAGATGGGAGGCACCTTGCTCCAGACGGGCTCCATACTAGTCAGAAAGCTCTGGAAGCAGGCGTGATTCACATGGGTTCAGAGGACCTTGATTAAGGTCATTTCCAGGGTTAAGATAAGACCAAGGTTCAACTCCATTCTCTGATCTGATTTCAAATCTTATATACTTCCCCTGACGCCTTGTTTCTTTCTTTTGTCTGGAAAGCATCTTAAAGAGGAAGTCCAGAGCTAGCAAGATGGCTGAGTGGGTAACAGAGCTTGCCAACAAGCCTGATGAAACTAAGTTCAATCCCCAGTATCCACAGAGGAAGGAGAGAACCAATCCCTAGAACTCATCCTCTGACTATGACCCCCCCACACACACACCTTAAATAAATACATGTTTAAAAATAAAAATAAGTCCTTTCATTGTTTAACCTCCCTGCAGAGTTAATCCTTAAACAAAAATAGAAGAGTGAATTTTAAACTATGACGGATGCCACCTCCTCTTCCTGAGTGCATTGACATCTATGTGGGTCCTCATCAAAGGACAGAGTGAATGACGTCCACGCACCCACAGCAAATGCTTCCGCTCAACAAGAAGGCAAAAGGGAAGTGTCTGAGAGGGAGCAGTTCTAGAACTCACCATTCTGGGTCAGTTTGGTGGAGCACACCAGCGTGGAGATCTGGAAAGAGTCCTTGCTGATGGTGCAACTCCCAAGACTCTGCATGCCCTTGCCTGTGGCTGAGTGGCCCTTTTCTTCCAACTCTGCCTTGGTAGAAGGGAGGCTCAAGTATGTGGCTGCATCTTCTAGCTTTTTGGCTTCAGCCTGTGGGTTTGATCGTACAGTATGTCAAACAACATTCATCGAGGCCACCATCCAGGTTATGCATGCTTTATTGTGTTGAATCCTTTCAAGCTTCACACCCCCTTCTATGCTGTGTTCTATGGTATCCTTTAAAAATGTTCCCACTTCCTGTGGCTTAATTCACATCCCCAGCCTTCATATACAGCACCGAATGTGTTATTGCCTGTCATCTTCTCTCGTTAGGAACAGCAAAAGGGCTGGTCATCATAACTGCTCATTTACATAATTAAATGTAGCTCAATGCTAGAGAGCAGCTCTCTCCTCAGGGTGGGAAATGTCAGCTGTGATGTTCATCTTGATCACAGGCTTGACTGGAGTGAGAAGCTATTGGAGTTTGGTAAAGCACACCTCTAAGGGTGTCCATGACAGAGAATTAACTATGAGGGAAAAGTTACCTCCTGAAGCCAGGTATGCCCAAAGATTAGGGACTCTGATGGAATAAGAGAAAGTCTACTTCCACTGTATTCTCTCACTCTGCTTCCTGGCCAGCATGATGTGAGTTGCCCTATCACATCCTCCCCATCACGAAGGGCTGAAAGCTCTGGTATCTGTACCAGAGTGCACCCTGCCTCCCTTTAGCTGTTTTCCTCGGGTATTTAGTCACAGACGTGTAAAACTAATAGTTCAGTTCAGGTGACGAAGTCGCAAAGGACCAACCACATAAGTATCCGCAGTGTCCTGGTAATGATGTACATACCTTGTAGACAATAAGGTCATGCTCCCCATCTCTCAGGGTGGTCCCATCATATCTCATCAGCTTCACAAAGGCCAGTGCAAAGATTTTCTCAGATTTATCCTTAGCTGCAAAGAAAACCAATAATCACCCTCCACAACACTTAGGACAAAGGGACATTAACACATTCCACCAAGGACACCTTTATGAAAACAATCACTAAACTGCCCTGGTAGAACCAAAGGAGGATGGAAAGAAATGGACCACATTCACAACGAGGAAGATTGTATCATGGAAGGGTCAGCTGTCCTCAAAGCAGTTCAAACACTCAATTCAAAGCCCCAGGGAAGAAGACACTATGGACTGTGAGAAGCGACTGACTCCACAATAAAGATCAGGAAAGTTCTGCAGAAGGCTGCAGACAAAGGCTCCTAATGCTGTAATTCCAGAGTGATAAGAACAGCCAAAGTGGACATGGCATGCTATGAGCAGGAACAAAGAGAGACTAGGGTGTGAACAGTGGTAGAAACCTAAAACATGGCAAAGGGCCAGCACAGGGAAGGAAAACTCACTGCTGGAGGCCTGAAGACCTGATTGGAAAATTCTAATGCCTTTAGCAAGAAAGCGCAACAGCCAGACCTGCGTGTGGGGTTCATGCCCCACCCTTCATTCAAGTTTCTCCACAGCTTCTAAAAGAGTCAGTGGCCCGCCCGCTCATACATGTTTTCTGCAGCTGATGGACTTTTCTTCATGGTTCTCATCATTGGCAGATAAGTGTGTGGGGGAGGGGACATGGCATTGTTATTGCTAGTGTCAGTCTACTGAGCCCTGGACTCTAAAGGTTTGTGTATGCATGTGTGTCTGTGTCTGTGTGTACAGGTGTATATATATGTGTACGCATGTATTATATATACATGCATATATATGTATTATTGTGTATGTATTTCTATATGTGTGTATGTGAACACATGTATATATGTATATCTATATATGTCTGTATCTGTATGTCCATGAATGTATATGTGTATGAGTGTATATGTTTATGTAGGTATATGTTTGTGTTCAAAGGTATGTGTGTATACAAATGTATGTGTGCATTTGTTTGTGTATTGGGTATGTATATGTGTAGATATGTATATATATGTACATATATGTGTGTATGAGAGTATATGTGTGATTGCATATAGGTATATATGTGAGCATGTGTATTGTACATGTATATGTATGTAGATAGCATATATGTGTGTATATGGGTATATATGTGTAAATGTGTATATGAATGTGTGTATTTTTTTAACTGCCATTTTCCAGTGCATGCCTGGCAAACAATAGCTACTCAAAAACTACTAGCACTAGTTAGGGAGAGGACCAACAAACAGGTAAGATCTGTTAGGCCACAAAGAAAGCCAAACCAGAAAATGTGTCAAAGGTATACGTTCAAAAGTCTGTTTGGACAGGAAGGGACAGAGGAAGACATGGAAGGAGCACACATCCATCTTCCTCCAGTTAAGGGGCTCAAAACACTCACCCCAGGACCTCACTGCCTCAGAAGTCATACCTTACTTATCCTGATAGTTACACTACCTTTCTTCTAGGCAACAGAGGCTCAGTAAATATGGCTAATGAGTTAGTTAAGGACAGTCAACCAACCAAAAACTAGAGACATAGAAATGGAAGAGATGAGCCTTACTAGTCTGAAACACACCTTCCTGGAGCAGCAGCAGAACACGTGATAGCTGCAGTGTCCGAGTGATAAGGACCGGCTCCTGCTAAGCTGAGTCCTCCCTCAGGGAAGCAGCAATCCCTAGACATACGTTCAGTGGCACTTATCAGCAGACAGCTTCTACTAAGCCTACCACAGAGTGGCACCAAAAGGAGGCATCGTTCATTAACCCTGCATCTTCAACACTCAAGGAAGGGGCACTGTCCATCACAGGCTCACTAAGAGCCATCACCAAGTAGATGGATTATTCTCCCACTAACTCAGAGTCCTATATAGCAGGAACCCACATATTCTTGAAGAGTAGCCAAGGCTACCCTACCCAGACAACCTGCTTCCAATCCAGAAAGACTCAGCTTCTGGACCATGGCCAACAAGCTGCCAGCAGGGCATGTCCTCACATGTCAGCACCAAGCTTTCTAATCTAACCTAGATCATGGCAGGAGACACCTCATCACTTCTTCTTCTCCATCCCCAGCTCCAAAGTAGAAAGCAGCTTGTATGTGGCTAGTGGGCAGCAAAGGGGGACAACATGTCCTGAATTCTTTCCTTCTCTGCCCCAGGCTGTGTTTACTACTCCTGCCCAGCTGTAGAAGCCCCTATGGTCGCCCTCAGTAGCTGGCAAACAAGATCTCATGAGCGCCACATTTATAACGCTCAACATGTCTCCAGAACCCCACTAACTGTGGCCTTTGAGACTTCATTAATTATGCAAATGTGTTTGGCATGTCAGGTGATAGCATCTTGTCTATAATGAATACTTAAAACTGACGAGAAAAACAAGGATTTTGAAAGTTAGCATGCTAGAGATCTTCCTCTGCCCTGGTATAATTCACTGGAGAATGAGTTTGTTAAGAAAGTGGCTGTGGAGTAATTCTGACACAGTCCTCTATGCAGTCTAGAACTCTTACCCACTGGGCTTCCTCCGCGAAACCAGGAGGTCCCATAGCCCCTTACCGACCTTGGGATAATGTGTGTCCAGGAAGCCAGGCCTGCTCTGCATGGCCTTCCCACCTTTCCAAGAGTGCCTAAGCTCTTCCTGCTGCCCCTTTAGCAAAGCTCTGGCCCAGACCTAGAGCACACCTGGGCTGCTGAACCTGTGCAGGACATACTTGTGTCCAGAAAACCCTTTTCACCAACTCCCATCTGTCCACACCCCACTTCAGGCCATGAACATCTTAGTCCTGGCTACAGTTCCTCAGGTGGTCCTACACAATAACACCAAGCTGCCACTTAGCCCATCATCTACAAAAGGGGAGCCTTCCTCTCCTTGTTAAATAAACAGGTGCTAACAAAAGGCCAGGAAATGGAAGTGGCCATGCCATTCCCCACAGGCACTGGAGTGTAGCACTATATGGCATGGGTTCGACCCAGAGCTCTTTTAGAGGCCACTAACTCAGAAGCCTCTACCAGAGTTCCTCATGTGTAACATGAAAATTCAGGCCAGGAACACTGACTCTGTTGGCTTCTGGGGAGGTCTGATTCAAACAACACAGTGAAGCTCCGATTTCAGCTTTGAGATTAGGAGCTCACAATCAGTAACCCTGCCCATCATGCTGGAGTTTCAGCCATCCAGGGCATCGTGCACACTGAACAGAAGTTGGCCTTCTGCCTCCTGCCTCAAACATAGCCTAGCCCTAAGGCAAACACAGTGGTGAAACTCCACATCTTTAGCTGGCCTTCACTCACCTGCTTCTCACATTTGAAGTGACCTCTGATGGCCTTTTAACTCAACCCCTGAGCTTCTCACACTGTTCGGATTTGATTGGGAGAGGCAGCTGCCATGCTTTCCTTCTGTCCCACAATGATCCATCACAATGGTCCCCTGGCTGTTTTAGTGTCTTTGTTTAATCACTTCCTGCCCTTGAACACCCTAAGTAAGCACCCTTATAGGCTGATGCTCACATATGGCTCTCCAGATCTGCAGAACCTATGCCCTCTCCCTCCTAACTCCTCCAAATGACAGCAGCCCAGGCTTCGCATTGGCCCTACCCAGAGGACTACACATCTCCCAGCAATAAGCCTCGGCACATCATCAGCCCCCAGGCCACTGTTCGGTCCCTCACCCTGCTGCCACACACACCTGACCACAGCGAGGGTCTGAGCCCCCAGAAACCGTCAGATGGAGACAGATGAGCACTTAACACAGCAACAGGGACCTCTCAGGAACCAACACTTTGCTGAAGACAGGCTAAAGGATGGCACTTCTGTCCTCAGCTGGGATTAGAGAGACTCATGCTTAGGAATCCCCAGGAGGCCGCAAAGTCTAGAACTAATTGTCCCTCTGTGTGCCCCCATGTGTTCATCTGAGGCACGCTATCACACAGGTCTCTCTTCTACCCAACTCAGTATCACACATTGCGGGCAAATGTACCATTCTTCTGTGATCGCTTAGGGTCATGTTTAGCATGGGGCTCTACATCTTTAGCAGGCTCTTAATTCAACCAATGTGATGAGAGCAGCCTCAGTAGTCAGTGAGTGGTTCTTTCAGGAGGGGAAAGGGGGAGATGTGAGAACAGGTTCCCTCATCTAGGCTTGGCAGCAAGGTCAATGTTGCACCAATGTCTAGGAGAGCTCCAGCTAAGCTCCAGCAATCAACGAAGAAAAAGAGGGTTCAAGTTCTCCATTCTAAGACAAAGAGCACCAAGAGGCAACTTTCCAGATGATCAGTTGTGTTTTTGTGACTTTCCTAATAGACTGGAATGGGGTGAGTCGAAAAAAAAGGAAGAGGGCTGGAAAGATGGCTAGCTCATAGTTAAGAGCTCCTACCGAGGACCTGAGCTCAGTTCACAGAACCCACATACGGCAGCTCCCAACGGTGTACAACTCTAGCTCCAGAGTATCTGAAGTCCTCTTCTGTATCCACTGGCATGGCACTCACATCCACAAACCCAAACTCAGACACGCACACAGAAATATAGCTAAACATAAAATCTTTAAAAACAAGGAGGAGAGGCATGAGAAAGAGGAGCAAGGAGCAGGTGCACAGACCATCCCAAATGAAAGCAGAAAGGGAACTCCCCTGAGATCCGGTCAGTGATGTTCTCCAGGGGCAAGTTCAGGTGAAAGAAATGGCCAAGGAGCCATGACATCACTGTAAATGACAGCCATGTCCTAAAACCATCCAGAGCAGGTGCTGGCTTCTAAGCTTTCCCCTTGAAATCAAACACTGATAAAGTGGCCCATTACTCACAGTCCTGTGAGGATCTATGGCGGAAGGTAAATCGAAGGTGACTCCGGTTCACATCCTCAATGGGGATGGCCACCTTGAAGAATCAAAAGGGGACATGTGAGTACCTTTCCCAACATCCTCTAGCAGGAAGTGCTTAATTCAGCCTAGTTACTGGCACCAATAAACATTCCAGCACCAGAGCAAGGGAAACACTGTCTATCTTATCCTTATATGATTTCCGCCAAAGGCAAAGTGTCTTTTGAAAATTTAAACAAGATAATATTGTGAAGGACACCAAGCCAACTCTGCTAGACAGCCAGATATTTTTTGTTTTAACACTCAGATGCACACTGCTCAGATTCTATTTTTGAAAGTGGCTGTCTTCATTGTAGCCCCCACATAAAGGAATCTACATCCCCTCTGCAGCTGCAGCAAGAAAGCTTTCTTGTTACATTATGGCCAAAGAACAAGGCCTGATACATGCTGCCTATGAGCAAAGACTGCCCCTAATGTTCATGTCAATATCTATATTCCAGAGCCCACCCCTTATTTTCTGCGATTCAGGTTCTTGGGGGTGGGAAAATATACTTCTGTCAATACCAGAAGAAGCTGATCTACCTCTTAACAAAAACCCACACATGCTAGCATCACTGCTCCTGCCCATTTGGTACAGAGGCAGTAGGCCACATATATGCCAGACCCAAGGTGAGAAAGATAGTATCTATCCTGAAGATGTAACAATTCACCTCCATCGAAATCCAATCCTTACATTAGAAGGAGATAAGGATAAATCTATTAGAGGAACTACCAGGGAGGGTCCTTAACAACCTTGAACAATTTGGCTTCGTGTAGTGTGCAGAAGGATTTCGCAGTCAGCCCCCACCACCCAGGAGGGGATGAAAAGGACCACAGAAACACAATACCTTGAGGGTCTCAAACCAGCGAGGCTGTTTCACTTGGTAATAAATCACTGATTTGTACTCCGAGATGGCCTCATCACCAGCACCAGGGAAAATGACATGCTTTAGGAGAAGGTATAAGGGAAGAGTTCATGTTAGGGCTGCTGAGGTAGGTAAAGGCAGTCGCTGCCAAGCCTGACAACCTGAGTTCCATCCCCAGGACCTACATAGTAGAAGGGGAGGACTGACTCCCATACACATGGGCATATACAGGTGCGCGCGCGCACACACACACACACACACACACACACACACACACACACACACGGAACATGATTATATATGTGTGTGTGTTTATATATCCATATATATATATATATATATATATATATATATATATATCTCATATATGAATGTGTGTGTGTATATATATATATAATACATATACACACATACATTGAGTTTTAAAAGTGTTGACAGTGTCCCCACTACATATTCATTCCTGTTGCACCCACCAGAGGAGGAGAGGAAGCAATCCAGGGTGCCAATAAAGCACTGCATTTGGTAGGCATTCCCAGCAATGAAGGGGCAGGTCTGCCTGTGCTAGTGTCTAGTCTAAACCACAGCCTCAGACCCTGGAGGTACAGACAATTGTGACACACGGGGCTAACCTTAACTACCACTTCCTGTGCCCCCTCCCCACCCCCGCAACTCACTTTGAATTACAATCTGAGAATACTTGCCTGATCTACTCAGTGGGTCCAGAAGCAAAGGTTGTCCACTAAACAGGAGGTGGCAAGACTCATCCCTCTAGCCATGAACACTGTTTGCCAAACTTCAACCAGATTCATACCACTGAAGTCTAAGAGGCTAAGACAATATAGCTCAAGGCTTCTAGAGATATGAATGACACCAGACAAGGCCGGACAGGGAGAAAAGGTGTAAGCCCAGCTGAACACAGCTGAGCCCAGGCACAAGCCCAGCCACAGCTGTCCAATCCAATGGTACCTAGAAGGATATCTGCTCTGCTCATCTGAGGGAAGCCCAGGCTCTGGGTCACTCTGGTAGAGTCTAGCCATGGGAGGGAGGTACCATGGGAGGGAGGTCACCTCGGTCATGTGAGTTACAACTTGTTCAGATGATCCTAAAAATCCACATTACTCTCTGACCCTGAGCAAATAGCTTTATTTCTTGGATTCCATTTCCTCATCTCTTAAATATTGAAAGCAATGGTCTCTGACCTACCACTGTGGTTGCTAGGTGTGTAGGATTATGCCAAGAAATAATAACCCTTTATAAAACTGAGCAAGGAGTGTGGTCAAAATCTACAGGAATGTCCTGAGACAGTATGCTAGCCTCGATCCCCAGGACACAATGGCAAGCAGTAAAAAAAGGAGGCCAGCACCCACACACCTCCCAACCGATGAGATAAGACAGCCAATCAAGAACCTTAGATCCTGCAGCAAAGCCAAGGTGGACACGTGCAAAGCTGAACTTGAACTCAGCAAAAAAGAGATACCTCCAGTCGCTTCCCATCTTCATCATAGACAGACACTGTCACCTCCACATTCTTCGCAGTTGTTTTACTGCCTTTATCAAAATCCCCTTGAACTAACGTCACATAGATATCATTCCGAACATCACCTGGGGGAAAATATATATCCTTAATAGCAATCCATCATTCATAGTGTAACCATGAATTTGGCCAAATTGTTCAGAAGTGCTGCCTTAACGGAATATTATAAATACTGTATTAGATCGTTCTGAAATAATATTTCCTACAAAACAGTCTGGGCTTCTAAGGCATGGCAAAACCAATTCTCATCAACTTCACTCCTACACCTCCATGTAGCGCCCAGAGTGGCCGCAATGCCACCGATGGAGCTACAAGGACCCAGCCCCTTTGTGGCATCCCATGGTCAACAGAGAACCTTATAAGCCTCCCATGGGACAACCTGTGTCCTCAGCAGCCAGCTCGCACACGCAAAAGAGAACTGGCAAGGCCAGTTTCCTTCGCTTTCTTTGAACTGTTTGATTTCAAGCCTTGAACTAAAAGCCCCTGAGAATGAGAACTGAGCCAGGGACAGGAGACAAGTCACAGAGAAGTTCCTGTGTGGTTCTTCTCTTCTAGCAGCTGTCAGGACCCCACCCAAGTGGGAATAAAACAAAACTATTGAGTTTGGGGAAGAAGGTTGATTGGTCTTAGGCGTTTGTTTTGTTTTGCTTTATGATCTTGTAGCCCAAGAAGGCCTCCAATTTACAGCAGTCCTCCTGCCTCAGCCAAGTGCTGGGATCATAAGGGTACACCACCATGTACAACCCCATACATTTAAGACTAAAACAGACCTCTAACTGTGATGAGTGCAGACTAGAACAAATGAACTGAGGACCTCTTTCTATTGCAAATGTGTGAACTGGGAAAACTTCAAGCTTCCTTAGCGCCATGATGGAGAGGGAGCATCATTACTGATGGCTTGTTCCCAGGCTGCCTGGCCCCCACCCATTCCTGACCCTGTGCTGACAAAAGAGCAGAGTGCAACAGACCCCTGTGGTGGTTAAGGATGAAGACTTCTGAAGGGAAAAAAGCCTTTTGTTGCTTGCTTTCATGTTTTTTTTTATTGTGCTTTTTATAAAAAAAAAAAAAAAAAAAAAAAAAGAGCTCTATTTTGGCTTTTAATGTATCCAACTATTAAATTAAAGTTGCATTTAAAAGTCATTATTGTAATGGTCCCAGTGGGTTGCTCCTACAGCCATGGAGGCTGCTCAGGAGGGAAGCACAGCCGCCATGGCAGATACTGCCCACAAGAGAGGTTAAAAAGATTGAAGCAAAAAGTTGGGGGTAGGGGTGGGGGGGGGGTGGGGGTAGGAAGCAAGACTTCCCACCCAGGAACTACCACTACCAGCTGTGGGACCTCAGTTAAGCCCCTTCGCCCCCTGGGCTAATTCTCCACTTAACAGCCTTATTGGTGTGCCGCAACTGTATGTTTCTTAGCCTGCAAATTCTATCAGAGCACAAAAACCATAATCTTTATGTGTGTGCTATGGGTACACAGCTGTATGTGCAGTTGTGTGTACATGCAGGTGGAGGCAGAGGACAACCTCAGCTGTTGTTCTCAAGGCACCATTTGCCTTGTGTTGTAGGACAGAATATCTGCTGGCCTAGGACTCACCAATTCAACTAGGCTGGCTAGCCAATGAGCCCCAGGGATCTGCCTCTCTCCAATGAACTGGGATGCAAGCACATGCAACCATGAACATTTTCGAGGTGGGTTCTGGGAATCTAAAACTCAGGTCCTTGCCAGCATTTTCCCGGGTGAGCTATCTTCCTAGCCCCTGAAATAATAATCTTTTATTTGAGAGCTATAGAAGCTTCCTAAAAACCTCAGCAGGCAGAGAAGTAACATGGGCTACAAAGCCTCCATGGGATGAAGCCCCACAGCTTCCCGCCTATGTTCACCATTCCTGCAGAGATTTGCTTCTGAGTCATCACAGCAAAAAAAAAAAAAAAAGGACACTATTTGCAGTGGAGAAACCTTACTGAAGGGCACCACATAGACCTTCAGCAAAGTCTGGGCTCACTAGAGGAGGAAGTTAGTTGTTTGAAGATTTGATTGAATGCCACTATCTTCCCTGCTCCATGGATAACTCAGCTTCTTTCCTACCTGGATCCTTCAACACATATCCAGGGTAGCATGGATTGTGAGCAGGTAGAAGGGTCAATGGGAGTGTGGTAGCACAGGCTCTCCTACCACCCAAACACACACGCCTTCCCAAGGCAGATGAAAAGGGATAATGAAAAGTTCCACTGAACTAAATACGAGAGTCTGACAGAAGAACACTGGCACTGTGGACTTGGTACCCTCGCCTGGCCAGTGCTCACTCACCCAACAGAGAACAAGGGGGATTCACTCCAGCTAGAATCCCTCTCTAGCAGCCACTCAGCACGAGGAGTCTTGTTCTTGACCAGAACAATGGTCAGCAGAAGCCTGGGTTCTCCAAAAGCCAATAATGGGTTCTCGAAAAGCCAATCATGTGATATACTGAAGAACTGGATTTAACTTTGCAAGCTTATCTACTACCAGGAAAACCCTATCAGCATGAGCAGGAAATTCCCAGTTTTCCCATGGGATGGTTAGGGTTCCAGAGTTACCTAGAAGATGGGCTCTGGCCATGCCTGTGGGAGATTATCTTGATCATGTATGCTGATATGGGAGTATCTATATTAAATGTGGGTGGAACCATTCCCTAGGCAGGGCTTCCTCAACCATAGGAGACAGAGGAAACTGAGCACTAGCTTGCTTGCGTTCATTGCTCTCTGGTGTCTGCAGATGAATGTGAGCAGCTGCTTCATCCTCCTGCTTTCCTGACTTTCACACCACGTGAACTATACTGTGAATGCTGAGCTAAAAGAAACCCTTTCTCAGTAACAGAAGAGGAGGGACATTGAGACACCTGTAAATGTGAGGATATCCTAAAGGACCAAACCAGTGCAGCCATGAAGATGCATCTCACTTCCAAATATAAACAGAAAGTCCACAAATCAGCTCATTTCCATGAATAACTGACATACCATGCCTATACAGGGAGCAACAATGTCACCCACTGTCATGTCAGCAGACGGAGTAGCCAATAACCCATACCAATCCTGAAAGGTGAACAGAATGGAAAGCATACATCCCATGGTTACATGAAATAAAAACAGCAATGCCTGTGGCAGCAGGCACATTGGGCAGCCAGATGCCTCTCACCACAGTGCACAGCAATAGGGACCGGCAACAGAAGGCCACTCGTGCCTGTTGACCTTGGAAACCAACATTTCCAATGCCCATTGCCCAAGTGACTTTGAGCTGTGGTTTACTTTTTATTGGAATTAGTTCAACAACAATCTTTAAGGGCCAAAGACCCTTCTGTGGACCAGCCCTGACTATTCAAATGAACATTAGTTGCAAACCAAATTGTACATCAAGATAAAAAAATGAATATTTGTCCCAAGGGCAGATATCAATGATAATATCAGATTATTGATATGGATTTTATTTAGAATCTAGAAAGTGTCGTTAAATATAAGAGATTAATGTTTAAAAAATAATAATCCAAATATCAGTTCATACAGCTTAAAACACATGACTGAGCCTGAGCTACATCAGTGTGGTAACACTGAACACCCCAAGCAGGTCCCGAGGAAAGCATCATCCTTCTGACCTGCCGCTGGCCCAGATGTTTGATCTGCCCTCCTTACTTCCTTTGATCAGATACCTAATCCCATGCTTGGAGGGTGTCCATGCCTCCCCACATGTGACCTTTGCCATTAGAGGGAAACTAATCCTACAGCAAGCCCAGGGACCAAAGTATGTGTCCCAACACTGTGTTTGGTCTCGGCCCCTGAACACTAAAGTTATTCATTAATACCCTGAGCCTGACACAGTACTCGCCACATGCTCAACTTACTCCCACTGCAACAGCTCTTGCACATCACTGTGCTTTGCACACATCACACTTCCTGGCCAGCAACCTCTGCAGGAAGAACAAGGCCCTGAGGGAGGCTAAGCTCACCTGGCATGATAATCTCTGGAAAGCCCGTCTTTCGGGCCACAGCTGTGGTCCTGTCCACCAAGTGAGGAAACTCCTTCCGAATCTGATGTATGTCTCCAGGAAGTAATTTCAGGGTTACCCACAAACCTGAAAAAAGAAAGATTGTCTAAGTCACGTTTACTGCAAGTGAACATTTTCAGGAGCTAAAAAGCTTTTAATCCACAGAGCAGCATTACAAACAGGTAAATTTTCAGGCAAACGTTCAGGTAAGAGGCACCCAGCAGAGGGGCACACACTCGGTCTAGGTACAGACCTTGCCTGTGAAATCAAACAGTAAGACCATGGAATGGAAGGTGAGTGTTCCATATGTGTGCCAAGGACAAAAACGTTTTTTTGAATTATCTCAATTTAGGAGAAATCAGAATGTGGCATTTATGATGGGAGGCAGAGAAGGGCAGGCAGAGACTTAGAGGCTCATGCCCACACTAGAGGTCTGCATGTGGAAGCCAGTAGGGACAACGGTGCTCTGAGGATGTCCAGAGGGTTCAGAAGGGGGCCAAGGGTCTAATGTGAAAATAACATATTGACTGCAGGACAAAGTTAAAGGGGAAATACTGAGTCAGGAGAGGCTACTGGAGGCTAGTATCTGAGCCTAACAATAGGGAGGGGGTAGGAAAGACCAATATGGGGGTCAAAACCACAGCACTAGAGAGAGGAAATGGGAAGGAAGGCAGCTCTCAGAGGCAGTACTGCTGTGGGCATGACCCTTAGAGGGTGCTCTGCACCACCCCACAACTGAAAGCCTCCTCCAAGTGATATTCTGAGGAGCACAGGGTTGAGAGGAGAGAAAGAAAGTGTCTCAAAGCATGTGTGGAAAGTTCTCTTTAATTGCAAGTCAAGCTGAGGAGGAGGAGGAGAATAAAGCACCTGGAAAAATTTTGTCCACATGGTCAAAGTGTGAAACCCACGAGGGAAGGTGAGTGTGGGTGGCACTGAGCAGCAACGATGTCCCCTTGGTTCTCCAGGTGGAAGGGAGGTAGAAACTGGCAAGAAAGGGACAAAGAGCAGATCCCAGGGAGCAAAACAAGATGGGTGGAGAGGCAGACATAGGCAACAGAGACCTGGGAATGGCCAGCGCATCTTGTTTATGGCAGCCCTGTTTCTACGAGTTTCCTTTTCCTTTCTCTCTAAGATGCAGAATTCTAGATCATGGGAGAGTTTCAACGAGAGAGGGATGCCCAGTATAGGAAAATCCAATGACAAGAAAAGGGTGCATGTACCATGTCTCGAGAAATGCATTGCATGTGTTCACCAAAAAATGTGAAGGACCTGGATAGTATTCCCTAACCCGTGCTCCCAGGGACTGACTGCATCTCCACACACACCCAGACTATGGGGTTCCTTTTTCTAATTCTAAGTACAAAGGGCCAACAGGCAGCTCTGGGCGCACAGAGAGTTAAATGTACCCTCAAGTGGCTGGGTACTTGATCTTGTCCCCCTTCCCCCTTTTTCTGACACACAGCCAAGCAAACTAAACCTAGTCACATTAAATAACACCAGAAAGGCTGCCTTTCAAACACCCTAACCAACAGCCTGCTCAAATATCTAGGTGGATAAATCAGGATACTGGTGACACAATTATTTGTTACAATGGAAATACAGAGATTAAATTGTCCTGATTACACAGCATTCAAAGCACGTTCCTCACAGGGGAAAAGGAGTCCAGTTTTCAAAGAATAGGTGTGTTTGGAGTTGATGTGTGTTTCACCAGAACGACAACACAAAATGGTCACTCAGCACTTCTCAGACAAGGGAAGCAGGTACGAGTGTGGGGCTCCGCTGTCCACATACACAGGCGACCTCAGGGGCAGGAAGCGGAATTGTGTGGATTAAACAGAGAAGAACCAAAGGGCGATTACTGTGTATATACAAGACCCTAGGTTCAAAAACAGCACTGCAAGATGTTCATGAGGTTCTGCCTTTGTGAGGAGGAGACTGGATGCTGCAGACAGGGAGCAATCTCAGAGGAGGCACGTGGGAGTTGAGTGTGGAGAACTCCACCAGCTCTCACAGACATGATCATCTCCTCCTTGCCTTCCATTCTGAGTCCTCTAACTGTGACTGGGAAGATGAGCAGGCATCAGGAGCTACCTGGGTCATCCTGATGGAAATAGGAATCCCTGGGAAGAGCCCAGAACACCCAGCGGAGATTGCCCTTGCCCTGGCCAAGCCTCCCTTGACTCTCCTAGGAATGATCTAGACTCTTAAGTGTGAGCACTGGAGGAAGGTTCAGGGTCAAGATAAAACTACCTCAGTGATACTGTTGGGTCAGTGGTAGTGTCGACTCAGTCTTGATTTAGGAAGACAATTGTAGTCCCCTTGAAAAATGCTATGGACATTCTTGTCTCTCATTCTCACTGTGGTCTGAAACCCCTCTCTCCACTCTAGCAGTCCAAGGTACCAGGCGTTATTAGCCCCATCCAGGTACCAGCTGGTGTCCATGCCACTGCTGACCAGCTCACAGATTCTGGCTGTGACCCACGAGCCTGGCTGTTTAGATGTTGGCCTAACACCATTTCTATTTCTCCTCTGTGAGTCTATAATAAACACACTGTGCGAGAATACTACAAAAGGAACTGGAGATCCAGTGGGGGTAGGGGTTGCTGATCCAGGGAAAAGGGAGCAGCCAGGCCCTGCATTAGCTCCGACCTCAGATTCCCTGCAGTTTGCAAATACAAGGCAACTGCAAGAGCTGTAATCTACAAGGGTGGGGCCCAGTTCAGTTTAAATTGCTCCATGTACAAAGGCTATAATCCATGAACATTCTAGGTGGGGTTAGCCAGAGAGTAAAGCCAAGGCTCACTACAGAGATCTGTAAGAACATTCTTCAGACTCAATGGACACTGCTTGGGACAATAAAAAAGGATTAATTTGGAAGGCTGGAGGTGGAGGGCAGCTGTTCATTGAGCTCCTCTGGGTACATAGTGTAGTGCACCAGATCAAGGACCATATGATGCATAGGTTTTTCCTAATGTTAAAAGCAGGGTTAGAGTCTCCAATTTCTGAAGGTGACTTACTTTCCTCCAGGTAGGAGGTGGAGCTTGATAAGCAGTTGCTTTTTGGCAGGTCTCCTGGCCAGCCTAATGCCAACTGTCACCAGCCAAAGCTGATTGATTCATTAGCTCTGCCAGCAGAAGGTCAGCTGCTTGGACGCGTCAGTGTGATATTAAAAAGATACAAGCAGGATGGGGAAGGGGTGGGGGTGGGTGGGAGGAAGGAGTGAGGAGGCTACTTGGATGACAGAAACAATAAGGAGTCACTTCCCTTCGGGGACAGAGGAGCAATTACAGACAGTTGGCAATACTGTGACAAAACATGGAGATAAGAACCCATGCTAGAGGGAAGGGCTATTGAATGAGGAGAGACCTTGGGTTTGGTGCAGGAGTTGCATTGATGGCTTTTTTGTCGTTGTTATTGTGAGATTTTGGTTTGATTAATTTTAATTGTTTAATTCCTTGCTTATTTGCTTTGACTTACTGTCACAGGGTGGAGAATAGCCTAAGATGGCCTTGAACTTCTGATCTCCCTAGCCTCTCAACTACCAGGGTTACAGGCATGCACCATCAAAGACTATTTCTTTTATGTGGTGCTGGGGATAGAACCTGCGCATGCCCAGTCGGCACTCTACCAAATGAGCTACATCCTCAGCCTTTCAGTATTTTGTTAAGGCTAAGAAAAGAGAGGACAGGGAAGTGCTGGGAAAGAGGAGGAGTCAAAGGCAGGAGCTGCTTCCCATGCTGCCAGGCTTCTCAGCCCTAGGCTCTTCATAGGTAGCTCCAGCCACATCCCATTCCCCATCCTCTTCTGCACTCATGTGGGAGGCTGGCTCCCAGGAACCTACAACAGCTACCAGTGAGACAGCCTATCCTGGCTGCCCATTCAGTTGGAACAAGCATCACCCAGTCCCAAAAGTTCCACCAACCAAGCCCCACCCCAGATTCCCTACATGCCCCCAACAGAAACAACAGAGATGCATACCTTGACCCTTGTGGTTGACTTCTTTGGCTGCAATGACTTTGTTTATGACACTTTGAAGGAAGTCATTCTCCCCTGCCACCCTGGGTGAGAAACGGGATGACATGTTCAGCGGCTTGTGTCGAATGGCGTCGTCCAACGCGAGCCTGGAGGGCATGGGGCAACCAAGACCACAGGAGACAAAGGGGCACAGAGACCCGTGGGTCACAGTAACAGGGGGACACAAAAGAGCATCACCACCGAGTATGAGAGAGTCGTCATGAGTCAACGAAAGACAAAGGGCAGGATAGGTGACAAGAGAGACAGGGAAAGCATCGATCAGGAAAACGGTGAACCACAGGAGAGAAGTCCAGCCAAGGAGGGCGCCCCACTCCCAGGGAACACATGGACAGGGCTCCACTCCATTGCTAATGAGCAGTCCAAAAGGGCTGGTCTGAGAGTAAAGTGGCTGAGAGGCCTTGCATTCCAAAGAACACTGATGGCCGTAATGTACCACTTGGATAGCACCGAACTAGTCTGGGGCAAGGGACAGGTGCTATGAAGAAGAAAATGAAAACAAAACCCTACTTTCCCCCCAAATAGCCTTCCAACCTAATGACATAAGAAGCCCTGCCTTTGGCTCCTCGATGTGTGTTCACAAAAGAGTCTCCAATAGCTACATATGAAGGTGACCCAGTCCCTGGAGAATGAGAATTAATGGTCACCATATCTGCATGCTGAACCCTGGACCTCACTCAAAATACAGGCTACCAGTGTTCTTGGCCCATGAGCCCATGCACATAAGAGTGGCCAGCACAGGCAACATGCACCATGAGAAATACTGTGCAGTGCCACCAAGCACAATGGGAAAAGAGTGCAAAAACATACATCAGGTACGGAACGCTGAAAATCAATTCTAGGAACAAGGACTATGTCATCCATCACTTGAGCCAAGCAACTCAAAGGAGCTGAAAGCTGTTGTAATTTATTTCACCAAGTTAAAAAGAGATGAACGAGAGAGAAAAAGAGAATGCACACTGTTTCCCTCCCTAAAACCAACCCTGTGAGGCAATAAATCCATTTTAATGGAGCAAAAAACATTCTCATTAGCATGACATTTCCCAAAGAATAGTTTCCAGGCTTATTTTGCTATTAGAAGCATGCTACTTTTTCCTTTTATCACTGTAGATATTAATCTAGGTAGCCATCGTCCTCTAGAGGAGCAAGACTCACAGCTGACAACAGGTGAGTGTGCCCTAATACTGTTTAAAGTGAACTTCCAATACCAGATAGGAAAACATGGTGGCAGGTGATCTTAAAAGGCCCAGGGAGAACCTGATAAATTGTTTCTCTGACTTTTCCGATAATACTCAAAACTAGTGTTTTGTTTTGGGTTTGGTTCTGATGTTTTTGTTGTTTTGTCTTGTTTACCTTCAGAGGGAACAAATAAGTGATGAAGAAAATGCTTAACAGGACCATTGGGTATTCCTAAACCCTGTGGTCTTGATGAAATTGAAGCCTTGGGAACAGTAGGGAACCCTGTCAATTTTCACAGGAAAAAAAGTAACTTGAGTATTATAATCTCACAATAGTATGTTTTGTTTATTACCCCTGTATCAGCCATGTTCCAGGATGGGAATATTCCCCTGTGTGTTAAAGAAGCTTCCGGGTTCTATAGAATGCTGCTATATACTCTTGCCAAGAGTGGGATTATCCATTATAACGGTCTACAGAGGTGGGCTTCTGGGTTCTATAGAATGCTATTATATACTCTTGCCATGAGTGGGATTACCCATTGTAACAGTCTACAGAGATGGAAATGAGCACTTATACACCGTCTGCAATGGTTAATGTTTATTGTCAACCTGACAGATCGTAGAATCACTTGAGAGATAGGACTCTGAGCATGCACAGGGGCGGGAATCACTTTGACAGCTTTAACTGAAGAGAGAGACCCACCCATTATGGGTGGCACCATTCCCTGGCTGGGATCCTGGACTGTATTAAATGGAGAAGGTGACCTACGCATAAGTATGCATTCCAATGATGGACTGTAACCTTGAATGGTGAGTTAAAAAATCCTTTTCCCATTAAGTTGCTTGTGTTAGGGTATTTTATCACAGCCACAGGAAAAGAAACCAAGACACTATCTAATATGGCAACAATAGCCCTGCATGGCAATAAACACTTGAAACAGACCGATGTGACTGAAGGACTACATTTTGATTCTACGCAGCTGTAATTAATATGAAGAGCCACATGGGGCTAATGGTTAGCAGACCAGACAGAAAAGTAAATGGAAAGCGTTTAAGCCACCAGAGACCTCTACCTCCAATTGTGTGTTGTGAAACATGGTTTGAGCCCAACTTCAAGCTATACAATTCTGACTTTAATGCAACTGTCCATGCAACAAGATGCAAAATCTTTTACAGAACTGCATGAGAAAAAGTTTGTTTGTTGGTTTTTTTAATGCACAGAAAAGCCACACTGCAGCCATCTCGAACAAGTGATTCTCACGTCTGCAAGGAATGGGGTGGTCCATCATGAAGAGTGCATGGGGCAAGAGAAGCCCATACCATGTCTCCTGTCCTCCCAAGGACAGGGCTCCTCAGACACCCATTATCACCAGCCTCCCAGAGCTCAGCCTCCCTCAGCCAGCACCTCCAAAGCAATGTAAACCTGCAAAAGTGAAATTCACCTTAAGCCTAAAAGTCTTTGAATAAAAACAAACTGGAAAAGGAAAGAGTAAACAGGAAACTGCAGAGTACTGGGGCAGGTCACCCTAACCCCAAGCACTTCTCCTGGAGGTCAGGCCACAGAGGAGGCTGTCTCTGCAATCAACCCGAAACACTCAGTTTTCCTTCCTCCTCCTGGAGGCAGGAGTGGCCCCATCAAAACCCACCCTCACTTCAATCACCCTGCCCACAGGTGTTAGCTTCAAATCAAAGAATAATCTCAAAAAATTGGCCAAGTGCTTTCCCCATGTTCCCTCTCTAAAGACCTCAGGTCAGAAGTGGACAAAGCCTTAAAAAAAAAGAAAAGGAAAAGCCAAAACCTGCTCATCTAAGAAAAAACCAAGACAGACAAATCAGCAGCCTGATTACAGGCTTTAAGGTATTATTTCTCACTTTACAAAAGAATTCATCATTACTTTGCTTGGTTTCTATTTTCAAAAGCAACAACCTCTTGTGATGAATTTGAAAGTATTGTATTTTGAAAATGTGAATTGCTACAAGAATAAATCGATTATGTAAAGAAACATGCTCAGTGCAGAATTGTAATTCTTCTACTGATAAGGTAATTCTGGGACTACAAGGAACATAGCTCCCGGGACCTTATTCCATCGTCCTCACAGTCCCCGATTCCATGTGCCATAGCAGTGACTAAACAGATTTCATATTATTGTAAAATAAATGCATCCTGACTTGGGCTTAACAAATAATCTTTGTGGTGAATTATTAACTACGGGGTTTTCATGTTGTATCTGGTTAAGGACCGAATTATTTCATACTTACGGCTGGAAGGGAATGAAGTGTTGTTTATCTTCATCATCTACTTTTCCATTTATTATGTCTGTTACGTCCATCACTGGGGAGAGGAAAGAACAGAAAGGGTTGTTTTGACTTAGTGCCACCACCATAGAAAGTCAAAAACAAAGGAAGAGCAGACTGTGTTCCGGCGTGAACCATATGGTAGACTCTTCACACACGTAAGTTTGTTATTCTGCAATGCTTGACAGACTGATTAAGTCATCTGAACATGCTGGCACCAGTGGGCAAGGAACTCAAATAGCACAACTCCACTGAATAATTTCCTTTGCCTGTTCCCCAGAGGTCACTCTAGAGATCTGCTGTCCAACACAAACTCCGACATGAAGGAGATATTCTGCATGGCTGGGCACCCAAGGGGCAAGTGTGATGAGGAACTGCTTCTCTATTCATTTCACCCACTTAACTTTATTTTAATGGCACTTGGGGCAAGCGGCTAGCCTTCTCATAACGACATAGCACGTGGTGACAGTTAATACTACCAACTTGACAGATCTGGAGTCCCATAGGAGGCAAGGCTCCAGGCACACCTGTAAGAGATTAACTAAATTCAGTCAGCTTCCCAGCATGCCTGTGAGGGACTGTCCAGATTAGGTGAATTTAGGTGGGAAGACAGGCCATTCCACGGGCTGGGGTCCTAGAAGAAGAAGAAAGTGAGCTGAGCACCAGCATTCATCTCTCACTGCTTCCTAGCTAAGGGTACAATGTGAGCAGTTGCCTCAGAGTCCTGCAGCCTTGCCTTCCCAGTGTCCTTCCCATGCCATCCACAACATGGCGGACTGTATTCCCAAGCTGTAAGCCAAAATAAATGCTTGCTTCCTTATGTTGCTGTTGCTTCCTTACTGGGTTTTTTTTTTTCATACCAATGAGAAAAGTAATTCAGATGAAGTTCAACAATAATATAATTACAAAATGGTACCAGTCACCAAGAGCTGGTGTCTGAGTCGGTGGGACACTCAAGGCTGACCATCAGTTACTTTCTGACAGTTGAAACAGAAGCACATAGGCAAAAGTGAACAGACGTCCCAAAGTCACAGGGGTCCAACACCTCCATCTCACCACCTTGGCTCCCTTCATTTCATTACCTTGCCTATCCTGGGGTGGTCCAGGCTCACTGAAGTCCCTGGAAAAGCTCGGCACGATCTCCACCTTAAAAGAGAGGCTAGCCCAGAGCACCTTTCCACTACCTTAACCACTTAACCATGGCTTTGGCCATGTTGAGCACAGCTAGTAAACTCTAGAGGGAACTGGACAGGCAGTCTGCTGTGTCCCTTCTCTACCCCGCACCTGGCTAGTTCTTTCCTAGTGATTAGCTTCCCTTATTGAAACTGTGGGTAAGGTTCATTTCTACACGACCACCGTCAGTTCTATGGTATGAACGTGAAGAGTTTTCCACAGTCTCATGTACTTCATTCTTGGTCCCCAGCTGGTTGTGAAACTCTTAAGAAATGGAACCTTGCTGAAGTAAGGAGCCACTGGGAGTGGGCCTTGAGGTTTTAGAGCGTGGCCCTGCTTCCTGTCTGTCTTCTTGCTTTCTGACTATGGAAACAATGTGACCAGCAGCCTCCAATTTCTACTGCCTTGATATTTCCCCATAGTGGGAGACTGTATCCTCATACTGTCAATCAAAATAAAACCCTTCCTTACTTCTGCCACCATGTAGGGTATTCTCAACAAACAACAAAAGTAACTGTGATACCCAGCAAGCATAAAGGTCTGTAGGGTGAGAAGGGAAGCACTCCCATCTCCTGATTATCAGGGCAGAGCCCAGGAAGCCATGGGGAAAACTATCACACACAGTCCATTGAAACAATGGGACTGTTGGACTAAGAACCGACACGTGTGTCCAGAGATGCAGGCAAGCACATCCCAGATAACTGGAGCACTGGCTAACAACTGCTGGAAGAGGGACTGGCAAAGATCAGGTCTTCACTTGGCAGGGGACTCACAGCAGTCATCCAGCATTCACCTAATGTCACAGACACACGCTCCCAAGTCTATCTTTGCACCATCAGCTCCTAATGGAGAAACACCTCGTTTCTTGATTTTTCACTCCAACTGTCACATCCAGGACAGTCAGGCTGAGCTCCTCAGACCAACCTCTCTCATACCACTTGGGTGGTTTTCCTAGTTCCCTGGAGACCCTGCTGTCACAGTCACATCTCACCAGCTAACTGTAGCTCTTCCAGATGATCTCATGCCCTGGCTAAGTCTCCAGAGTCCTGCCCCAGAACATACTTAGCAAGAATTTGCAGGAACACATCAAAGAACCAAGACAGGAGCTGAGGGCAAATGCACATATGGGAAACAGTCTTTGTCCAGCTTGCTATTAACTAGGCACCATACCTCTGGGTCCACCTAAGCCTGATGAGAAAGCCTCAAAGGCACAAGAATTTCCTCAGAGCTCATCCATGCCGAGGTCTGTGCCCAGGAAGACCTCACTGTGGTCTGGATGGGGAAAGACACTGTCCCACCATCATTTCTGTCACTGGGATAAAATACCCTGACAAAAAGTAGCAAAGGGGAGAGAGGGTTGACTTGGCTTACTGTTCCGGGTCATAGTCCATGAGAGCAGAGAAGCTGTAGTGGCAGGAGCTATAAACAGCTAGTGACATCATACCCACAGTCAAGAGCAGCGGCAAAACAAAAATGCATGCAGGCCTGATTACTCACATGCAGGCATGCTTGCTTGCTTCTGTCATACAGTTAAGGCACCCCTAAAGAATGGTGCTACCCACAGTGGGCTGGCTGTTCTCTCATCAATTAAAAACCCAAACTATCCCTGTTAGACATTGTCCATAGGCTAATTTTTCTTTCTTTTTTCCTTTTTTTTTTTGAGCTGAGGCCCGAACCCAGGGCCTCTAGCAAGCACTCTACCACTGAGCTATATCCCCAATGCAGGCTAATTTGTTCTAGATAGTTCTCCCCAGGTAATTCTAGGTTATGTCACGTTGACAACTGAAGCTATGACCACAGACATGACACTGACAAAAGAAGACATGGAACTGCCAGCCCTGGGTCTCTATATCCTGCCGGCATGGGGTCTCCGCCAGGGAGGAGGGCTATGCTGTGTTATGAACAGGGAAAGAAAGCATTACCCAAATGCTGTGGGATGTTCTGTATGTCAAATGTATTGATCTGATTGGTTAAAATAAAGTGCTGATTGGCCAGTAGCTAGGCAGGAAGGATAAGGTAGGCAGAACAAGGAGGAGGAGAATTCTGGGAAGTGAAGGCTGGGACAGAGAGATGCTGCCAGCCGCCGCCATGACAAGGAAGATGTAAGGTAATGGCAAGCCATGAGCCACGTGGCAAAGTATAGATTAATAGAAATGGGTTAATTTAAGATAGAAGAAGTAGATAACAAGAAGCCTGCCACGGCCATACAGTTTCTAAACAATGTAAGTTTCTGTGTGTTTACTTGGTTGGTTCTGACTGTGGGCCAGGCAGGAAAACTCTAACTACACCCAAAGTGTCCAGTCTGGCTGCAGTCAACGTGATCATGTCCCAGGGTAAGGGAACGGCAGACCCAGTAACAGTGATACAGTGATACAGCACAGGGCAGGGATACAAAGAGGAGGACAGCAATGGAGGATGAGGAATACAGCACAAGGAGAGCAGGAGGCAAGAGGGAGGGAGGAGCAGGCTCCAAGAGAGGGAGCAAGATGGACCTGCAGCTACAGCCATTGATGACATGACACATCAATGCAACGTATCCACATCATGTGGGCACAAAACGGGAGACACTGAGGACCACGTACTCTCTTACTGAGCAACCCCAACAGAGCGACTTCCCCTAGATGCAGTCAGTTGGGTGCCTGGGTTCAAGACCGCTCACCTAACACCTCTACCATGAAGCTGAACATCCTGAACCCCCAAGGTAAAAGGACTGTTAATATGAGTGCACAACTATAGATCATAGCCCCCAAACCTCTAACTCTTGAACACTAATTTGCAAATGGAAGCATCCATAATGATGCTAAGAGTTTTGCAGTGTGAAAAGGGCACACTAACACACTATAAATAGTGAAGCTGGTAAAAAAGAAACCAAGACATGAAAAAGCATCAGTGAACAAACAAACTGGACACAGTACGTCCTAATACTGGCTAGTGTTTTGCCGCCATTGTCTATCTCTATCAAACTGGGCATTGAACCAAGGGCCGCACACAGGGTAATGGCACTACCCAGGCCTGATCCCCTGGCCAGCTTTTCCCACAAAAACAAGGAGAAGTTAGAAAAGAAGGCACACCAAGAAACTGACGTAATACCCTGGCTGTGTGGCTGTGTCAAATTATGAATGATTTATTTAATTATCTTTCTTTTTCCATAAAATTTCCATGATGTTTCCCACCACTGCCAATCACTTTCGTATTATCAAATGTTTTAACAGAAAGGATCGGGACATAGTATTTTCAATAAAAGATTAAAATTTGTGGGTTTAAAGGTGCAAGAATGCCTTTCTCATTCACAAGTACCAGCTCTGTTGACACAGATGAGCAGAGATTGTTCTGGAAAAATTCTCAAAATTAAATTTGTGCACATGGACACAGAGCTGCATATGAATTGGCAGAATCCCATTACCAAAAGTGAGTCTCCCTTTTCAGGTATGAAGAGGGGGTTCCCTAAGAAGAATGGAAACCTGTGGCTGGGGGAGGGGCTGCTCGGTGGGAGTCAGAAGACTGGGCCAGGAAAGGAGAACATGCCTGGTGCTGAACACCAACACTTAAGGAGCGGGACAGGGCAGGCTGAGGCACTGAAATGTGCCAATCGATTTTTTTTTTTTTTAAGTCTGCATAGTAAAAGCATAGGATAAAATGTTCACCCTCTGTCTCAGGGCAGAGAGCAAAAGGAAATATAAGTACTAGATCTCAATTCAGAGAGCTGGTCCTCAAGTGACTGCAGAGACCACAGTGCTAGGTGCTGGGAACCAACACAAAGGAGCCTGCACTGAGTAGGCAGGCAATTACTGGGTTTCTGTGAAAGCAGCAGTGGTCCCTCTCAGAGGCCACGGGAATGGACATTTGCACATCCAGACTATGGATGATACAACTGCCTCCAAGGGCCTCTGCAGCACTTTGTGGGAATATCACAGCGAGGTTCCACCAGATCAGATGCCAGGTTCCACCAGGCAAGCAGACAGCAGAGAGGAAGAGGCTCATCTCTCAAGAATTCAGACAGCAACAGGCCAGAGGGGCTAGAGTTGGACTCAGGCTGGTTTCCAGCAGCTGTGAGCCTGCAGAGAACCAGGAAGAGGAGATACAACAAAGGCTCAAAGATCAGTCCAGGTGGGTAACTAGGGATGCAAGGAAGCACCGCAGTGATCAGCAGGCATCAGGAGATGCGACAGTGATGCCCTCACAACCAGAGACCTAAGTACCTGGTACAAGACAGTGGACAAGATGCCCTCTGACTTAACACAAGGGCACCTCCAAGGGCAGAGGACTATCAGATCTGCTGGCCCTAATCAAGCACAGACTCTAGGCTCTGGCTCCAGAGAAGTCTGGGAACAGAGAGGCTGTGACCCAACACCAGATTCCACCAAGCAAATGGAAAGCATGTTAAGGCACAGAGAAGCCACAGTAACACCAGCAAGTATCTGCTAATGCTTCATCCCCCAGGACTTCCCAGAACATCACAACCGAACCAGAAGAAGCTAGGAAAATCCCCATCTTAATATAAAGAGAGAGAGACTGTCCGCCTCAGGCTAAATCTTTGCTTTCAGAAATCTAACAATGCCCTCACAGGAACTTATCAGCAGGATCTCTCCAGAGATCTAATAACCAGAGACCCTGTGATATCCATGCCCTAAGATGTAACTTGTGTTATCATGTCACAGATCTCTCTGATGGCCTTGGGAAAGACTAAAACACCTGAGACAAAAACTACAGTTTTTCCCTAAAACCATCCTGCAGGAAGGGAAGGAAAGTTCTGATCACAAGTGTCTCAGCTAAACATGAAAATGATGCTATGGGCTTGGGAAAATAGGAATAAGTTACAGTGTGTGTCCAAGGACTCAGGGAGGGAAATGCCAAGTTTCCCCGGGGTACCTGAGAGAGCAAGCCCACCCTCAACATCTCACCATGGATAAGAAAGCCACTGCGACAGCCCATTGGAGAGCCCAACAGTTCAACAGACTTCTCCAGGTTTATGACTGGGATGGTGGACAACTGCCATTATTCATTTGTCAAAACTCATAAACCAGGGCTGGAAAAGATGACTCAATAGGTAACCTGCTTGCCACACAAGCATGAGGACCAGTGTGATCCCAGCACCCATGTAAAAGTCAGCCATGGTGGTGTGTGGCTATAATAGAGCTGGGGGTGGGGGGAGACAAGTAGACAGACCCCTAGGGCTCGATTGACAGAGCAATGAGTTCCAAGTTCAGTGAGAGTCTTTGTCTGAAAAAGAAAGTGTCAAGTAGGGCTGGAGACTTGGCTCAGTGGTTAAGGAAGAGCACAGGTTGCTCTCCCAAAGGTCCTGAGTTCAATTCTCAGCACTCACATGGTGGCTCACAACCATTTATAACTCTAAGCTCATGAGATCCAATGCCCTCTTTCTGGATGCAGATGTACATGCAGACAAAGCATTTATATACATAAAATACATAAATAAATTCACAAGAAGGTGTCAAACAAGTGATTGAGGAAGACATCTACCTTTGACCTCTGATGTCCACAGTCACACACATCCACTTGTACACACACAGACATGCAAACACATACACACACACACACACACACACACACACACCAAAAAAAAAAAACAAAAAAAAAACCTGACAGAACACACAATGCCAATACCAAATGTCCCTATAACCTGGAGACCCTAGGGAAGGTCATAGTATATGTTCAATGTCTGTCATAATCATAACAATCACTGGTGATACAGCTGAGGAGGATGCTGGGAGCTGGGTAAAGTGTAAGGAAGCTGTTTGTTTTTCCAGCCTAATTCTTCCAGGGCCAAGAATTTTTCTGAAAACAAAAGTCTATATAATAGAGTAAAACTTAAGTCTGAGTTTCCTGGTAGCCAAGCAAAGATCACTGTCTGTACAAGAAATAAGAGCTAGGTATCAGGAGTCAAGAATTCTCCCCATATACTGATTCTAGATGTCCTGCTTAGCACTGTTAGCTTGATACAGCCTAGAAGCACCTGAAAAGGGTGTTTCAGTTGAGTATTTCCTTTATCAGGTTGGTGTGAGGATATGTCTATGTGGCATGTCTTGATTCACAATTAAAGCAGGAAGGCCCAGCCCACCATGGGTGTCACCATTCCCTGAGCTATATAAGAAAGCTAGCTGAGCAAAAGCAGGAGCAAGCCAGAGGATGAGCCAGCGAGCAGGTCCTCCATAGGTCCAGCCATGAGCTTCTTGACTCAAACTGCCTTGACTTCCCACTATGATGGATTGTGTGACCTGTAAGTGGAAGCCAAATAAACTCTCTCTCTCCTCTCCAGATGCTTTAGGTCATGGAGTTTTATCACAGCAACAGGAAGAAACTAGAACAACAGAATTCCTAAAACCAGGGACATTACGTGTCAGGGAAGTGGGTGAAAAAATTCCCCTGCGACTCTAGTAAAGAAAACTGCTTCTCCACAGTATGAAGAAAGCAACTGACAACATGGAAAGAAGTCACCTAGTGGGGACACTTACCCTTCCTCGACAGAGATAACCAGGCTCTCACTTTCTTGTACAGCCACCAACACCAAACAGAGTAACAAGCCCACATGCTGGCTGTGTGGCATCCTCATAGAGCCAGGCTGTGCCTGTCCATTACTGAACCAAGCACTGAGTCCATCCAGCCCCCCAATGCTGATTTCTCCACAGTGTGGGCAAGTGATTCAGTGCCTCTCCCAGTAAAAGCTGGGATCTGCTTTCAAACTACTCTGGATTGAATCTGAATCTGAAGCATTGAGCTACAGCAGGTGGGCCCCAAACTATAGAAAAAAGAGCTAATACATTGTTTTTATCTCCAGCAGCAACGTGCATGAATCAAAGTGGCCCCACTGTCCTTCCTCAAAGTGAACAGTCTGAAACTCTCAATGAAAAACAGGCATGTGGATTTTACCAGCCACGCCAAAAGGTCGCCGCAGCCCTGATGTCAGCTTCCTTGTGTTGCTATCCCTCAGCTCCATGCGACCAACGCGGACGATCTGGCAGACGAAACTGATTTTCTCCCTTTTCAGGTCTTTGCTTCCAAGATCCTAGAAATAATAATTCCCCTAAATTATTATGGAGAACCATGATTCAACCCAAGTCCAAATGAAAAGGATGTAAAAATGGACCAAGAGTCCGTTCTCAAACCAGCTAAGATATTTTAATGTTATTCACATGACAAGAAAAAATAAAGGAACAGCAGACACTTAGCTAAGTGAACTGAAGACATGAGCCAAAGAGACAGGTTCTGGGGAGATGAAGTAATCTCCCTCACAGTGATGGTAAACAAAGATAAAGCTCAGAACTTCCAAAAAGGGCTCAGTGATTCCTGGATTAGCTGGTATCACAGCCACCCCCAGGCCCTCAGCACATTGGGCGCTGAGAATCTCCCTAAAACAGCCAGAAGAGCAAAACACACTGACACTCAGCCCACAGGCATGAATGAACTCACCGTAAACACAGCACGCAAGTTATGTAATCGATCTATGTCTTTCGGTAATCCTGAACTTGGCCAACGGACCAGGTAGTTTTCACTTTAAAAAAAAAAAGAGCAAATTAATCTTCCAAACATAGACAGGCACCCAATGTATGCCATAAGGCCTCAGAATTAACAACATGGAGGTCCATTATGCGCCTGACTTTGAGTTTACAAACACTGAGATTTATAAACACAAGAGAGACTCTGCCAAGCAGGCACTGTATGAACAGCCCTTTCACTTTCCACAACATGGGTTATCCGTGTAACAGAACTATTTGAGAACGACATCTCAGTGTTTATCATGTGAAACGCTTCTCTGTGCATTTAAAATGACAACAATACAGAGCTGTGTATTGAATTTGGAAGAATGCATACTTAATTCAGAGCCTTTGAAAAGCCAAGTAAGCCATAAAATACAAACTACATCTCCATCAAAATTAAAGAAAGCACTTATCAGAAATGAGAATAAAAATTACCTGTGTTTTCTGTTTCCTGCAAATACTACATGTTTAAATTTTGATAGTTCAAGTGAAAGTATAGGAGCATTGATACATAGATATACATAGATACGCACACATTTCACATAGTTTAATCATAATTTTGTCATCAGGATAAAGAGAAAGTTTTATTGAGGACCAATGTATTTACAGTATTTTTGTTCAACAGATATTTATGATGAGTCTTCATGTGACACAGCCAGCTTAGAGAAACAGCAAAGAGGCGAATGCCACAGAAGACATTCCTAGACCAAAACTTTGCAAAAACCAAAGGTGATGCTTGAAGGGTAAATTCATTGGCTTTCTATGGCTGTGATAAACAGTATGATTCGAAGAGCCATGGGGAACAAAGTGCTTATCTCGTCTTACGGTTTACAGTGCTTCCTGATGAGAAGTTAGGGCAGGAACTCAAAGCAAGAACTCAGAGGCAGGCACTGAGGCAGAGGCCATGGAGGAACAATGCTTGCTACCTTGCTCTCTACTGCCTTCTCGGCTTGTTTTTTTTGTTTTTTGTTTGTTTGTTTGTTTGTTTTTTTATGTGACCCAAGACCACTTGCCCACAGGTGGCACCATCCACAGTGGGCTGCACCCACCCACACCAGTCATCAATCAAGAAACACACCACAGGACATGATAGAGGGATTTTCTGGATTAAAGATCCCTCTTCCCAGATGACTCTAGTTTTTTTGGTCAAGTTGACAAAACCCTAGTCAGCACATTTACTTCATCTGAGGGCCTCTTCCACTGCCAGGACATGGCCATGCTAGACTGCATCCCCACAGTGTGGGTCAGAATAAAGCCTTCCTGACGAAGACACTTCTTGTTGGGGATTTCAGTCACAGCCATGAGAAAAGATGGAGCCTGCAGAGGGGAAGTTGCCTACCTGATAAATTTGGACTCCATGGGGTCATAAAGAGACATGAGGACTTCGGCATCTTCTCCTATTTTACAAACCACATTTTTGAGGTTAATAAACAAGGCCAGAGATGGGGTTGCTGCAAACTTCGCTTGTCTGTTGATGTCCATATTCTGCTTTTGAGACTACAAACAGAAAGGGAGAAAGCCAATGTGATCAACCTGGATGACAGCCTTTGCTCTTTTTAATACCCTGTACAACGGGGAAGAGGCACCATGACCTGCCTCCACTCGGCCATGCTGCTCAGTTTCTATGTGTCCCCACTGTGTGTGCTCACACCACACAGCCATCCTGCAGCTGCACACACTGAGTGCTCGAAAGGCCATCCAAGTGTCCTATCACCAAACTGGTTGCTGGATTAGCGGCTAGCTTTAATTTAGGTTTCTCACTAGAATGATGCCACAAAGGAATCTGTGTCTGACTCTTCACTATGTCCCCAGTCTCTGGAATACAGCAGGTGCCTGACCAATACTTGCTAAATTAATAAGTTGTGTCATACCACTTGGCTCCATCCACTCCTCCTTTTCTGAAACGCACTGGGCACTTGTTTTTTTTTTGGTTTTTTTTTGGGGGGGGGGGTATTTTTAGCTCCCATTCTGTGCTTCCTTGACATCCTCTAATACTCGACGCAGTTGCCAAGAAACACAATCCCCATGCAAAGCACACGTTGAAGACACGAACTCACCTTCTCTTCTTGCAGCCGTTCTTCCACTTGTTTAGAAGCTACTTCGTGTGCTCGGAAGAGACTGATGGTGCTAGTCAGTTCTGGATCCAAAATGTTCCCATCTTCATCCCTCACCACCAGGTCCAAGTCAAGAATTCTAGAATACCAAGAGTCCAGAGTGGAGAGAAGATGAACCAAGGAAGTGAATCCCCTAGCACAATGTCAGCCCCAGCTGCTGAGCCCATGAAAATGCCTCAGAGACTGGGGATCATCCACAAATATCAGGAAATGTTATTCTGTGGCCCTGCTTTCTGTAACTCAAAAGGGGTCACAATGGGGGAATGAGAATTACTCAGAGTTGCCTTCCTTTTCAATAAAACCTTCACCTTCCAATCAGAACTCACAGATCTTCAAAGCACAAGTCAAGTGTGCGTGACTAATAGCTGTGAAAGGTGTGGTCAGTTAGCACTCATTACTGCACTCTGAACACGCATACCTTGCACGGGCACATGAGGGCAGGAAGCCTATCAAGGTCTCACTAGCTATCTCTATAACACACCTCACTAACAAAGCAAAACCTCTCAAATCTGACCAACTCCTCCCAGCCCTGACCCTGCTCTAAAAGTCAATACCAATACAACATAGTCAGTAGTACTGTGTGAATGAGGTCAGTGATATATGGGTGGAGTCAGCTCTGATATGGGTGAGGTCAATGTTTGGTCAGCACTGTGTGGGCATGGTCAATGCTAAGTGGGTGGTATGGGTCAATTACTAGAGGCCCAACAGGCCATACTGGGTGAGGCCCCCTCAAGGAAGATAGAGATCAAGCCCGTTTGATGGAGGAATGTCTTTTTGGATGTTGTGAAAATATGTTGCTCTGATTGGTTGATAAATAAAGAAAGCTGTTTGGCCAAAGGCAAGGCAGAATAGGGTTAGGCAGGACATTCTAACTAGAGAGAAGGAAGGAGAAAGACAGAGAGCTGAGGAGATGCTGCCAGTAGCCACCATGAGAAGCAAGATGTAAAAATACCGGTAAGCCACAAGCCACGTGGCAAAGTATAGATTTATAGAAATGAGTTAATTTAAGATGTAAGATCTAGCTAGCAAAAAGCCTGAGCCAATAGGCCATACATACAGTTCATAATTAATATAAGCCTCTGTGTGTTCATTTGGGTCTGAGTGGCTGTGGGACTGCAAGGACCCAGGAGTAGGGTGGGACACAGGAGAAAACTTCCAGCTACACCCTTTGCCAGTTTACCATGGGTACCATGTGATGTCATTATCACCTCAGTCCAGACAGAAAACCTGGTCAGACCCACTTCAAATAAAGGAAACTGAAGTGCAGTGAAACTAGTTATTTGACTGAGACCAAATATCTAAAGAATAAGGAAGATGGCATGGACATGTTCTTGCCTCACCACCACCACCATATAAGGTAGCTGGTCACATCAACCAGTGTGCATTGGTCTCTGCAATTAATACATAGCTAGTTCTGTTGAGGAGTGTTGGTCTAACCATAACAAAGTTAGGGACTAGTCCCAGTAGGATGGCAAAGGGTCTAAAGAAGAGGCTGGACATCTCCCCCATGAAATCAGTGTGTGCATGTCTCTGTATCTCTGTGTGTGTCTGGATGTGCATGCAGGTTTCTATGGGTAAGTGTGGCTGTGGACCTGTCTGGGTATATCTGAGTGTAGGTATGTGCATGTTTGTCTCCGTGTGTGTGTGTGTGTGTGTGTGTGTGTGTGTGTGTGTGTGTGTGTGTCTGTCTGTCTGTCTGTCTGTCTGTCATGGCCATCTTTGTTGAGAAACAGACCATGACCTTGACCACATTTTCCAGAGTTCCCATGACACTCTGCCACCCCACACCCGCTCAGGTTAAAGGAAAAAGTAGGAATGCATAAGTGATAATGATGAGAACAACAAATTGCTCCCTGAGAGACCAGACCACCCTAAACTCATACATCCTCCACTTTTATTGTATTTGTATTATTATTATTATTATTATTATTATTATTATTATTATTATTACGACTTCAGTTTCTAAAGGAGGAAATAGGAAGATCAGTAGAGAGCATCGCTCTTTAGAGGAATACTGGCCTGCAGTCCTCAGGCAAACTTGTCTTAATAAGGTTGTATTTCCTATCAAAGCAGTAAATTACATTTGGAAACACTTTCTGTCTTAACAAGATTGTTTCACAGTGTAATGTACTTAGGTTGTTTCCTACAGCCAGATGAAGCAGGTGGTCTCTGAACCTGACTTCAAAAACAGCCTTCTCCAATAGAAAATTAAATCAGAGTTCCAAAGGTTTGCTTTTGTAAGCAAGGGGTCTTGTAATGGGTTTCATTGAAACAGTATCTAATATCCTATACCTGGAATCTCTGGCCTTGGAGGTGAAAATAAAAAAATAAAGTCACACATAATGGGACATTAGGAAACTTTCACACATGGGAAGGCGGGGAGGGGGTACCAGAAAACAAAATTATGCAATATTTCAGTTATTACAGAAAGGTCCCATATTCACTTCAGGATCCTCTGAGCTGATAGGCAAGAGGCAAGCCCTGCTCTCACCTCCACATTCTCAGGTGTAGAAATGGGGAAGGGTGTAGACTATACACCCTTAAGTTGTCCACTGCTGGAACAGCAGTCTGACTGAACACTATCTATCTAGCACCAGACAGCAGAACTCAGAATCCCAGGAGTGGGTCCCCACATTCAAATAGTGAAAACTCCCCAAGCGATTCTGAGGTGAAGAGACATAGGGAAACGCAGGACCTGGTCACTTTTAAGGCTTCTTGTAGCTCTGACATCATATAAACAAGCAAACAGGTACCAGGTGGGAAAGGCCATGGCCTCATCAGAACTAGGACCAAAACAGTCATGTTCCTGGCAGGTAACAACAGAGCATGCTCTCCTCAGGAGTGAGTGAGCCATCCCTCAAGACACTCAAGTAAACCAGGTTGAACGCTTCCCCTAAATGGAAACATTTCCAAAACAAGATGTGTAATTGATCTCAACAGCAACTTAAGAGAGCTGTGCTTCTTTCTGTCTGTGAGATCAAGCCCGTCAACTCTAGGGACAAGTTCCATGGTGACTCATAACATCTAGTCTGGCATTCAGACCAAGGGAGCCACAGGAAATCATCTAGGACTCACTACCACCCATCTATACTCAATATCAAATGCTGTGAGTGGAAAGTAAGAGTGTACTGAAGCTCACAACAGGGGTGAGACCAAACAGCAAAAGCGACGGCTACCCCAAGCCCATTTCCAGCTCTACCACTTACACAACAAAGACCTGGAAGCAAAGGTTTCAAGGGTGGCTGAGTGAACCAGATTAGAATGTAAGCCACTCCATTACTTGGATATTAGAAATTTGGTTTTATGATAAAACATAAATGAGACAACCTCCTGGCTTAGGGCTATGCTGTTACATTGGACAATTTAAGCATGAAATCATCTTTTTAAATAAACAAACCTGTTTCCATAATCAATTTTGGCTGTGACCTTCTTCTTCAGCTCTTTGAGCTCATCCTGGGGCAGAGTTCCAGAAAGAATTTGTGACCGCCACTCAATAAGGTCATAGATCATGTGTCGCACACTTCGAAACATCTCCCTATTATCTTGCTATAGAGGGGAGAGAAAAGGCAAATGTAAAGATTCGGATTTAAATAGAAAAACACAGTGGAGATCCTATCAAATGGGTAGTTCTTCAAACACAAAGAAAGAATACACAGTGCTTCCCGGGAATCAGTGACTGTCAAATGAAAAGCAGAGAATCACATCAAATAGAACACATTCTATAGGATTTGGTTCCTATGAGACACTGAAAGAATAAGAAGTAACACACCTCCCCAGTCTGCATCCTACATTACCAAGTATAGAACACACAGCAAGAACGGGACCTTGAGCCTCAGCATGGCCCAGAACTCCCAGCATCATCCTGTACACGGTCAATGTTTGAAGGTGTGTCTATGCAGCCAAGGACTCCTGTGAATGTGGTCTAACACAAAACTATTAACTCACTTAAAACATAAGGGGATTCGTTTTTTTCTAACCTCATTGCTCCATTGTGGAGCATGAAACTTGTAGTTAACAAAGACTAGCATGTCATAATGTCAAGAAGTTGGGCATGCCTGGAAACACTGATTATCCTACTCTCTATGACTGTGCTACCCCACTGCTCACCTGGAGATGATCTTCAAAATACCCTGTGCCTGGGACCCAAAACCATGCTGTCAGCTGACACATAGGCCATCCTGTACCAGCCTTCCCTGGGACACTGTGGCCCTGACAACACATAGCGGCAGCAAGTATCCATCCAGGAATATTCTTGTTGCTTCTACATCAAAAGACAACTGGCCCTTCTCACCTTGTGTGTACTGGATTTGTGGTCCAAAAAATTAAACCAGTAGGTCTGCAATTGTTAGTATAACTCAACAAGGAGACTAAGGATGTCTGTGATGTTCTGCCTCTGAGCATCAAAGTAGGGCTTAATAATTATATTTAAGCCTCATGATTCCGTCAAAAGTAAAAAAGTGGAATTGAATTTCTGTTTTAAAAAATGAGTGCCACTCTACATTGTCTGAACCACTCCCTATCTCCTATTTGAAAACCATTTGAAACTCCTCTCTCTAGAAGTTTCTAAAACAGCCCTACCACCTACCCAACACATAGCACTGTGACAAATTATTTTATATTCAATGAGCTATATTGTTATATTATCGTGTGTGTGAGTGTGTGTGTGAGAGAGAGAGAGAGACGTGTGCAGAGAGGATAGTAGGGGGTGTTTGACCCCCTGGAACTGCAGTTATGAGCTGCCTGACCCAAGTGTTGGGAATCAAACTCTGGTCCTCTAAAAAGTGTTCTTAGCTGTTGAGCCATCTCTCCGCTGTTTTTACAATGTCACTCTAATTCTATTTCCTTCCTTTAGTTTCCTTTGTTTTTCTTTGTTGTTGTTGAGACAGGGTCTCATGTAGCCCTAGGCTAGCCTCATTCTTAAACTTTTTTTTCCAATTATTCAACAGATATTTATTGAGATCTGAAAATACGCCAAGAACTACAGAAAGTGGAACATAGCAGAAACTTCAGCCATGAACGCTTCATCTCTCTGCCTCCACCTCTACCTTCCAATGCATGCCAACAGGCCAGATTCCTAATTTTGAGTCTTTACATGAAAGCTAAAAGAGGTCCAAATTAAGGATTTACTGCAAAACATGTTTCTTTTCATCTCACTAACCCCCTACCCATCTCTCTAATAATGTATAAAATGCATACGTGTTTTGCTGACAAGTCTACAGCCAGAGAGGAACTAAAAGAATCATCTAAATACTTAGAGCCACCTTTGACTTGGCTTTTTACTTAGAGCCACCTTTGACTTGGCTTTTTACTTAGAGCCACCTTTGACTTGGCTTTGTACAATCTAACAATATAAACCTGTCTGAGGTGAATCTGCAATTTGTGGAAGGAACCAGGTGATGGTTCAGGGTGCTGACTCCTCAACACAGACCAATGCTGTCCACTCGTGGATTAGTCCACAGCAACTCCTGTTTGTTGTGTGATCATATTTTTGTTTAAAAATTGCTAAGTTGAACATGAAATACTGACTATGAAATTGCTCAGATTTACACAAAACATTCATGGCTAACTTCACGCTTTTAGGTTTGTGAGTACGTTTGATGAACAATTACCACAAGTGCTTATTACTGTGCATTTATAGGAAACCACTGTATAATCAAAAACAAGCCTGCCCAGCGAACAGCTGTGGAGACTTTAGGAAGTTTTCTATGTTCCCGAGAAATTAACGCACTGACTTCCTCCAGGGCCCTTGCTCGGTGATAATAACATTAGCATATGAGAAATCAACACTCTGAATAGAAATACAGGCTTAACAAAAGGTAATCTTCTGCAAATATGGATTTATGTGCAAAGAAATGCCCCGAGGGAAAATGAAATGGAAGATGTCAGAGCTCCGACATCTCTGCGTTAATAAGAACTGGACAACTGCACGCAGAGCCAGAATTTGAAATGTCCCCCGCCTCACCTCGGACACGATACATCAAGACTATCATAGTCCTCAGACCATAAGGCCCATCACTTACAGGTAGTCAGTGACAAAAATACAATAATCAATAGTAATTCTCTACTAAGTCTTCAAAACCAAGTGAATTCTGTGCAAAAGTAGATTTTAATTTCCATGATCAAAATATACACTCAGAGGTGACATCAACTGGTCCCCTCCTTCAAAGGCCTGACAACGCTATATAACACAAAGCAAGAGGGATCTAAGACCAACTTCTGTTTTACTTCAGTTTACTCAATACCGGTGAGCAAACTGCATCCCAATACAACAACAAAGGCCACAGGGTCCCCAAGAGTTGCCAGAACAAGGATCATATTGCTTGCTCTGCCCTTGAGAAGCAAGACCCTACCTCAGAGGCTTTCCTCTCCAGGTTCCCAGGGAGGGAAAACTATGTGTTGGTACAAGGACCAGAAACACCATTCTCTATTTTTAAGGTTTAAAGGAGAATCCCATTTTCTTACCACGTAAAGTTGTCTCCAGATGGTGGACCACTCTCGAAGCGTTGTGGTGACTTCCTGTATGAGGGGGAGGTCCCCCGGGATGACGGTTTCATGTTGCCTGGGATGAAAGAGGACAGAATAACTGATTCTGTGGCTTTATTGAGAGCTGTACCTGACTGAGTCCCTGCAGGAGCTGGAGAGCTCAGTGGTTAAGCAAATAGAGAAATTATACAAACACAATTATGCTCACATGTGTGAAGGGACACCACCTATGAATGACAAGTTCTTTGTACAGAACATGGGGATGTCTACATGTTGCCCTGCCTGTAAGCTTGTGTGGTGGGGTAAGATGAAGAAGAGAAAGATTAGCCATCAAAAGTCTTCAGAATGCCAAGGCCTGAGCAGTGGAAAGTATATTCAGAATATGTGTACACCCATCTATATCAGAATGTCATAAACCACACCTAGTAGGTATGCGCCATTAAAATGCAGGTTTGAAGTTAAGATTATTTTTATATTTCAGTCAGGTATAAAAATCATTATATGATGATGCAGGGAGCAATTATCCTTGCTGAAATGTGAATAAGATTACAGCTTCCAAGTGTTCTCGAAGACTCTATCCAGTCATGCCCATGACTACTCACTGACCTTTTCCTTCTACCCCAAAAGACTTAGCCTTTAACTTGGCTTTAACTCTTTATCAATATATGCATTACTTTGTGGTACTTATTTCCCTGGTTTTTAAAAAATCACATCAGTCATCTGTGGCAGACAAGGTCAGGAAGGCACAGACAACAACGTCTGCTTTATTAGCTATGGGCAAAACCATTGGATGGAGAGAAGGAGTCCCAGCTGAGCATTTAAAGTGTGAGGGAGTCACAAGGCCATGAAAGAAGAGGATCAGGATGGTACCAACATCCTGCCCATCCACTGCGAGAACACAGGATGGAGAGGCAGAGCCCAGGCTGTGTGCATCAGTGCGTGTGAAGGGGACGCATGCTGTAGAAAGGACACATCATTAAACAGAGAGAATGAATCCAAGAGTTGTGCTGTCCAGCATGTTGACTGGTGTCACTAAGGACACACTATAAACTTAAACATGGCCAGAAGCACGGACTTCAAGTGTTCTCACCACAGATGAGTATGACCAGAGGCAGTCTCTCATAATTACGTGTGTGAACTAACCCGGACTGCGACTCTACAATGTACAGGTGCTGCAGAATACTACTACATGAGGTACCATAAATGCACACCATTATTTTTTAAAGATCTTTAACAGAGTAAATGGGGTAGAGAAGGCACTGAGTCAGAAACAGTGACTCTGGTTTTCTAGGGAGGGGGTAGTGGTTGGGGAGGTGAGATAGGGTGACATGTAACCCATGTAGCCATGACATGAACTCCTGACCCTCCTGCCTTTACCTCCCAATTAGGATTTGGGATTACAGGCATGTGACACCACTCCTGACTGGAGATTCTTAAGTCACTAACCTCTGCCCAAGTGAACCACAGGTCCAAAAAAGATCATGGTTAGAAGCCCAGATTCTAGCAATGCCTACAAGGAGAGACCTGTTCAAAGTGCAAGATTCTAGCAATGCCTACAAGGAGAGACCCGTTCAAAGTGCAAGAGAAATAGACCATGTCACAGGGAGGAGCCCAATGTCCCAGCCCTGCAGTAGTGTGTGAGGGGGCAGACGAGGAAGGATGTAAGGGCCTCAGTGCCCACAGGGGCTTCACAGCAAATAGTGACCAATAGTAGCCATTGCTGTAGGTAACTCTGTGTCAGCAGAGAGGAGGGGACAAAATGGGAATTGCTTTGTTATGACAAAATATAAAAAGAACATTATTATAGCCACAGGCATGAAACACACAGGAAGGGAGGGATGGTGGCCAGGGTTCTGAAAGAAGAGAGAGGGCCAGACAAGAGAGAAGACATGGAAAAAGAGGGCACAAAAGAAAAAAAAAAAGTCATGGGAAAAAGAGCAGGTAATATAGACAGATTGTGTGTGTGTGTGTGTGTGTGTGTGTGTGTGTGTGTGTGTGAGAGAGAGAGAGAGAGAGAGAGACAGAGACAGAGACAGAGAGAGAGAGAGAGAGAGAGAGAGAGAGAGAGAGAGAGATGGGGGGATAGAGTATAAATGAATACAATATGATCATAATCTGAGAATAGGCAGGTGGAATGAGGGGAAGGAGTGGTCAAGTCGGTACTGGACAAGAGGAAGGACCAGCAGAAAAGAGAGCACATGTCTGCAAGGAGCCAGAGATAGTGGTCACCTGTCAGGTCCTCCAGCAGAAGAACTTTACAGAGGGAACAACTAGGCAGGCAGCTACAGATACAGGAGTAAAGGTCAGAGCCTACAAAGAAGTGTGGGGAACAAAGGCTGACAGCCAAAAGCATCATCAGGACATCTGTACACTGTTCATCTCACACTGTTCTTGGTGCTCATCACACTGAAACCTGATCCCAGAAGACCAGCAGGTCTTCTTGTGTGCCTGCTGGCAGAATCCAGGTAATTCCACATTTCCCTAATGGTATGCAGCTGAATATATATATATATATATTTCAAATGCTTTTGAAAAATCACTACTCCTATACATCCAACTTATATAAGGATTCTGACCCTGGCAGGGAGAAGTACATTAAATGTCCACTTCAGTTATTTCCGTCATAAGGTAAAACTTTCTCAACTTTCTTTTTAGAATTTTGCATACAAAACATTTTATCTGTCTGAACAAATGCCATCTTGCAGGTCAGCACCATCCATGCCTCTAAATTACTCCCTTTGCTCTAATTATGCGCCGGGGAAGTGCAGGAACCCAAGCCATCCTTTTCATATGTTAAAAGTACAGTGCTCAGAAAGGCAATTTTGTAATCAGCCAAAGAGATGTCATTATGCAGTAATCATATGATTAGTAATTTTATAATTTACATATTTAACGGAGTGTGAAGATGAAGCAGAGACCAAAAAAGAAAACATTTGAATGTTGTCTCCCCCAGTTCACACCTGGCATGGATGGGTTCCTGTTCTAGGAATGTCCTTTTAAGGACCTTACCCATCAGTCTAATGACCTCCAGGAGTTAGACACCTCAATTAGCTGACACTTGAATTCACACGGGTCCCAACTTAACAACCTCTCATACCCCCTCAACTCTGTGTCACATCCTAAGATTTCCAGGAAAAAGAGACTCAGCTAAGCATCCAGGATGGCCACTGCCAAACAGGGTAGCTCATAAAGGAGGCCATCACTTCCCCTAATAGATCTCAGCTTCAAAGAGATGACCACAGCTAAGGCACTGACCTTGGACTCTTTAATGGATCAAAAACCAATGTGACTGAATCTCAACTTCCTTTATTCTCCTAAACTATCATGATCAAACATGGCTATTATCTTTTTTTTTCCCAGAGCTGACGACCAAACCCAGGGCCTTAACACTCTACCACTGAGCTAAATCCCCAACCACGGCTATTATCTTTTATAATGAGTTATTTCTACTATCTTAAAATACACACACACATACACACACACACACACACACACACACACACACACACACACACACACACACACACACGGCAGGGGGCTATGTGTACATGAATACAAATGCCCTTTCTGGAGTTACAGGTAGAGTTACAAGTAGTTGTGAGCCACCAGACTACCAGACATGGGTACTGGAAACCAAACTGGAGTCCTCTGCAAAAATAGTCCCTGCTCTTAACCAATGAGCCAGCTCTCCAGCCTCATTTAAACCCTGCATTTTAGCCTACCACATATTTGGTAGCAATACCGTATCAATCATTTTAAACTTCATTTAAATATCAAGACAAGACTCACCCTTTTCCTTCAACGATCGCTTCCTTAAGATGGATATATGAAGCAGGAAATATACCCTTTGAAAGGGAAAGAAAGAGTTTTTATTATCAATGTGAACACTGATTGCAAATCAAACAATAGCCCTAAAACTCGAGGGTACAGGGGGTTGGTTCACCATTAATTTTGCAAGTGTAAGCATCACATACAACACAACGAAGAAAACACGAGGCACAGAAGAGAATGTCCCAATCAGCTTGTATTTCAGACTGTGCAGATGTCTTCGCAGAAAACAGAGACAACTGTTTGCAAAGCAACAGTCTTACAAAGGCCCAGGAAAATATTCTCCTCCATAGGTTACCCCTCCTCTCCACCACTGACCTTGGCCCTGGCACACCCAACAAGTCTGCTGCTAGAAACCAATTCTCATGATGGGCTCTGACAGAATTCCCCTTACAAATGACAAGACTGTCCTCAAAAGTTTGTTTAAACCACTGATTGCCACTTGTCCACTGAACACTGAGTGACAGCCATGGGGCCTTCCTGATCAGTCTCCATCTGGGATGGACGATGGTAAAGGCCAGAAGATGGGATGAAATCCAACCCATCTGCAGAAATATTGGGAAAACATGCTAGATTATATTTCTAACCATCCTCTGACTCTCCCATGTGCAGTATAAACACATGCGTATGTACAGACACGTGGCCCAGCAGAGCCATGCTCAAAGGAGCTGATCCCTTGAGAAGAAGTTCAGCATCAGACATGGTTTGCAAAATGCCAGGAGTTTATCAAAAGCTGGTTCATAGGGTCCAGGGCAGCACAAACCAGTGAATCCCAGAGGCTTGGGGCAGCACAAGTCAGAGACCACTAGTGCACACAGCAGAAACTCAATAACTCCTGGTGCTTCAAGATATCTATTATAAGCCTTTAATCCCAGCACTCAGGACGCAGAGGCAGGCACATCTCTGTGAGTTGGAGGCTAGCCTGGTCAGCAAAATGAGTTCCAGGAAAGGCTCAAAAGCTACACAGAGAAACCCTGTCTCGAAAAACAAAAACAAAAACAAACAAACAAGAACAAAAAAAAGATATGTATTATGGGAAGAGGAACTTCCGATTGCATTCCCCAGACATCTGCTGAGAAGGGTCTATACTGGACATCCAGAAAGCAAGCTGTGAATCATGCTTGGAAAGAAATGGGGCTCAAAGAGGGCTGAATGTAGCTAGCAGGTACTGCTGACCTCTGCTTCTCCTGTCCACCAGCAAAGTGAGCAGATTTCACACAAAGAAATACTATTACATCAAGGGAAAAAGTGGAGGGGTGGGGGAGTCAAGGCTAAGCCATCAAGAGGTCCAGGATATTCAATCAAGGACCCAGGTGCCAAGATACTTTTCATATCTCAGAATGGCATGCGGGTACACACGGAGCACGTACTTTCTCTGCAATGCCAATAGGTGTGGCTATGGATGGGGGTAAGACAACACACAAGCCACCCTAGCCCTGCCAGGTCCACAGACAGAAATCCCTCAGTCTCAGCACTCAACATCAGGAAGCCCAAGGAGAGATTATGTGACATGTCTACAGATTTGAAATGAGCAACTGCCCAGCCCAACTTCTGTAAATATCTAGACAGATGATGCTCGTGCAGGGCTCTTGCCCAAGACACCTAAGAGCCTTGCTTCTCTCCCTTTGCTTGGAGGCAGCTCACAAAGATGCAAGCAAACTACAGCCTCTGCAAGGCTTTGATTCCCCCATCCACCAATGGGGATCTCCAGCAGAAAACAACCTCACCCTTTTGCAGTATTAGGGCATCATGAGGTAGAAGGCCTGGGTAGCCTAGGGCCAGGCAGAAAATTCTGAGGTCCCAAAGCACTAGAAGAATGGGAGAGAGAGCCCAAGACAGGGATGGGAAGGTCAGACAACTAAGCACCAAGGAAACTCAGTAGTCTTCCTGGGCATGTGTCATCATAGCAGTGCAGCTTTGTCCTATGTAATAAAAGAGTAGGGAGGGGAGTCAGTCCACAATCCTAACCACGGGGGTGGATGCCTGTGCACGGACATGAACGTGAATGTGCATATGGAGGTCCACTTCAGGTGCTGTTCCTCAGAAGCCATCCAACTTGCTTTTTTGAGATTAGGTCTCTCACTACTACCTGGAGCTCACCCATTAGACAACTCTGGGTAGCCAAGGAGCTCCAGATAAACTCCTGTCTCTGTCTTCCCAGTGCTTCAATTACAAGCATGTGCCACCACCTGATGTTAAGGCTTTTAACATTGATGCCAGCAACATGAACTCTGGTCCTCAGGGACAAGCACTTTTACCTCTGAGAAACCCTAATTCTTCTAGTCTCTTGCCTCTTGGAATCTTCAACCGTGGCTCCCCTAACCTGGACTCTTCCAAGTGAAATCCATAAAGGGATGGGCAGCTTCACAGCCTTCCTGAGGCTCTAGCCAGGCTGGCAAAGGCCAGCCCAGGCCTCTGAGGATGCAGAGCAGGGAAGCCCTGGCATGGACACCACTAGGCTTCCAAAGCTCTATTACAGAGCAGGAAGGCCCTGGCACGGACACCACTGGGCTTCCAAAGCCCTATTACAGACTCGAGATCACAACAGAGAGTCCAGTTGGATACAACAGTAATGAGAGGCCAATTCTGAGAAGCAAAATGAACCATCTGTCAAACACAATCAGATATTAAAACGTCCAAGTTAACATGGACAGACTAACCACAGCTTAGCATGGGCATTTCTGCAATACTATAGCATTACAGAGTAAGAGGAAAGAGCCATAATTAGGTTTTGTGAAGCTAAGAATGTCGAAGCCACACAGCCTTGTGGATGGGAGTACCCTCTGCAATGTCTGAGGAGTAATAGCATGTTTTTGTTTCAGATATTCATAGAATCACACATGCAAATTACCCTAGAAAACTGGGGTTTTTCAACTTGACTAACCCAGTCTGAAAACTGCCATAAGGCAAGAGGGAAATGGCCATGTGTGAGCTTCCAAACTTGTTAATTTATCCAAGATAATACGAAATTAAAAACTGTTCTCAGCATTTTAGTTTTCTGAAGTCATTACGCTCAGTTCATGGCTATACACAGTGGTTCAATGGGATACAAAGTTCTATCAGGAAAAAAGAATTCTCCCTTTCATGAGTAGAGGTCCATACCACATCACAGTTTAACAGTTCACTCCGGGAACTAACCACCTAGTGAAATGTCATTTGCTGTGACAGGGTCTCACTAGGTAGACCAGGCTAACCTAGTACTGAGGTTATACATATGCACCACCATTCCCAGATAAAACGGTGATGTCTATAGACATACATTATTCAGAAGAAGCCAACTCATGGTCGTTTTTTATCTCAGCCCACATATTTGTTAAAATTTCAAGAGGGGGATACGTAAGGAGCATTCTTAGATGCAAATAAGATGGAATTGATTTCCTCTCGTGGTTTGATTGATGATGAGACATGTTTAATGGAAAGGACTCACCTTCTTCGACTTTTTCCTTAAGGTGTAGCCTCTGTACCACCCTAAACAAACACAGAGTTGAGATGGTTAGTACCAAGATGCAGAAGAGCAAAGCAAAACCTTCAAGGTATGCACAAGTCACTGCGCTGTAGACCAGGGAAAGACAACAATTCTAATGCCTTAGAGAAGTCCCCCAGGGCATGCCTCACTCCCTGCACCACCCCACTTCTCTGCCTGCCTCATCAGTCCCCCGTAACAATCTGAAGTTAAGCCCTAAAGGAGGCCTTGTTCCCAGGAGGTTCCATGGGTATGCACTTCCCCATCCTTCCCTCTGTGGATCTGGCTCAAGATCTCTCCAAGTGCAACTTCCAGAATCTCAGATCATCAAAGGCTGCCCAACAGAAAACCTATTGAGAGCCTACTTCCTCCCTCTGCAAGGCTCTGTCTGCCCTGAGGCAGCCACAATCTTCACAAAGTACTTCTGTGGCAAAGACAGCTCTCCAGGAAGCACCAGGGCCAAGTACTCACAGACCCCTGTCCCCTTAGGGGTTGGTCCGCCTCCAACTTCCTATGCCCTCCATGTGGCAAGAGAAGGAAATTGAATATTTGGAAGGAAAGACCTTCAGAACTGTTCATTCATATCAAGTACTGAATGGTCCTCCACAGCAGACCAGACTACCCATGCTACCTCCCATCAAAATTAACTGCAAAAACTCATCCCTAAGGATGCCAAGAGGTCCATAGCCATGAACCCATCTCCCCACAATCCTGCCAGGTCAAGAAATCAGATAGATATTTTCTTACAAAGTGTGTAAGATTGGTCCAGGCCACTTTGCTTCCAGAAAGCAACTCACAAACTCAGACATCCCATAACTCTTTCCCACAGGAACAAACAGACCCTGCAGAACATCAGGAAGCATTTGGAGGTAAGCTGGGTAAATTCTGAGAGAGTCAACAACATGGGGTTTTATGCACTCTTAGGCACCAGGCCCCAGAGACTAAAGAGAGCCACAACAGCAAGCTGTCGGGGAAGGGACAGAATGATACCACATGGCAGCAGTTGGCCCCTCCAGCCTCTCAGAAAGTAGTCATGAAGAGAGTGCCTATGAACCAGAAGTGATGCTGTTGACTTAACAAAACCCCCAAGTGGTAATGAAACAGATATATTCAGACAGGGGACAAGAACTCCAGGAATCTTGGAAGAATTTGCTGAGGCCCAATTAGGGCCAAATGAACCCACTCTGCCCTTTCAGTGTGAGGACCGAACACATTGAGCAGGGATACAGCCTGTTCTAAACGTCAAACACCTGAATGTCCACACGACTAGGATGATCTCCAAATAGCCACTGTTAATTCAGAGGTTTCAACTAGACTAGCCTAGAGTCAGTGCCTACATGTTACAGCATTATAGACTCCAGGCAATGGGACTGTAATCTAGGAGTTATTCAAAGGCTGTACCACTCAGCCTAAAAGGACCATCCTCTCTACCACTGCTATGTCCTTCCCACACAAACAGCATTAGTATGCCCCTTTTTATCTGAAAATGACAAAGGTTTGATGTCCTAGAATATCAAAGAAAGATCACAGTTGGGGGGGGGGGGGGGGAGTCAGCAACCCTGTAGTTAGAGTTTTCCTTCCTGGCCCAGTCAGGACAAATCTCTCTTACCCGCCAGTCCCACAGTTGCTCAGACTCAACCAAGAAAGCACACAGAAACTTACATTGTTTAGAAACTGTATGGCTGTGGCAGGCTTCTTGTTATCTACTTCTTCTCTCTTAAATTAACCCATTTCTGTTAGTCTATACTTTGCCACATGGCTCGTGGCTTACCAGTGTCTTTACATGTTGCATTTCATGGCGGCGGCTAGCAGTGTCTCCCTCTAATCTTCTACTTCCCAGAATTCTCTTCTCTCTTGTCCTGCCTATACTTCCTGCCTGGCCACTGGCTAATTAGAACTTTATTTACACAGAGCAAAATCCATAGCACAACCCAATGTAAAAAAGGAGCAAACTAAGTAAATGGTGTATCAAAGAAACCCAAGAACCTACACATGTGTGAAGAGAACCCAAACTTACTACTAATCACTGAAGTGAAAAACTCAACAACCTCCTACCACTGACCCCCCTCCCAAAAAAAAGTGGAAATCAGAGGATTCAGGACATGGCAGCCAGGGCACAGAAAAGAGTGTAAACAGCAGCTGCTGGTGCACACATCAGAAACCACCACCACCACCCCAAAGAAACATGAACCCTATACCCAACGCCAGCAACCTGTCCTGTGCAAGCAGCCTGAAGACAGTTGTGCCCCTGCACAGCTGGCCAGACACAAGATGCTCCTGACAGCAAGAGCCTGGACATGAGAGTTGAGACCACCTGAGTCCCATTACTGTTAACAGAACATGAAGCAATGCTCACATGGCAGACAGGACTTAAGACTAAAGGGCCTCAGACAGACTAGCAAAACAGGAAGAGGAGCCAGAGAGACACAGGAGAGCTGCAACACACTCGTCTAACATGAAACATCCAGAACACGGGATGAGGACCCAGGCACAGGAAACGAGGTTTGTAGGGGGAAGGTTGTTTGTCTTGTTTGGAGGGGCTGAGCTCCGGAGGTCAGAGGAGGAATCTCTGACTTAGCATAGCTAGCTGGCAGTTTCTTTTGCAATGGGGTTTCTAAGCTAAGTGCTTCCCGGCATGTTCTGTACAAATTATTGCTTCATCAAGCAGGGCCCATTCACTTGTCGCCAGAACCTTCCTACGCACATCAATTACAGACACAGCCTCTGTTGAGGACCCACAAGGCGCCTAAGACAAGCAGGGCCAAGCCACTCCGAGTGTGAAGAGGAGGGTGTCATCATGAGAATTAAGGAATGTGACAAAATGGCTATGAGAGAAGGGGAAAAGGCTGGGCAAGAGATGCTTAGCGAGCAGGTAAAAAGCTTAAGAACTTCTCCCAAGCAGGGTGTACCGCTGGCCTCTGTGTATCAACCCATCCACACCAAGAAGAAACACCCACTGAAAAGACAGGCAAATAGTAGAAATACAGTCCTGGGCTCAGGGAGGCCACAGGCCAGCATAGGAAGTTGGCCATCCATTTTGGATGAAAATATATTGTTACCACTTTAAAAACTGAATGAATCGGGCTTTAGATGTGACAGCGACATCAAAAAGATAACTTCCTAACCTTTGCACAATGCCTCCAGCTTCCCCTGGAACAGCTTCCAGCACTGGGGAAACACAGCATCAGCACCGGATTCACTTCCTAAGCACCTGAGACTTTCATTCAAGTGTGATTAGTTGGCTCTCAACAATGGACATGACTTCAAGGTAAGAGCCTGCACTGAGTAGCCATTGAAAGGTCTGCCCACCTCCACAGTGACATGACTTGAAGGTGGGTACCTTTCTTGGCTGTATCAGGCCTGGCCAACCTTTGAACAATGCTGTTGTCTCCAGCATTCGTGCTGAGAGGTGTATTCAAGTTTTCACAATCAGGAAAAAAAAGAAAGAAAGAAAGAAAAGAAATGTCATAATGTTTTGGCTAAGTTTATGGTTTTATATTGGGCTGCACTTGTAACCATCTCCAGCTGCATGTGTGGTCTAAGGACTGCTGTTAGACACCCTCCACCTCCACAAGCCTCACAGAGCAATTAACCAGAACTTATAAATGTGGTCTTTGAACTGTGTGTAATGAAGAGCAATCATCTTGAAAGGACAAAGAGGAAGAGGAGGAGGAGGAGGAGCAATCCAGCCCTTCATGGGGCACAGGGAGACTGAGGGATCATTGAGATGTTCCAACTTTTGCAGCATCCTATATGATGATATGCCAGACCAGAAAGAAAAAAAAGTCAAAGTTGATAAACAGGGGTGAGGGCAGGGGCAAGGGAGTGGGGAGAAAGGTAGAAACAGAGCCAAACTCCAAGACATGCCATGAGTCAAAACCAGAGCACAGGCAGGCACAGAGAAGCATCACAAGCAGTGTCCTTCTTTAACGATGAAGTCACCCAGTTTCCAGAAGATGCAGTTAATGTATTTCTCAGACCAGAGTCTACCAAGAAGTTAGCTTTCCAGGAAGGGAAATGCATTTCATGTTTCAGGGTCTCTCATAAAGACTGTAGTGGATTCATGGGAACCAAGACTGGCCTGCAAATCAACCCCAGCTGAAGACTCATCGTGATGTCAGCCTGGGAGTGAAAACCACTAGCAGCAGAATTTGGGATATAACGAGGTCCACTGATGTGACTCAGGATGGCACTGCTGGAAGGGGACAGTCTCCTCCTGAAGTAAAGAATGACACCCACAGTCTCTACACACCCAGATACCCCCAGGAAATCATTAACAATTCAGGAGAGACACCACCACTCAGAGTGGATGACCCAGGAATTCCACATTCAAGTGACTGGGGGCAATTTAAAAAAAAAAAAAAAAAAAAATCGGAGAGAGCATTTCCCTACAGATCAGAAAAGTGTCTGAGACGAGATGCCTGATCCTTCACCTCGACTTAATTTCTCTCTCTGTTTCCTCGAAGCCACTGGCAATATGTACTGAAAGCAGATAAGGAAATCCAACTGTCAGCTGTCAAAAGTGAAAACAGGCAGACGGTGCCCATCACAGCCAGCCACTCATTCGCTTAAGGGCTCCTTTCTGCCAAGCTACAGCTGCTTCCAGGCATATGCCAATAAAGCCGGCTCCCCCAGCCCCACCCCAACACATTTTGAAGAGTAAACGGTGCAAATAGAATGGAGTTCTACATCTTCCTGCATCAGATGGAGAAATAAGGGCCAAGACATGGATTTTTAATAGGGTTCTGCGTCTCTGCCACATCTCTGAGGGATGTAGGATCCTGCCAGACCCTGCTGGCCTGGCTGGCGGGAGCGGAGCAGTTCACTCCTGTGCAAAGTGGAGTGTGAAGGCCTCTCTGGAAGTTCAATTTGTTGGTTACTATGAGATGTCTACAATTTCTTCTCTCACTTGTGAGACTTTCGCTGAACCTGATCTAAAAGCAATTTGGTTATTTAAATGTTCCTGTGGCTGAAACACAGCTTAAGAATCATCTTCTCAAGCAGAAAAGGGAACCAATGACACAAAAACACAGTCTGAACCACAGCAGAGCATCCACGGTGGCTCAGATGTGCAAGGCACTAACAAGGAAAGCCTATTGCAGAAACCAGGGGCACCAGAAAAGTCACAACAATTTCTTCCCTAAACCACATCCCACAGAGCTGGTGATCTGCTCACCCCAAATAAAATAGAGGTCACAAACAAGGGAAAGGGGCAACAAATAAGGCATAGCAATTCCAGTTTCCCCTGAGACATGCTGTTAACAAATTAAAGTGAAAACTTAAAAAAGCAAAAAACAACAACAAAAAAACCTGACAACTCAAAACACTCAACACACACATCAGATCAATGAACTAAAATACCCCAAATATGTTTCTCACCAAAGGGTCAGTTTCAGTCAAGGTTTACACATGTGTGCAAAATAATGAGCCAGCAAGAAGCATTTAGGGGTTAAAAATATAATGTTTAGTTTTAAGTTGATCTTAACAAAACCTCGTTTAATTTAACAAATAGCTGCCCTATCATCTTTGCCTGGAAAAGCACCTGCCTGGGTGGGAAGCATCCTGAGAATAGAGCACCCTCACAGGAAAAGGCTTTGCCCAAGTAGGCCCTGAAGCATCCCAACTCCCCGGACAAGAAACATCAGCCGATACTCACCTTCGTAAGTTTCTAGGATGTGCACAGTGTCTCCTATTTGTAGGGACAGTTCGTCTGCTCCCCTGGCATCATAGTTATAAAAGGCTGTGGAAGAAGAGGTGGGAAAGTGCATTAGCAGAGGGAGAAGTGATTGTTTTCAACATTATGATGTATTCAGTCTTGTTCTATATCCACTCTGACACCCTCACCCAGGCAGCCTTTCCTTCCAGACACAAACAGGAAGGGGCATGTCTTCAACATGGGAATGCTTAACTATTCCATATCCAAGCCACCCTTTTCTTAATTGTGGGCAGAGAACATGATTTTTAAGTGTGCCATTTGGTGGCTTTAGTTAGATTCACAATGCTGTGCAAACATTCCCCCGCTAATCTCTAAAATGCTTCCAAGGCTCCACGAAGAAACCCAGTATCCACCAAGCAGTAACCCCTGCCTTAGTTTGCTTTCTGTTGCTGTGATAACACTGACCAAAAGCAGTTTATGTAGGAGAGTGTCTATTTTAGTTACACATCGAAGGCCATCCCCGAGAGAAGCCAGAGCAGAAGCTCAAGGTGGGATCCTGAAGGCAGCAATTGAAACAGCAACCTAAAGAAGCACTGCTTACTGGATTGCTCCCATCCCCATCTTCAGCTACCTTTCTTACATAGCCTGCCTGCCTAGGGATGGTACCGCCTACAGTGGGGTTCCTAGGCAGGTAGGAGAGGACAGGGGATAGGCCCTCCCACATTAATAGCAATCAAGAAAATGCCCACAGACATACCCTCAAGCCATTTAGATGGAGGCTACTCCTCATCAGAGGTTCCCCTTTCCACGTGTGTCCCCAGCTGAGGCTAACTGTGACTGACGAGTTAGTACCACTTGGCCCGCAGTGAGTGTGGCTGACCCTGAAGTATTCATTGTATTGGGAGGTGATTTGCTTTTGCTGCACAGAACATTACGCTCAGCTTCTCAGTCCCTTCTAAGGAGTCAGAGCAAGGGCACTTGCACGGCTTCACAACATCTCAGGCATCAAAACCCACACATACCTAGAAAATTCCATTTTCTCAAGTATCCCCCCCCCCAAAATTCATAAAATGTAAGTGTCCCCAGCTGACAAAGTAGGTTGTTACCAGTTATTAAGTTTATTTAGCGTTTTATAGTGACTCTTTAGCAGTCGATAACTGCATCACGGAAAGCAGCCCAGAGCAGACCTTGAGCTTCTCCAGTGCAGCACCGCCATAGTCGTAAGCCTTTAGGAACCATAAATGCTTTTACCACCGCCATTAACAGCATCCCTTCTAGCATGCCTACTCAGAGATCCGCAAAAAACAAGTCAGACATCCTAAAAATGAAATAAAATGAACACATCGAGTGTAAATACATCTGGGCATGTGTGAACATGCAAGATGTACACACATAATTTTTTTCCTAGTGTTTCCCCTTAAAGAACCCTACCTACCCAGAAGCGGTGAAAAGCAGGGCAAGAGACTCATCGACAAAATCCAAAACCATAAATTTAACTTGGAAATGAGCCTACAGACCCACAATCTTATATATGAAGGACAACACAGCCCTATGAGTGAACATGTGGCCCCAAATCACCAGAATCAGGTTCACAGCACTGGCCCCAACCCTATATGGAAGTTAACACTGATGACTAAATAACCCAAAAGTTATAGTAAACTAAAACACCCAACAACAGAAGACTATCTGACAAGGGAATGTCATAGATCAAACAACAACCCTCGGAAGCCATCCGACTTCCCAGAACTCTCTGTGCATGTTCCCAAAGAGCCCACTGCAGCTGTGACCAAGCATAGAATCTTCAGATTGGGTTAATTCATAATCACATAATGGGTTCAAAGTTATCACAAAGACTCTTATGAGAAGGAGGCAGGAGGAACAGTCCAGAATGGAGGAGACAAGGTCCAAATGGTCCTATATGCTGATGTCATAGAGGACATGCTCCCCACAGCCTTTGTAGACCACGGACCCGTAGGGGCCTGGATTCTCAATCTTCAGATCACCAGGACTAGAAACCGTGATCAATGTGTGTTGTTTGAAGGCCCAAAATTTGTGGGATGTGTTTTAGCAGCAAACTGGCAGAAGAAAGAATGTGGGAAGCAGGTCAGAAAGCTAGTCTTGCAAACACGAAGTTCTGACCCCACATTTAAAAAAAAAAAAAAAAAAAAAAAAAAAAAAAAAAAAAAACCAGCTGGACCACCTGGGGAGGCGGAAACAGGAAAATCCCCAGGGCTTGCAGGCCAGGCAGTCTAGCCTACATGGCAAACTCCAGGTCACCAAGAAACCTGTCTCAAAAGACAAGGTGGATGCTAACTAAGGGGTGACCGCCCAAGTTGTCTTTGGGTCTCTATATGGAAGTGCACACATATACACATGCGTGTGCCAACACACAAAAAATATACAAAATGATTGAAAAGTGGTATTTTGCAATTAACTTATTCACTCCTGGAGGCAGCTAGACTGGTCTCCATTGCAGGAACATGAATCCAGATAAGCACATGCCTGCAGTTAAGTACAGAGGAGCAAAGCTACTTTTAAATAAGCCCCAATGTATTCATCTTAAGGCTACCCCTTCTTATGGCCAAACTTTCTTATTCCTTACAAAGAAAATCTCAGAAATAAAAAATTGGCTTATCATTCAAATCAACATAAATCATCACCTTTACAAAGCACCGTGACCTCTTGAAGGGCACAGAAAAGGCATCTAATGACATGTAAATCCAACTGTATGGGAGCAGCAGTCTGCTCTCACATGGAAAAACTCCAGTATAGCCCATCAACCCACTTAACAGATGGAAACACTGACTGGACATAATGGATCACTCCTTTCATCTCAACTACCCTAAAATTGGAGGATTACAAGGTCAAAGTCAGGGTGAATTCAAAGCCAGTCTGAATTACTCAGTGACTTGTCTCAAAATAAAAAGTAAAAAGAGAGGTGAGGACATAGCTCTGTGGTGGAGCAATGCCCACCAAATTCTAGGTCCTAGATTTAATCCCCAGTACTGAAAGGGAGAGAGGGAGGGAGGGAGGGAGGGAGGGAGGGAGGGAGGGAAGGAGGGAGGGAGGGAGAAGAAAGACAAACTGAGGTCTACAGCATGTTGGAGGCTCAGGGTGGCACAGTGAGCTGAAGGCAGCCCTAGAGACCCATGTGTTCCCTTCCAGACTGTCTCCCACCTAAATTATGTGTCCAACTCTCCACCACCTCCATGAGTCATAAATTCTTCTCTTGTCCCCACCACTGACACCACTGCACACTGCCCCTACCACCACTGACAGCACTGCACATTGCCCATAGCCTTTCTTCTGAGAGCAGCTACCCAGCACAGCATACCAAGCCCTGTGGGATGGATGCCACTTCAACCCCCACTGCCATCCGACTGCACCCCACTCATCCTTCTCCAGCTCCACCATCCCTCACACAACATGAGTTGTTCCTGCTACTGAGAAAAGTTCCTTCCCAGTACTTCACAGCAAGGGAAGTACGGGGAAGGAACTTCATAACCACTCATCTGCAAGGCCCACCCTTGACTATATCCTTGGCAACATCTAAGTGAATCATCAGAAGGTTCTGTGCATACCTAGAATGAGCTTTCTACTGAGCCCTCTCTAAACTGTGCCATCCCATGACCTTGCCAAATTGTCTTCCTCTGCGCCTCCCCATGACTCCTTACAGGAAGGAAACCTACAATAGCCTTGAAGGCCCTCAGCAGAAACCCTGACTGGAGCCAGTTCATCAAGTGCACCACCCGGGTGGTTTGCAGTAGCAGGAAAGGAAACTTTGATAGTTCTTTCCTCTTCAGCATGCTCTAGCCCAGATCCGTGAATCCAGTCCCTTGCAATTCTGTTGCAAGGATATATGCCCCAGCCAGCCCCACCTCATGGAGAGCCTCCTCATAGCATCCCAGGTGAAGGTTACCACCCCATCAGTTGACTCAGAGATCTGTCTGGGTCCCACACATCCTTGAAACATGACATCAGGATTTCAGGCAGCGGCTTAAAAGATAATTAAATTCTTTCTTCAAGTCAATTTGTGAAAATCAGTTGCTCTGTTTGTGAGCTCAGTTCCTTTATCTTGCCCTCAATGGAAAAAGTGTTCAAGAGCACACATGTTCTCAGAGCTTGTTCTGAGAGGATGGGGGCCAGCCAGACTCCTTCCCATATGTGCTCCCTTCGGGCCTACCTGCCACAGGGCCTATCCTCATCTTCCAGAGCACTGTGTGTTTGCACAGTCTGTGCTGGCAACCTCCACTCAGCTTTTCCAAAGCCCATGTTCATTCCTGCTCTGGACCACTCTGAGCTAGTTGGGGCTAGAAAGAGTTGAATCCCCAGGAAGCAATTAGCCACAGAGCCTAACCTCTAAGGGACAACCTTTTCCCACACTGGGCCATTCAGAAAAGACTGTGTAGAAAAAATGAGGAAGCACTAGACACTTCCTTTGAATTTGGCCTTAAAGGACAGGGACTGCAAGGGAAGAAAGTTAAACTCTAAGGTCATGGAGGACTCAGCAAGTATCACTAGCAATAATGCCAGTGGGGATTCAAGGCCGAGCCCCAAAGAAAGGGACAAACACATCAGTTCCCATAGGGGAGTTCCTAAACTGTCCCTTCAAAGGGAGATACTGCTGCATTTACTCCCAAGTCAAGCAGCTGGAGGAGGCCACAGGGCAAATATCTCAGTCAGGGCTAGAGCACCCAGTCATTTCTCCCCTTGACTGTGAGTTTCTCCAAGACCTAATTGTGACTTGCTGGGGCAAGTTTCTAATGCTCCTGGCACACAAGAAATACCAGGTAGGAGTATGGATGGAAGGATGCTACAAGACGGAGGAGGAATGGGAGGAAGGTGCTAGAGCCAGGCAGAAATAGTACTGTTCAAGGTGCTGTTTCTACAGTGTTTTAAAGAAAAAATGGAAACCGAACCAGTAAGCTGCCTAAGTAGGTAAAGGCACTTGCTGTGAGCTTGAAAAGTGGAGTCTGACCCCCAGAAGAGAGAGCTGACTATCTAAAGTTGTCCTCTGACCGCAGAATGAGTGTATGAGTGCACACCTATGCATACATACATACACACACCAATAATAATAACAAATTTTTAAAGACCCAAAATAAGGAAATAGGAATACATTTAACCAAGGAAGAAAAAGGCAGCTGCACTCTTAAAACTACAAGTTGCTGCAGAAAAAAATGAAGAGAGACGAGCAAATGGAAAGGTGTCCACGGTAAGACACCCATGGTACTGGAGAGGAGGATTACAAACTGTCAGCATGTCATCCAAAAGCAATCTACAGCTCAGTGTAGTTCTACTGAAACCCCTCAAACAGAAGCACCCATCATCCAGACTCCAGGGCGGCTGAGATGACATAGAAAGAGAAGAACAAAGCTGGGCCTCCCATGTTCCTGACTTCAAAGCCACAGCAGTAGTGTGATACAGGAGTGAGGGCTGGGGGGGGGGGGGGGGAGCCCTACGCCCAGGACAAGTGATTTCTACAAGACTTCAAGACCATCATATGGGAAGAGGTCAGATTCCAACAGATGGTAGTGGGAACAATTGGTACAGCAAGTGAAAAAACATACAGCCCACAAAGCTGGATCCTCCACGCACAAAGGTCGACAAGGTAGAAATGCTGTAAGAGTGAACCCTGCAAAATTCTCGTGGGAAAATGTGCCATTAAACCTGGAAGACTTCTTGGATATACTACCAAAATCAGGCAACAAAGGGCCAAATCAAAATTAAAAAGAATACACCGGAGATATTATTTATAGAATGACCCACAGAATGAGAGAAAACATTCACAAATCTAATAAGATGAAGTGTCTTGACTATGTAAATAATTTTGGGGCCAGTGAGATGGCTCAGTTTGTAAAGATGCTTGCTGCCAAACCTAAAGGCCCAAGTTCAATCCCTAGGACACACTTGGTGGAAGGAAAGAATTGACTTCTACAAAATGTCTTCTGACCTCTACATAGACAACATAATGTGTGCACATGAGTGCAAGCATACACACACAGACACACACTGTGGCACATACTATGCCATGGCACATGTGTACTTCTCAAATGAATAAATGTTTTTAAAACTTCCAACAAATCAATACCAAACGTGGTTTTTAAATCAAAAAAAGGACTTGAACAAAAGTTTCTCCAATGAATATAGGCCAATAAGCGCTCACCATTACCACACTCACCACACCCAATCCTTCAAAGCCCACAAGAAGCTATCACCTCATAGCCACCAGGTTTGCTGTAATCCTCTGTCCTACTAAAATCCAAGTCTTGGTGAGAAATTTCACCCTTTGTACATGCCACTGACAAGAACGCAAAATAGTTCAGTTGCCACGGGAAACTGAATGATCATGACCTAGCAATGTGGACTCATATGTGACCAAAGGTCTATACTCATATGTCCAATATGTAGGCACCCAATGTGTAAATAAATACCCAGATGAAGTAAAAAGCAGAACACTGTGTTTACGGGTGCATTATTTACAGCAGTCTAATGACAGATCTGAGCCCAGTAACCTGTCCATCAATAGAAGAGTGATAAACAAATCTGGCGTAGACAGTGGAGTATTGCTCAGCCTTCTGAGGAAGGGCACTCTAGCATGTTTTGCAACACGGACATTACACTCAGTGAAAGGAAAGTCTCAAACAAGTGCTGAAGCTCCTTGGGTTTCCACAGAGATGAGAGGCTGCTAGAAGCTGGGACACGGGATGGCGAGTTGGTGTTGAATGACAGTTTTCCTGGGGAAGATAAGAAGAGCTCTGGAGATGGGTGGTGGGAATGGTTACCCTCAACCAGGATGTGCTTAACAAGCCTGAACTGGATGCTTTTGATTGATCAAAATGGCAGGTTTTATGGAATGTTTTCTTTCTTTTTTTTTTTTTTAATCACAATTTAAACAAAAATAAAAATGTAGTGAAAAGGGTGTTGAGCCACATGAGGAATGGCCTGACAGATGAGCCATGGACCCCTAAGCCAGAATCATAAAACATCCCCAGGTTCCTGTGCAAACTTCACTGGGTTCAAAGCGGAAAGGGACAGAGAGGAAACCAGGGGAGAGGCGCCTAAAGCCAAAGCTTCCCCACCCCCACCCCCACCCCCACCCCCCACCCCCGTCACATTTCTTTGCACACTCCCTCACAGAGCGCTCCAGATTCTCTGAGTGAGAAAACTACTTTCAAAGTCACCATGTGACTCCTGCAGGGTTCACTATTCTTTCAGGCTCATATCTTTCTTTCTTAGAAATAGAGAGATTGCTTCCCTGCCAATAAAATCCCCTGTGACCGTATTTCATGAACTGTTTGGATATTAGAACCTAGAAACTCATCTAAATAATTTTTAAAAACAGAGCAGGGTACAGAAGGATAAAGGGACTGTCATTTGTTAGTCAATATTTCTTTCTGCCTTTTAATGGAAACAGGTGGAAGGATAGTAGAGATAAGAGCGTGAAAGGGAAAATATGAAAGAGTCTTTGCTCAAATTCTAATTGAACTGACATACACAATTCAAAGACATTTTAATATCTTTCTTCAGAATAAAATATCACTGTCTGCCTTATCCATGACTAGCCAGCAACTATCTTATCACTATCTAGTCCAAAAGGCCACGGTGCCAAAATGCACAGGTCCACAGGAAGCATGGTGGTCGATAGGGAATGTCAGCTTTACTGCTTTTCCATGGTAGGAAAAGTAGAATCCTACATTTTCAGATTTCATGAAGTCAGTCGTAAAATAGAAAACTACCATCCTCATATATCAGTAGATTTGTGCAAACCCACCAACAAAGAAAAAAGGACTCTGGAGGGTAAGAAATTGGCTCAGTCAAGGACCTAAATTCAGAAATTGGCTCAGTCAAGGACCTAAATTCAATCCATAAAACCCATGTTAAAAAAAGCTAGACATGCCAATAATCCTAGCACTAGGGAGTCAGAGGCAGGAGGCTCCCTGAGGCTTAAGAGCCAGTCGGTGTAGCCTACTGGGTAAGTTCCAGGTCACTAAGAGATCCTATCATTAAAAAAAGAAAAAAGTAGATAGTACCTGAGAAATGATACCTGAGGGGTTGTCCTCTGACTTCCATATGGGCCAGCACATGCACACCAAGAAAAGGCAAAAGAAAAGACTTGGCTGACCTGAAAATTATCTAACACTGAATTTTGTTTAATGGCAAAGAGATGGAGAGACTAGATAGGGGGAAGATTTAATCTCTTTAATCACCTTCTTCAAGAAAGAACCTTGAGAGAACATAAGCTTCTGAAACACCCAGGTGCTTGCTCTTCCTGCACGGGTACTGCAGACCAGCCAGCAGCCAAGAGGACAAGACCCATGAACTGCACCACTAGGGTCCCCAATGAAGAGCCCTAGTGGAGAACAGGACCTCCACTCTACTCATCTGGCTACAAACGTGGCCAGGTGGTCAGGAGCTGCATTCTCCACAACCTGTCAACCTGGTCCTATATAAAAGGCATTGTGGTATAATAACATTGAGGGACCCAGGATCTCCTGGGCAAGGACAAGCTGGTCTCCACCATGGGAATAGACAAGTTCAGTTCAGAACCATTTGTATGATGTACTTGGTGATGATTTATTTTGTCATACACCCTGACTTCTCTTCCTAAGCATCTGGAAAAAATTCCAACAATGTGTCCGGCAGAGCACTGGGCCACTCTTTCTCCTCTCCCCACCAATGCCAAATCATAAAGTCTAATATTAATGGTAACCAATAAAGGGAGGAGAAAAGGACTTTACAGAATATAATTGGCTTTTCTTTTCTTTTAAGAGTGTGTGCCTGTGTGGGGTGTGTGTGTGTGTGTGTGTGTGTGTGTGTGTGTGTGTGAATGCAGGTGCACACAGAGAACAGAAGAGGGCATCAGATCCCCTGATGTTGGAGTTACAGGCACTTGTGAGTAGCCTGATGTGGGTGCTGAGGATCAAACTTGAGTCTTCTCAAAAGGCGGCAAGCACGTAACCACTGAGCCATCTTTACAGACCCTGTTCCTAATTGGCTTTTCTTAATAGCAGACTATGCACATAGTTCAAATCTTATATGTATAGAAATCTACCAGCAAAGTCAGCAATTAAGCGGGGGAGAGTCTATGTTTCTTTTTGAAGAGAGGAGTCGCCACATCAGAACCACTCAACTCAAGTCTCTACCCAGGCAGGGCTCACTTCTGCCTGGCCTGGCCTGGCCCCCACCACCTCAGTACAGAAACCTCCCCACGTGCTGTCAGTAGTGTCCCTGAACACCCTGACAGGTCGTTACCAAATGCTGTCCATTAGCTAATGCTCACTGCCTATCATGAGCCAAATCCAATTAGCATGGAAGACAGCAAACAGAAGGGCTTCATCCAGCGTCCAGTGTCACACTCCACGAAACTCCTGAGCCTCTCCTGTTTACATGACTCCCTTCCCTGTCATCCTGTGCCCTCCCCCATCACAACCATGCTTCACAATACCCAGCACATGGGTTTCACAAAGCTGTATATTAATTAATAAGTCAACAAAGACTTCGAGATGACCTAACCATGGTCACACTCCTAACCTCATGTTGGCTTTAGTTCTCATTAGAACCTATAGAGCTAACCAGGGGCATGGCCAGCACAGGCCACTTCCAAACATCTACCCAAATAACATGTCCTGAAGGTCCAGCCTCCACACCTGTAGCAGCACACTTCTGTTACCTGGACAGGGGTACTAAGTCCCCCAGGGAATGTGCCCAATGAACCACATTAGCAAGTATGAGACACAAAGGTCAGCTACCTGGTCTCCCATTAACACTCACACGTGACCAGCCATCCCTAGGAGAGTCCTGATGGGGGGATAAAACAATATGGGAATAAAGAGTCCCCAATCCACTGAAACCAGGAAGGAACCACACACACCGCTGGGTGCTAACACTGTGGACAGATAGACAACTTGCAAAAACTTCTCCCTGCATCAGTGGGTCCTGAATTTCCACTTCAGCTACACAATCATCTTCATATCTCCTGAGTCAAGATGGCTTCATCATCTTCAATCAGAGATGGCACAGATTCCAGCAAACATGCTCTGCCAAGGTTGCGTGCTGAAGAGACCTGCTGTGGTACCCATGCATGGCACCTCCCTACCTACCTGCTGTGGTACCCATGCATGGCACCTCCCTCCCTACCTGCTGTGGTACCCATGCATGGCACCTCCCTCCCTTTCAAACCACTCTCCATGGAGTTGGCTCCCCAATGACACAAGCTTCTGAGGATTCTGCTTCTGCCTCCCATCTTGCCATAAGAGCACTGGCATTACAGATGTGTGTCACCATGTCTGGCTTTACATAGGTTCCAAAGATTCAACCTCAGGCCCTCTTCCATGGCAAGCATTTTAGCCGCTGAGCCACGTCCCCTGCCCACATACCGACTTTTGAATGAATATATCCAAATGCATAGCTCAGACAGTCAGACCCATGATTCTATACATGATGCACACCAAGGTAAGATGAGTTCTGGGATGCTCCTGTTGTGAGATGGGAGTCAGAGGTAGTATAATTCCAGAAAACCTGTGGGCCAGGGAGCCTGGTGTACTCAACAACACACAAAAAGAGAAGCACCTGTCATACAAAGTAGGAGACAAAGACTGACAGGCAAGGCTGTCCTCTGACATCCACACATGGGTGTCCTCTAGGTCTCCCACAGCACTCTCTTTATTAAGTATGACATATGTTAATTCTTGATATACATATGTTAATTCTTCACATACATGGAAGCACATGTCTAGCTTCATGTCTGGCCTATTTACCTGACCTTTGAGATACACGGATGCTCATTTTCACAACAGAATATATGTTGCCATGAGTTTACCCATCCCCCTGCTGAAGGGCATCTAAGGTACATTCTGTTGGAGCTTTTACAGATAAGGCTACAATTCCATTTCACCTTTTTGAGAACCTGCTTTCAATCAATGGGAATTCAACCTTGACCAAGATAGCCAACTTTTCGGAGAGGCTGTACCCTGTAAAAGCATGTAGGGACAACTACCAAGTCCCCCTAGGCCTGGGGGTGCCCTGCTCTCATCCATCCTACAAGTCAGACAGGGGCATCGGTGGTGGCACACAGTCACCAGACAGGAGTCTCTTATGACCAGAGATAAATTCTGTCTCACTGTAGTTTGTTGAAATTCCTCTTCTGTAGTGTTACATTACTTAGCTTTGATAAAAAATAAAATTGAAGATTAAAAAACAATCAAGCCCTCTTATGATAAACAATAAAGTGGAGCGCACAGGGGTGTTAATGAAGGAACTGCACACAGGCTGCTGCCGAGAGCCCTCCCTGTGGCTGGCTCAGCTCAGCGCAAAGCACGGAGCAGTTTCCAGCCGGCCTTCCTCCTGTTTGGAGACTTGTCAACGTGCCAAGTCCTCTGCCTCCTCCTTCCATGATGATCTGTCTCCTGAGAGAGCAGGACCCACACTACTTTCCCACTTGGTGAGCAAGACAAGAGGAACATGTATCCTGTGCCTGAGAAACAGAGGGCCCCTCCACACTGCCTCCTTGAAGCAAATCCTCTCCTCCACGGCCTCCCTGTAAGGTCCTATTTCAAGGCTGGCTGGCCCCTCACTCCAGCTAACACCAGCACTGGGCCCTGCTGTCCCAACACCAACTCTACCCCAAATCCCCAACTCTGCACTTTCAGGCAGATGAGGAGCTCTGGGAGGTGCAGTTTCTCACTCTGTGAAATGGGGTGACAAGACCACCACAACACCTGTGGGTAAGGATGAGATGTTGCCTAAGAGGTCTGACCAGCCAATGCCACTCCAAGCCTGTACACACTGAACAATACCTTAAGCTTAAGGAGGGAAGAGGGATGCTGGGGAGGGGGCTCAGTGGGTAAAGTACTTGCTGTACAAGCATGAAGGCCTGAGTTTGGATTCCCAGCACCCACATAAGAGCCAGGCCTGGTAGAATACGTCTGTAAACCTGGAGCTGGCTGGTGGAAACCGGAGGATCCCCAGGACTGGCTGTCCAGCTGGAATGATGGCTCAAGATTCAGTGAGAGACTCTGTCTCAAAACAAAGTACAAAGTCATCGAGGAAGATGTCAAATGTCAACCTCTGCACTCTACTGGTACACATATGGGCACATGCACCCACCCATCCACCCACCCAGCATATCACACACACACACACACACACATAGCATAAAGGCAGGTAACTGCAACACTACCAACATCTGCATCCTCCTCCTGCTTCCTGCCCTGCCATAGGGCCTCTCTCCCATGTCACTCTGGCCCAGATGAGGGTATTCATGTCTGAGTGATCAGAGGGGAGATGTTTAAAGGACTATAAGATGCAGGTCCTCAGTGCATGTATGTCCAAGGTCACTCTTAGAGCCTGGAGGTCGGGACCAGTACAAGCCTCACTCTTCTGGGTTAATCCCAAGCATTGGCTGAGCAAGAGCTGCACTGCAGAGGAGTATATTTGCATACTCAGATGCTAATGGCCCAGCAGCCCACACACTGCCCTCTTGTTCCCAGGCAGAATCAACACTGGGCACTGGCAGCTGGGGCTTGGTCCAGATGCCTGCTGAGGGGAAGAGGGACAGCCTGCACTTCAGGAGAGCTCATCCCAGCATAGCCTGCAGGAGAAAGCCCAGGGCCTGGTTTGGTTGGATAGGGCACCTGTCTTTCCTGTCTGTCATATCAGGAATGAAGCCCAGTCGGAACCGACGCATGCCTCCAGCACTGCTGAGTGAGGAGTCTGTGTACAACTCTAGCTCCCCGGGGACACAAGACTAATCTTGCCTTGGTTAAACGCTTGATAAATTTGCCTTCCCTGGACAGTGCCCAAAAACACTCAGAAGACAATGCACAGTAATTGGGAGTGGTGTTTGTGATGGGCTGCCTGAACAGAGAGGGCAAAGAAACACTCACAGGCATTATGTAATGGGGACTCCCAGGAGTGAGCACACAGGAGAAGTATTGAGCAACTCATGGATCTGGGGAGAGTCACATCCTGCCTACAGGACACTGCCCAAACAGACACTAGGAATTTGGCACATGGTGGAACATGCAAGACCCTATCTATAAAGGGAGGCAGGGGGACCAAATACACTCAGCCCCAGGTCCTAGGCCTGCTAGGGACATCACTTAGACATGGAAAGCAAGGACATCTGTCTATCTTCAGCAGGCTGGTAAACCCACTCCTAGCAAAAATCCCCTGCTCTTGAGCATGGATGGCACTGTACAGAATGTCCTGCTAATCCATGATGGTGTTTATTCCTGGGACTGGCTATATACCATTCAGAGCCCAACATAAAATACCAGGGCAAAGTCTCTTATTTCACAATTGTTATAAACTTCCAAACAGGATGACTATAATTAAGAAGTAATAATTCAAACATCTGAAGAAGCCAGAACCCTTTACAGATAAATCATATACTGTACAGAGGCTGCAAGGGAAGCCATGTTGATAGTTTTCCTGAAAACTAAACATAGAATTACTATAGAGCTGAGTATGGTTGCCTACATCTGCTGTCCTAGCTCTCAAAAGGCTGAGGCAGGAGAACTGCCTTCAGTTTGAGGTCAACATGGTCTACACAACAAGTACCAGGCTACCTCCTGAGCTGCTTCCAAAGCCCAAAAATGAATTACCAAATGATGTAGTTGATGTGGGCCCAACAATGCGAATGGGCTGCCCACTCAGGAACCTGAAAGGCCAGTGAAAAGCAAGGATTGTTAAAAAGTGAAAGAAAGCCTACATATGTTTGACCACAAGGAGAGAAGTTCAAGGTGTGACGGCTGGGCCTTAAACTAAGTGTGGGACCTTTGGGGTCCAGTTGTGATACTTAGTCTAGATGGTCAACCTACCAGAATCCAAAATCACCAGATAGGCAAATCTGTGAAGGATTATCTAAATTATGTTAGCTGAGGTAAGAAGATTCAACCACTGTGGGTGGCACCATGCCTTAGGCTAAGGCCCTGAACTTAAAAAAAAGAGAAAGAGCTGAACACCAGTTCCCTCTCTCTCTCTCTCTCTCTCTCTCTCTCTCTCTCTCTCTCTTTCCTGACTATAGATACAATGTGACCAGCTGCCTCACACCCCTGCCACCGGGTATTCCCCACTGTAAAGAACGGCCTGTATTCCCCTCAAACTGTGAGCCAAAATAGATCCTGCCTTCTTTAAGACACTTTTGTTGAATATTTTGTTCCAGCAACAAGACAAGTAGCTTACACGGGGACCCACAAGCAGGTATAGGCCTCAGGCCCAGAGTACAGGCCCTGATTCCCCAGAAGGCCTCTCTTTCCAGGACTCTGAAGCCAGCAAGGGTAGAGCTGCTAGAAGGCCTACAAGCAATGTTATATTTTAATAGTCGTTTCAATTGACTATAAAAATACAGCCTCACATAATAAAATTGCTTTTGCACTGTGGTAGAAATACTTAGCAAGAGATGAGAAATACTTAGCAAGAGGCTATAAAACCCTATTTGCTTGCTTATGGAGTAGCTGCTGAATAAGACGAAAGCCGGAACAGATAAGGGGCAGGCAGGCAAGAGCCGACAGCAAAACGCACACTGCAGCGTGTCTGCCATGATGCTCCCAGCAGACAGGAGTGCTCAAGATTTTACTCAGTGGTTTGAACAGGAAAATGAGCATCTCTCCACTCCTGTTCCATCTGTAACCTTTAAAGCCCCATCAGATCGGACACGAGAAAACATATCTCCTTGCAGTTCCCTGCAGCTTCACATGACCCTTCTTCCCAGTGCCGTGAATGGTACCAGTGCCGTGAATGGTACCAGCGCTGAGCACCAACAGCCACCTTGATACTAACACATGGCTCTCCGCCACAAACCTTGCCACGGAGGATTTCCCAGCCATAAAGGAGAGCCACAACACAGTAATGACACAGAGGCCCAGGAGACACTTGGTGCAACAGTCAAGGAAGTCTATCACCATCACCATGTCCCTGATCCACCACCACCACCACCATCACTACTGTCGCTACCAATCATGTCCTAACAGCCCCATCACACCACCACCACCCTCACCATCAATCCCATCATGTTAAAATGGTCCCATCACCACAACATTGCCACCGTCACTAATCATGTCTAAATCAGCATCATTACCAACATCACCAACACTGCCCCTATCAATCACGTCCCATCAGTACCATCACAATACCACAGTCACCATCGATCACATTTCACCAGCACCATCACTGACCTCACCACCACTGATCCCCATCAGCACCATCAATATGGGACTATCAGTCATCACCATCATCACCACCAGCACTATCACAGCAGTACTATCAGTAATGCCACACAGGCACTATCACCACATCACCACCACTGCCCCATCAATCATATCACATCAGCACCTCTGCCACCACCACAGTTGGCACAACCAGAATCACAACTACATCACCCTCATAACCACCACTTGCCTCCACCATCAGCACCACCACAACATCTACATAATCACCAAGACCACCACTGACAGGGTTGCCACCATCCATTCCATTATCAGACCACCCACATAACCACCACTGCTACCACCATCATCAACACCATCACAGCACCCACATGACCACTGAAGTCACTACTGTTATCAATATCCCAGCACCCAAACCAGCACTAACACCTCCACCACTGCCAACACCAGTGTCGCCATCACCTCCACTACTACCACCAACAACCAATAACATCCCTACAAGCACCACTACCAACCGCCATCACTGTCACCATGGAAATAAGCATAAGCTTCACTCTGACCAGGTAGGACCAGTCACCCACAAACTACTCCTGCAAACCTATGTAGCCAGTGCTGGAAGGCTCCTATTTCTGAACAAAGACTCCAAGGCCAAGAGCAGGAGGAGGAAGTGCTGCCACCCGGCCTGGAGGCCCTACTTGTCCTGTTCTGGGAACACCTCCCTGCACATACCAAACAAAGAAGTACTACCCCTCAGGATCCACAGCCAGTTTCCCTCTGCTTCAAAGGGGCCATGACACTACACTGTATGCACGCCTCACTCAGAAAGCCCTGGAGACGGGAGGAAAAGTCAAATTCCAGGAACAGAGGGCAGCCAGAGGAGAGAGGGCTGCACCATGTCCCCCCTGGGCAAAATTCACCTTCCAATAAACACAGCACAGGCTGTTATCACACAGTCAAGCCAACACGACACGCAGTAACTCTCACCAGATCTCGGCCCCATACAGTGTGGAAGCTCTCAGCCTATCCAGGAACCAGGTCACCACCTAATGAAAGGGTTCAAACCAGAGCAAACCACGGTAGAAAGCCATGGGACTGTGACTATGGAACAGCTGCACCTAATGGCTTCTGGAGGATCGCTGAATTTAACTGGCCTAAGTTTGCCACTACAGAAACTCCCAAGCGAGCACCCCTACTTTAGGCTCAAAAACTTAAGACATGGAGAAGGCATAAGGCTAGTACCTAAAGTCCCTGAGGCAGGAGGTGGGAAAGTGAAATGTTTATGTGTACCCCCTAAGCAGCACGCAGCATGGCTGACCACAGCCCAGCAAGGCTGACCACAGCCCAGTTATGATGGTTAATGTTGACTGTCGACTTAACAAGATCGTGAGTTATTAGGAGACAAGCCTCTGGCACATCGGTAAAGGAGTTTCTAGACTGGCTTAAAAGAGGTGAGAAAACCCACCCTAAATATGTGGGCAGACCATTCCACGGGCTGGTGACCTAGATGAATAACAAAGTGAGAAAGTTGGCTGAGCACCAGCATCCTCTCTCTGCTTCCTGTCTGTGGATACAATGTCTCCAACCACCTCTTGCTACACCCACCCCTAACCGCAATGACTGTATCTTCAAACTGGGAGCCAAAATTAACCCTTCTATCCTTACTTAAACTGTGTTTGTTGGGTATTCTGTCACAAGAACAAGAAGATTAAGACTCTTGCACACTCTGGAGAAGCCCTGACTCCCTGGAGCAGCTGAACATAGCTTTCATCTAGCCTCAGCTCTCCTGGTTTTTACGGAAGACCTCTCATAAAACTAGCCAGATGTCAAAACAAAAGTCGCACAAAACCCCATCTAACATCACACAAGGACTGTCACAAGCATACCTTGTCACAAAGTCCTTTTTAGATGAAATATTTTCAGTAATACTTTCCCCTCCAGATCCTTTCCCCATCAGTCAAGCTCCAGCCACGCTCCTGTCTAACGTAGATTGATAGTTACGGCACCAAAAGGACATTCAATACCCCATGCTCTGGTCACACAGAGATCCATCTGTGTCCCAGCTCTTTGTCCCTCTAAAATACAAGCAGGGGAGCTACTGGTGCCTGGGGGGAGGGTTTATAGCACACTCCTTAACTACCTACCACACCCACCCAGATCTACATGTTCTGTCAGTAAGCTGTCCACTGCACAAAGGTCCAAGGTTGAAAGAGCAGGTGGGCACTGAAACCAGGCCAAGTCATGGTTCCCATGCAGCATGCCCATCCCAAGACCCTTAAATATATTGCATGATATGGGTACTGTCCAGAGAGCCAGCAGGGGCTGGGATGTATTAACCCCTGGTTCCACAGACCCAGCTCCACAGGCAATGAACATCTTCAAGGCCCATGTGAGGTAGATCATCCAGCAGGGCAGAAACCGCCCCCCCCCCACCGCGGGGGACAGGTGTGGGTAGATTTCCTTTGAGGAGTACAATAAAAATCAAACACAAAGGGCCACAGGAGATCACCTTATGGATGGAAGAGGGGGCTCCTAAGGCATCTGAGTTTCAGCTTCATCTTTTCCCCAAGGATGGGGCTTCCTATCCCCCTGTTCTAGGTCAGAGTGGCACCCACTCCATAGTCTGTCAGTAGACAATGAACAGGGACAGAGGTGTGGCAGGGACTCCATGGTCTGTGTAGGAAATTGTACCTCCAGGCTGTGAGTGTGGGCTGCAACCACCAATTACTGGGTACCCTTCCTGGGTGCCTTCAGAGCTGGGAGCCACCTTGCCAGGGAACATGCTGGTGGCTTGACCTTAACAATGACTGACAGATACAAGACAGACACAGTGAGGTAGGCCCCTGGCTGAGTCCTATCTCAGGTGCCAACCTGACTCTGGAACCTTGGTGGCAACTAAGATTAGACTCTCTTCTCTCATCCGGGCTCCCTCTAGCAACTGCTTGGCCAGCAATCCCAGGTTGGATCTCTGCTCTATGTATGGAATGCCCCTGACAGAAAAGTGCCTGAGCTGAGCATCACCCTGGAAACTGAGGCTCTACAGATACCACAGGAAGAGAAAATGAAACACAGGACTAAGAGGGGGAAAGAGAGAGAAGGGCTAGGGGAGAGAGAGACAGAGAGAGAGAAAGGGAAAAGGAGAGATGGGGAGACAGGCAGAGAGAGAGGAAAAAGGAAGGGGAAGGTCAGAGCCTCTTCAATAGCAAAAGGGCAGCATGCTTTGGGAAGAAGACAAGGAAAGGCTGCAGGTCTCTCTAGCTATGGCAGGCAGCCTCTGTGTGTTATCTCCTCAGACTCACATGTGGCCAGACTGTGCAGGTATTATGAAGCCATTTCCCCTGACCTTTCTGGCTGCCACTCGTGGCACATGCCCTCAGATTGCACCCAGCCCTATGCTCTTACTAGGCAGGACAGATTCCACCTGCTCTAAGTCCTCTTGCCAGGCCCCTCCTGCATGCTTCCATCAGGCAAAAAAAGCCGCTATCTCCACAGAGCAACCGTGCCTACTTGCAAAGGTGTCCCAAGCTCGCTGACTGTTGGCACATCCGTCATAGAGGAGGCAATGAATTGTGTCATTGTTTGCTCACTTAAGATCCCAGCAGTCACTCCTAGCCATTTATATGCAATTCTAACATAATCACAAGTATCCTAGGAGTCTCAGAAGGGGCTGGCGTACATAGGCTGGAAAAGGGTAACTGAGGAGAACCCCATCTGCTTGGCTATGGGGCAGCTATCACCCATTTTCCAATATGGCTGCCTTGTGTCACCATGCTCCTATCCACAACCCATAAGTAGGCCCAATCAATTCATTGGTTCCCCAGGATAAGTTCTGGTGTCATTGTACTTCAGTTTGCCACTGAGACCTTATGAGTAGGGGACAGACCTTGTTTACATCTCCCCAGGGAAGGATTTCTCACAGCACACTTGCACTAGTATGTCCTGACAGTCCACTGAACGCTGCCCACCTCACTCTTCTGTGGGCCTACATGGAGCCCAGACACAATGAGGTATCCAGGTGATACTATCCAGTTCCCCGGACAAAGCTTTCCTCAGTTCATAGTGCAAGGACTGGCCTTTCACAGTGTGCGCTATGTCACCTGGGAATACTGCATTAGATACCCTGACCTTGGAGACATTTATGCCCCATGGTTATTAGAATTTAATAGTAAACCCACAATAGGTAACTTTCCTGAGGTCCCACAGACTGAATGTAGCATACAAACATCAACGTACAGCCACCAAGTGTCCCAATCATTTCTATGGTGTCACACACAACTGTGACAGAGTCAGCCAAAGGCAGCTAGGCTACAACTGTGCCCACAGCCATCAGAGAAAAGTAACTGGGTGCTTCATTTGGTCTCTACACAGGCCAGAAGCCCACAACCAAAGCTGCAAGCCCATCTGTCCCGACATCCCTTTCTGCAAAGGGAGTTCCATTTAGTTACAGGATAAAGGGGAGTTGAAGGGTTGCCCAGAAGGAATCCAGACATGGCTTTGAGAACATGCATAGAGCCTCCTGGAAGAGGACATCTGGGAGGCGCTTGGACTGTGCCCAGGTAAAAGCAGGCTGGGGTGCATCTCAGAAGCAGCTCCACCCATCCCACTGCAGAATCTGCCTATGGCCAGGGCAGGATGAAAGCTTCTAAGTAGATCCACCCAAACCTACCTAGGGTGAGCCCTGGCTCCACCCAGGCCTCTACTAAGGCTTGCCACCTCTCTACCACTCCCCAAAGATTAACCCCCTGTCATGTGAGAGGTTATAAAAAGGCAGGGCCTATGTCAGAGAACAGACTCAGTATACCAAGTATACTGTTATGAAAATGTCCTTACATAACATACTATATACATAAATAGACACAATGAAAAAAAATCTCAAAAAAAAAACAAAAACAAAAACAAAACAATAGCAGGGCATTGGTGGTGCACGCCTTTAATCCCAGCACTTGAGAGGCAGAGGCAAGAGGATCTTTGTTAGTTCAAGGCCAGCCTGGTCTACAAACGGAGTTCCAGAACAAGCTCCAAAGTTACACAGAGAAACCCTGCCCCCAAAAAACAAACAAAAAAAAAAAGAGAGAGAGAGAGAAAAAAATATTCTCTAACTCTGGCTATCCTCAAACTCACTATGTGTAGATCACGCTGGCCTCAAACTCACAGAGATATGCCTGCCTCTGCCTCATGCGCACTGGGATTGAAGGTATAAGCTACCATACCTGGCAAGATACACACACACACTTTGGACTAGAAAAGTATAACAAGGGGCACCCAGATATGAACAGGGGGCTGGTAGATCTGCAGTAAATTGTTCCACCATCAAGCTATATCTCCCAATTTTTTTATTCATATAAAAAAGAGGAGAATTTACTCAAGCAAGTTGACCTCAAACCTCCACATGTGCACTGTGGCATATGTGTCACACACACACAGAGACACACAGATACACACACACACAGATACACACACACACACACACACACACATTCACACAAATAATAAATGTTACAAAAGAGAAAAAACCTTAAGGCCACTGAGTTCCATGGTGCCATCTGTTTCTCCCTCACTGAAGGGGCTTTTGCCTTATAATCATAGGCTCCATGACAGTCACGCCAGAGTCCACTGTCATTTTTCTAACATGACCTCAACATGTTACCTGCTTCATCCATGTATCTACCATGTGTTATGTGCTGGGAACCAGGCACCCAACACAGCTAGAGGGGGCAGGTGCCCGGTGATATCTGGGTTGGAAGACACAGCTTCGTAGACTAGAATAAATGAACTTCCAGGGCGACTGCCAAAGACACCCACCTCCTGCCGTTCGGAGGTCTCTCCCAGGCCGCATGGGTCCCCCTAGCCAATTTGGCAGCTGACAGGTGTAGGTCACAGAAGTACTGACTTCTGTCCTGTGTGTCCTTGCTATACTTGTCTACCCCCACTCTCAACTCTCTTGCTGGTTTTGGCAAAGCCAGCCATGAGCTGTGGAGAAGCCTATGTGGCAAAGATCATAGGTAGCCTCTGTCCACAGCCTCCAAGGAAGAGAGTCCTGCCAGCAGCCCTTGGGACTCAGAAGCCCATCCCACCACAGTGAATGGATAGTGATCTAAGCCTGGTACTTTCAGCACAGCCCACAAGAGAGCTCACCCTAGACACAGGGAAGCCACCCCAGGACCACGCTGCTGTGGGATGTCTTTCTGTATGCTGGGAATATGTGTGGCTCCCATTGGATGATAAACAAAGCTGTTTTGACCTATGGCAAGAAAGCTTACAGCCAGGCGGGAAATCCAAGCAAAGATACAAAGAGAAGAAGAGCGGCATCGGGAGAGATGCCAGTTGCTGCCCAAGGAGCAACAAGATGCCAGCAGGTTGGTAAAGCCACGGCCACGTGGCCATGTGGAAACATATAGATTAATAGGAATGGGTTCATTTAAGATAAAAGAGCCAGCTAGCAAAAAGCTGAAGCCATAGGCCACACAGTTTGTAATTAATATAAGCCTCTGAGTAATTACTCTATAAAGGCGAGACCAAGAAACTTCCAGCTACACATTGCCTCAGAAACTGAGGTAAGTAGAGTTTCTGGCCACGGAACTTCGGTGCACCCTGTAACACAGCAGCAGATAACTGCTCCCTGAACTGGGATTCAGCTACACTGTCTCCACTCCCCAGGGCTCCCTTGTCCCAGCATCCCCCTGTAGCCACACATGAATAGAATGCACTCTAATCCCTGAGCGCCCTGGGGCCAGGCCACAGAGACACACCTACAGGACCTACCCACAGATTCTTTGCCTACCTTTCTCTTGTTCTGCAAGGTCTTCCTGGGTATCCACAAGGGACATCTACACTGTGCTCCCTCCTCCTCTGTCCTGCAGAGGGTCCTGGCTCCATGTCCCTTAGCTTTTTCTCTTCGTCCAACTCCTCCCACCCAAGACACATCCACAGAACTGTCACTGTCTACTTGTGGACTCCCAACTCTATGAACTGCTCCAGAACCCCACAATTTCTCAGTCCAGGAGCTGGCAGCAAAGACATCCTTTTCATCCACATGGCAAGGCCTGGGCCTGGGTTGGGAAAGCAGGGTCATCTCCCTCCATGACTGGATGCCTCCCTCATCACATACCACTCATCCTCAACCAATTGTACTTGGCTCACTGCTGGCTGTTCCTGCTGCACCCATAGCTTCCCATCGGACCTTCTTCTTTATCTACCTTCCACTGGGTCTTTCCTGTGATGGTTGGTCCTGGTTGTCAACCTGACTGAATCTTGAATCCACTAAGAGAGTCTGCTGGGCACAGCTATGATGGATTTTATCAGGTTATTTGAAGTGGGAAGGACCCACCCTAAATGTGGAAAGCACCTTCCTGTGACAGCCAGATAAAAGGTAGTTCAAGGGAAAAGCTTGGCTTTTTGCCTGCTTGCCCTCCCATCTAGCTGGTGAGTTCATCTACGCTGCTGCTGCTGCTGCTGCTGCTGCTGCTGCTGCTGCTGCTGCTGCTGCATTCTTTCCCTGACATCAGAACCCAGCTCTTTGGCTTCCAACATGGACTGAAGACCTCCAGGAATCCTCCAGGTCTTCAGATTGAGATTGGGACTGCTGAGGCAGCTATCAGGTTCTCAGCCTCTCTCGTGCTGAGACAGCTACTGTAAGACTACTCCGCCCCCAGCATGGAAGCCAGTCTTAGAAATTCCTTTTTAATATATATTCATTCTATCTATTCTCTTCATCTAGATAACCACGACCAATACATTGCCCAGTGTTATTCTGTGGCTGCAAACCCTTCCACAACCACCCACTTGCTGCTGAGAGCAGAAGGTCCAGATCCCAAGAACGCTTGGGAAGACCTTGCTTGGCTCCCACCAATGACTTCTCTCAACTGAGCTAGGTGTCAGTCACACTCTCACACCTCAGGGCCAACTTCAGGTAAACTGAGGCCACTTTGGCCTGGGCTTCTCCATATCATGAACTCACACCTCCACTTTAAAGCACTTTCTTTCTAATCGCTGCTGCTTCCAAGAGCCTTCCCTGACAATCCTTCCTCCCTTCACTATTCAGTGTACCCCACTTGGTGAGCAGTTACTGAATGTGAAATGCCCATGGCAGATGCCCAGATGTAACGGCATTCATAAGATGTAAACACCTGGCTCCCAGTTAGGAGCTCATGGATCATTTGGGACTGTGGCTTACTTAGCAGAGGTGAGTCGCTGAGGGTGGGCCTTGAAGGAGATATTTACTTCTGGTTCCAGCCCATGGTCTCTGCCTCCTGATCCTCCAAGACATGAGCAGCTGTCTCATATTCTACCACTATGCACAGAGCCATCCCAGTTGCCTGGCCTCGCCCACCATGATGGCAGTATCTGTTCCTTGACACTATGAGCCAAAACACCTCCCCTCCTTTAACAAGCACCTGTCAACTACTTTCTCATAGTGCAGATACAAGTAATTAATATATGTGCATTTAGCCAAAACCCATTAAATAACTGCAGGAGTACATTATGAGAGGCCTACAGACACCAGCCCATGCACACAACACCTCAAACCCATGTCACGTCTACAATTACTAACCTCATTTCACAGAGGAACAAACTAAGGCAAGAGGAAGTGACCCCACCCCATACACACGCCAGATCTGGGATATGAGCCCAGGCAGTCTGGCCCCTGATCTTCTCTTGACCACAGAAAATCAGCCCTCCAAAGGAAGCATAGCAGCAGGTCGCAGAACATCTTAGACCTTTTATTGCTTTGTTTTTAGTGATCTTTAAATGACCACAAAAAGGAAATCATTATTTTTTAAATGGTAATTAAAATCACAAGAGCTTGGGAAAGCCAAAGCAATCTGTATATATTAAGGCCATGAAACCTGTCATTTCTGTAAGTGTTTTCTAGAAATACTTTGTAAACAAGTGCCCAGGCAGAGCAATCAGAAGCTGCCCCTACTCTCTCTTAGAAGCTTCCCAAAAGGACTGATCATCGTTATCTTTTAATGAAATTTTGTAATGCCGAGTGTATTTACAGTAAAAATAAGCTCCATCAAGACTCCTTGCTTCATCCCAAGCCCCAGGTTCCCAGACACTGCTCCCTGGAGGCTGGTTCATCCTATTAAGGCAGCTTCCTGCAGCTCAGAAGAAGCAAGAGCTACTTCCATCCCACTCTGTTCCAGCGATCATGTGTCCTTTGAGATCTAGTCCTGCTGCCTGGACATACAGCCCACCCCCCAGCTGAACCCACACTTGGCTCCCACCCAGGCTGGCTGGAAACAAGTTCCTTCACGCTCACCCCTCAGGGCTCACATCTGAAAGTGGGCATTGACAGAGTGACAGCACACCACCCTCCTAGCCCATCCCGCCTCTGGAGCCTAGAACCCTCAAAGGCAGGTACTGAGTAACCACGGTATTCCCTGCATATGAGATTTCTTTCTCTTAACCAACCCATCTGCAAGGGTGACTTGAGAAGGAGAGAACATTCCAGAAAGGGCAATCGATCACACTTTACTCAGTAGGGAAGAATCCACCATCACGAGCTGATCAAGGCTATGGGGGATTTCTGTAGTTGCTGGGCTATTTTACTCATTTTGGAAGATAAGCCAAGTAGGGCTGCAGAGGTGGTTCATCAGTTAAGAAAGCTTACTGCTCTTCCAGAGGACCTGAGTTCAGTTCCCAGCACCCGAGTTAGAAAGCTCACAACCACCTCTAACTCCAGCTCCAGGGCACCTGAGACCCTCTTCTGGCCTCCACAGGCTGCACTCTCATGCATGTGCACACATACACACAAACACAATTAAAAGTAAAACTAAACTCTCTTTTAAAAGATCAACTCAGGGGGCTAGGAAGACGGCTCAGTCAGTGAAGAGCCGCACAGGGTTCGGGTTTAAATTCCGCATCAGCACTAATGCCAAGAGGTAGGTGTGACGGTGCACACCTGTTGTAGGATATGATTTGAAGGTGTGTTGCTTTTGTTTATGTTTCATTTGTTCAACTCTGTGACGCTGTGTTACTGCGCCTGTCTAAAACACCTGATTGGTCTAATACAGAGCTGAATGGCCAAAGCAAGGCAGGAGAGAGAAATAGGCGGAGCTGGCAGGCAGAGAAGATGAATAGAAGGAGAACTCCGGAAGGACAGAAAGGACAAGGCAAGAAAAAGGAGGACTCCAGGGGTCAGCGCCCAGCTACACAGCCAGACACGGAGTAAGAAGGAAGGAAAAAGTACACAGCAATAGAGAAAGGTAAAAGCCCTGAGGCCAGAGGTACATGGGATAATTTAGAGTTTAGAAAAACTGGCAAGAAACAGCCCAAGCTAAGGCCGGGCATTCATAAGAGAGAATAAGCCTCCGCATGTGATTTATTTGGGAGCTGGGAGGAAGGCTCCCCGAAAAGAGCAAAAACAACCAACAACACAAACCTACAACCTCAGCCCTGAGGGGTCAGAGACAGGAGGAACCAGTGTTGTTCAGTGAGAGAGACACTGTCTCAAAACAAACAAGGTGGGAAGCCAGAAAGGAAGAAACCTGCCACTGATCCCTGGCCTCCAAGCACACACAGGTACACAAGATCGAGGTACACACCTATGGGCCACACACAAAGACAGACACACAGGAGCAGGGATGATGCCAGCATCCCAGGGTCCAGATGTATCTCTTGAGGACTTCAATCTGCAAACAGAGTCCTCTTTACATTCCTTTGGGGGAATCCCTTCTAAGCTAGAGCACCCACCCACCATGGTTTGGATGGGTTCTCAGAACCTCCCAGGCTAGAAACTTAATCTCCTCGTTAGCGTGCTAAAGGGATTAGAAGGCAGAGCTTCAGGAGACAATGAGGGTTAAGAGAGGTCATGAGGTGGAGCCCAGGGCATCAGTGTCTTTAAAGGAAGAGACATCTAAGCACACATCTGTTGACTCTCACCATGGCATCACAAGCCCCATACATAATGCCTCGTTAATGGGCTTTACAACCTCCAGACCTGAAAGTAGTTAACTTTTCTTTACAAACAATCTGGACTGTGCTGGCCCCCTTATAACAACATAAGACAGAGTACTAGTTGCTTGGTGTCACTGTAACAAAATAAACTAAAAAGAGGAAATATTAACGTTGCCTCATGGTTCAGAGGAGATAGTCCACAGCTGCTCAGCAGAGCATCACGGTGTCTGGAGTGTAAAGCAGAGAACAGCTGTTCACATCACAGCAGACCAGAATGCAGAGAGCAAACAGGACTAGGGACCTGGCAGGATATTCAAAGGTCCCTCCCTGGTGATCTGTGTTGGCCAGCTAGTCCCCTACCTCCAAAAAGACCTTACAAAATCACTCCACCAGCTGGGGACCAAGCGTCCATATCATGCGCCTATTGGCGACATTTCAGATTCGAATCCTAAGAGCAGATTCAAACACCACATCTTTTACAGACCACTGAAGAACGATGTAAAAGTAACCAAAGGTATTTCCTCTACCCACCAGATACTGGTTATGGCAAGGAGTCTCCACAGAGCCTCCAGGAGTGCAATACCCCCTGCTAAGTTCACGGGGAAGACAATCCACCAATGCAAATTTACAATATCATCCTCTCAGACAACGAACGACAACAGGCAGATCACCCCGCACCAGCAGGTCCCTGAAACACTATGATAGAAAAATGTAAATGCATACAGTTCATAATTACTGTGCCTGGGCATCCATCTGTTAGATTTCTCGTATCTATGCATTTCTGGTTGCGTCTAATCACCCTCGGGAGGATTAGCTTGATGGAGTGGCCAAGCAACATAACAGAGCCACTGTAATTCGATAGACACTTTGGATTTCCCTGATAAGATAGTTAGCTGTTGCTACTTGCTATCCCAACCCCACTACCTGTCAATACTAGTCAAATTTTCCCTGATAAACTAATTACACACAGCCTGCCAGCTACAGAGGGAGGCACTCTGATTTATTTGGGCTGAAGAGTTTGTTCCCTAGCATAGACACACTGGAAATGAATATTGAGTGTTGAGTGCCCCAGATTCTTTCTGTGATCTCACTGTGATTTGGAAGAATAAGCAGAACAGTGGTGTGCCTCTCCTCCATCCAGAACTGCTTTATTCTCCATCAATTCCCATCAATTTAAGCCAAAACTCCGAAGCAAGGAAAGTCACCAAGAGCAGTCCCAAATACCCAGAATCAGCCATCATCCCATCAACTATGAGTACTTAATTCAGAGCAAACTTCTCCTTACTAAAACGGGCAGGGAAAAAAAAATGGTACAACTTTCAAAATCTTGAAGAGCATTTGGGAAGAAACATGAGTCAGAACACCTGCTTTCCAGGGTGTCCTTGAGAGAGGGGGATTTGGATACAGGCCAACATGGCAGGCAAAGGAGAAAACGGTCTATGTGACGCTGTCACAAGCCAAGGGTCAAATGCAATGACAAGACCATAGCAGCAGCTAAGAAAGAAACCAGAGGCATATTCCCTCTGGGTCCCTAAGGCCCATTATCTGTGGTCACCATGGGTGGGTGCTGAGGGGTTCTAGAACTGTGTGTGTGTGTGTGTGTGTGTGTGTGTGTGTGTGTGTGTGTGTGAGAGAGAGAGAGAGAGAGAGAGAGAGAGAGAAGAGAGAGAGAGAGAGAGAGAGAGAGAGAGAGAGAGAGAGAGAGAGAGAGTGTTTGCTTGCATGGCTGGGGGTTAAATTGCCCAGTTTTGTCAGCAGCTGCTGTTGCTTAATTACTTCAAGTGTGGCAGGCAGGCCACTCAGGTCCTGTCAGACTTGGGACACATCTGCCCAACCCTTATCAATTAGCTATCCAGATGCAGAACTGGGAGTGTAGGTAGAGACCTACAACCGCCATTGTTCCTCTCCCCAGCCAGCCAGCCAGCCAATCCTGGATGTCCGAGATGCACAGTCTCAGATCCCATGAAGAGCAGGGGCTCTGTACCAACCAGCAGTGACTAATGGACCTCCCTCCACTGGATATATGGGGACTGGGCCAGAGAACCCTTACTGCCAAAGCAATTCACTACTCTGGACATTGTTCACAGTACAAGGGCTCTGACCACAGCTTAGGAGATGCAGCCTTGTGCTACCTGGCAAGACAAGAAGACCTGCCCCCTCCAATTCCTCTCACATCCTGGAAATTGAATGTCTGAACTACTAACAAAGCCACTGTAAGTTCCAACGGCCAAGAAGAGGCCAAATGTAGAACTGAGCATAGATCCGTAGATGCAGGGTCCAGAACCCTGGGGACCCGGCTCTTTAGTTTGAACCCAGCACCATTTTTTGCCAAGGATATTGGCTCCCAGGCAGCACAGGCAGCATCATCTCTGTGTGTTTTAGATCTACAATTTGGCAAAATTTACCTTGGCCTGGATTCTTATGGTCAAGGTGAGGAATCCCGGGGTCTCAGCAGTAAGAAAGTCCTGATTCCCAAAGAAGCAGAGAAGGGGCTCACCCTTCCCTAACTAAGCAAGACAGCATATGCAGGGAAGAGGACAGCTGGGGAGACCAGCCAGGGAGGGCTCCCTCTCTGCCTCAGGGCTCAGGGAAGGCAGAGAGAGGGCTGGGACAAAGTGTACCTGGCCATAACAGGCCTACCTCCAAAACCACTGAATACACATCCAAACCAATATTTACACAGGAATGGTCAAGGCAGACGAAACAGCCTGAAGACATGAATGGCCTAGGTGTCCACTGACAGATGAATAAATATAAAGTTTATCCATAGAGTGGAATATGATTCAGCCATATAAAGGAAGGAAGTATTGACACAGAATGGATGAACTGCAAAGACATGCCAAGCTAAAGCAACCAGGTAACCAAGACTCTATGCTTTAGAAATATTCAGAATGCAGGGCTATGGAGCTGGCTCAACGGTTAAGAGCTTGAAACGCAAGCATGAGGACCAGAGTTCAGATCTCCAGAACCCACATAAATTCCAGGTGGGCATGTCAGCCTGCCTGCAATCCTAGCCTGAGAGAAAGGACATGGAGGATCCCCAGAGTGAGCTGACTAGAGAAACTGACCATAGCAGTGAGCTCCAGGTCTAATTAATAGTCCCTGCCTCACTGAATAAGGAAGTAAAACAAACAAGGAAAATTCACCTTCACACACAGACATTAGGGGTTTACTAGGGTGTCAAAGCTGTTTTGACACTAGACAAGGTTAACAGTCACATGGTACCTAAATGCAGTAAATGCCACTGGGCTGTTTCCTCACAACGGATAGTTGGACATTAGGCGAAACATCAATTCACTTATTTTGAAAGTGCAAATGACTCAAAAACTGAGCCACAGAGCCCCTTCCAGCCTGCCTGCCTGGCCCCCTGCAGTTTGCCCTGCCTGTCCCCCTTTATTCTTACTCCCAGCATGCAAAGCCTGAGGCTGGGCAGCCCCACCAGAGTCTCCCGGGGTCATTACCCACCTCTGCTCTCCTCATGTCTTCATCATCCTCCCAAGTTCACCAGGGACCCTGTAGGGAGGCTGTCCCAGGCAGCCCTTCGCTTATAGGAGCCTCAGGCCCCTTCTTGGGCCAAGAACAATACCTTGCATGTTCAACCTTGTCCCTGTCAGCCTGCAAGATCCATTTCCCTACTAGACCATAGCAGGGAAAGTCCAATAAATCTTAATGTCTCCTGTGTTAGCATTTAATCTTCATGGCAGCACCACAGGGTAGCAATGGCTATCTAGTGCACAGTCCGCAGATGGAGGGCGCAGTAAATAGCAGAAATTATACAAGCGGCCGAGTGCTGCCAGGACTCATCAGCCCACCTGCAAACAGTCCTGGAGCCCTCAGGATATCAGGTCATTCCAGTGACCATAGAGTCCATAATGGGACCTGGCAACAGGATGCAGAGTCAATTCCAATGCAAATCAGCTTCCAGAGATTTCTACCCGCATCTGGGCCATCTATGGCTGGAAAGTGGTGCCTGCTACCAAATGAGGCCCGTCTTCTTATGTCTGAATGTACTTCCCACAACCCCTCGGGACCAAGAAGTTGTCCTCCCAACAGTACACACAAATGACTCCAGAGACCAAACACCAACACCCAGCACTGATTAAATACTCACCCACAATACCCGTCTAGACTCAATAGATCAACCCTCAGGCGAGGGCGACATGGGCTACACAGCAATTGAGCAAAAAGATGCTTATAAATGGGAAGCAGGAAGCAGTTCTCCTCAGTTTCTGGTAAATTGGGATCTGGAGACTTAATAATGCTGAGCAAGTTTCCAAGTCCAGCTGCAGGAGGCCCCTGGGAGCAGAGCCCACCACCAGTCTGGAACACAGCAATCAATCATACTGAAGCCCAGGGCATGAGCCTGGGAAAATGGGTTCCATCAACCACATCTTCTCCTCCAGCCCTCTAGTCTCTGAAGACTGTAGGCCCTTCCTCTGGATTGGGTTTTATTCTGCATCTGGTAAAGGTCTCTCTCTCTCTCTCTCTCTCTCTCTCTCTCTCGCGCGCGCGCGTGTGTGTGTGTGTGTGTGTGTGTGTGTGTGTGTGTGTAAGCACATGCATGTAGAGGTCAGAGTACAAGTTTATGTGTTGCTTCTCAGCTGCCATCCACCTCTTCTTTCAAACAGAGTTCCTCACTAGCCTGAGGCTCACTGGGTAAGACAGGCTGGCCAGCCAGTGAGCTCGTTAGCCTCCGTTCTCTACCTCCCCAGCCCTGAGGTCACAAACATGCACCCACCTGACTTATTTTTTAAATGTGGATCGTAGGGTTCCAAACTCGGGTCCTCAGGCTTGACTACAACATTTACTTTGCCAACTGAACTCTCTCTCCAGTCCCTCCAGGGGGCTATTTGTTAGTTTATCTTCAGCTTTTTGGGCCTCACCATCAAGCCTTACTTACCTCTGCTGAGGAGAATCTCCCGTCAGCCCCTCAGCTATCTAACAAGCCTGGCTCTGTTACATCCTGGGGACAGGTGCCTTTCCTGAGCATTCACCTCAGCACTGAAACTGCCTGGTCCCAAGTCCATCTCTGCCACAGACAGCCAGAACTCCAAGGCTGATACTAAGATAGCCTTGTCCTCACCATGCTGGCAGCTCTAATTCAGCGCTGGCTGAAGGAACATGTGAAGGACTGAATAAAGAAACTCAAACGAGGCCTGGTAAGATAGCTCCGTGTGTAAGAGCACTTGATGCTCTGGCATCAATCCCAGGTTTCATCCCTAGCACCCATGGTGGCTCACAACCATCTTTAACTCCAGGTCCAAGAGATCTGATGCCCTCTTCTGACCTCCGCAGGCACCAGGCACACATGTGGTGCATGTACATACATGCAGACCAAACACCACTCATAAACATAAAAATAATAAATATATCTAGGAGTTGGAGAGATACTTGCTGTTCTTGAGAAGGACCTAGGTTCTGTTGCCCAGTACCCACGGGGTGGCTCACAATCCTCTTTACATACGCCCATACACACCAATACACATCAAATTAAATAAGTACATAGTTTTGAATTAAGTTAATAAATCTAAAGAGGAAAAGAACTCAGGATACCCTCTGGAAGCTAGAGACAGACCATCCTGTCATCCAGCCAACTGCATCAGAACAACCTTCAAACTCTGCCCAGGGGAGGGACGGTAGCTGGTTAGCTCCCATTCACCTAGAATTCACAGCATATCCAAAGTGAAGAACCTGGAATCTGCTTACCCTATCACACACACTCAGCACGTTGGTGACTACCTCGATGCTGTAACCCACCCCCTTCTCCGCAGAACATGATTCAAATAGACAGGATTCTTCTTTCCATTCCGTGGCTGTGATCAAATACTCTGACTAGAAGCAGCTAAGGGGAAGAAAAGGATTTGGCTTACATTTCCAGGTCACAGCTCACCACTGAGGGAAGCCAGAGCAGGAACTCCAACAGAAATGTTAAGCACTGTGCGCTCTGCTCGCTGGATTGCTGTGCAGCCCATGCTTAGCTAGCTCTCCATCAGCCCAAGACCTAAGTTGCCATCCACAGTGGGTTGGTCCCTCCCATATCAATTCATAGTCAAGGCAATTCCCCACAAACATGCTTTGTACTGGCTGGTTTTGTGTGTCAACTTGACACAAGCTAGAGTCATCAGAGAGGAAGGAGCCTCAGCTGAGCAAATGCCTCCATGAGACCCAGCTGTAAGGCATTTTCTCAATTAGTGATCCATGGTGGGTGGTGCCATCCCTGGGCTGCTGGTCCTAAGAAGGTGGGCTGAGCAAGTCAGGGAAACAAGCCAGTAAGCAGCACCCCTCCATGGCCTCTGCTTCAATTCCTGCCTACAGGGCACTGCCCTGCTTGAGTTCCTGTCCTGACTTCCTTCAGTGATGAACAGCAATGCTGAAGGGTAAGCCAAATAAACCCTTTCCTCCCCAACTTGCTTTTTTGGTCATGGTGTTTCATTGCAGCAATAGAAACCCTAAGCCAGTTCAACCTTGGTAATCCCTCCATTGAGACTCCCTCCTTAGGTAAGCCTTGGCTATGTTGAAATGATAGTCAAGTGAACTAACACAACCTGGGTGGAACTCCTCTGTACCTGTTTGTTTACTCATCAGTTGGAGACAGGAGATGAGGTGAGGTGAGGAAATGGGGCAAGTTTACGAGTCCAGCTACATGTGGCCCTGGGAGCAGAGCCCACCATCAGTCCTGAACACAGCAATCAACCATACAAAAGCCCAGGGCTTGGCCCCAAGGAATGAGGTCCCATCAGTCACCGCTCCCCCTCTAGCTCCCTGAAGTCTCTGGAGGCTCTGCATCCCTCCTCTGACTCTGGCTTTACCCTGCATCTGACGAATGTCTTCACTGTTACCTTTCTATTGCGATGGAAAAACACCATGACCAAGGCATAAAAGAAAGCCCTTCACTGAGACTCACAATCATGAACATCATGGTGGGGAGCATGACAGGAGGTAGGCAGATAGGTAAGGCACTAGAGCAGTAGCTAAGAGCCTGCATCTTAAGACACAACCACAACGCAGAGAGAGCTAAATGAACATGGCTAGAGCTCTTGAAAATTCAAAAGCCCAGCACCAGTGACAAGCAACAAAACCACACCTCTTCAACAAGGCCACACCTCCTAGTCCTTCCCAAATAGTTCTACCAACTGAGAACCAAGTGTCAACATATATGAACCTAATGGGAACGTTGTCATTTAAACCACCACACTGGGTTCTTGTTTTATTTCTTCATGATTCATTCTCTCCTTCCAAATGGCCAACTGTTCCTGTGTCCTGACTGTACCTCTGTACCAGCTTTCTGCACCTCTATAACCAAGTGTCACAAACTTGGGCAATTATAACAGAAATGTTTTCTCACATGGCTTTGGAGCAGGGGTCAGCAGGGCTGTGCTTCAAGTCTTGACAAGAGGCCCTTCCTTGAGCCTTCCAGCTCCTGGTAGTTCTGTGTGCTCCAAAGACCTTCCTCATCCTTTCTGGGCTTCCACAGCAAAACTCTACTTTCTCCCTGGTCACGGGTGGCCATCTTGTCCCTCACACTAGGACACAGTGTCACTGGCTGAAAGGCCCACCTTCTCCATCATGACCTCATCCTCACTCTCAATAATGATGCTATACCAAACCAGGTCACATTCTGAGACACTCAACTAGGGCCTTAACTTGTAACATGAACTGCCTTCCATCACAGAATATTCCAGAAATGATATGATACAGCCATGGGACCCAGGCGTAAGTAGCTAGGTTTTCCCTCAAGTTGATATGCAAATGTACGCAAATGGTGACGAGAAAATGGCTTTTAAAGTTCAATCTTTTTCCTTTTGTCTACATTTCCTAGAAGTCTCAATTCAGACCAGGACATGAAAGTCGTTTTAGAATGAGAACAAACAGCGAGTCATTTGGATGGAAATCTGATGGCCGCGCAGCTCTCCGGTGCTCCTGGGGTTTTGCGGTGGCTTTTTGTCTTCTTGTTGTTGTTGTTTTAAACAGAAGAAAACTTAGACGGCTCTGTCATGGGGGAACAACTCTCAGGCTTCTTTATTAGGGTGGCATTGCATGTGCAGGTGGTTACCAGGTGCCAAGCAGAGTGGAATGTGTGCTAAGCTCCTGTTATTCCTCTTGAGAGGGAGGAAGCAGGTGTTGCCCATCTCTGCTTACACAAAAGTCAAGACAGCCAGGCTGAGACAAATGCCACCAAGGATTCAACTTCTAGATCTTTCTAAACCGTTTTACGGCCCAAACTCCCCGCACCCCACCTATCACACTTACCCCACCTACAACTCACCACACCACCACAAGATGAGCCAACCAAGGGCATTCCCCTCCTCCTAACCCAATCCACCACAAGATGCTACAGGCATGATCACCTTAAGATGTCACCCCTACTGGCCTCACTCACGCCAGACTCCAAACAGCACGGCCAATGTCCTGGCTTGCAGGAGGTCCTTTACAGCCCTTACATGCTCACCAGAGCAAGGGCTGAGTGAAGTTCAGTAAATAAAAGTATTTACTATGCAATCATGAGGATCTGAGTTCAAAACCCCAGCACCGACCCATGTAAAAAACCAGGCATACCCACATGTGCCTGTAACCCCAGTGCTATGCATGGCAGAAACAGGAATATCATGGGGCTTGCTGGCTGCCAGCCTAGCTCCAGGTTCAGTAAGAGACCCTGTCTCATGAGATTAGAGAGTGATGGAGCAGTGGACCTGACATTCTCCTCTGGCATCTATGTGTATACAACTGTACACACATGTGCACATACACTATCCACACATACACACAAAAGTAAAATAATAGATAAAATTCACCAGAGTGCTTCATCCCAGTCATGGGCTCTCTGCAGATGCCCAGATGGCTTCCTATGATGGAGTTAGTACTCAGGCATGGGCAGCCACCTGTCTATGGCCACCCATCGTTCCTTGTTTTCACCTTCACTTTCTGTGGGCATAGGATGCCCACCTCACTCAGCACTGCACAGACAAGAAATTTCGCCTCACAGTCAACAGTCATGCGTCTGGACAATCTGGGTATTTCCTCACCCCCCTTCCTCTCAGGGAAAGAGGTCAGAGCCCTCAAGATAGCTCAGCAGATAGAGGCACCTCCTGCCAAGCCTGGTGACCAGAGTTTGACCCCCAGACCTCCTATGGTGAAAAGAACACTCACGCACGTTGCCCTCTGACTTCTGCATGCATAATGTGATGTATATGCACCCCTCATACACACATAAATAAAATATAATAATTAAAAAAAAAAAAAAAACAGCAAACACTCTCAAGTTCTCAAGTGTTAGGGGAAAAAAACACCTCTCTGACAGTGCAGCTGGATTTGGGTGCCAGGTGCACCCTGGTCTGAGGCTCCCTGTGCAGGAACACCCACCCTCCTACACACACATGTACAGCAGTCCCCACTCATCAACAGGCATGTGTGCTAAGACCCAGTGGGTGCCAGAAGGCAGAGAGTACCAAGCTACACATAAAACATGTTTCTCCTGCACGCAGGCATGCACACACACATGTGCATACACACACGCATGTGCATACACACACACACACACACACACACACACACACACAAATGATCAAGTTCACTTACAAAGCCAGCCAGGGAAGAAAGCAACGGTAACTAGTAACAGAACAATTACAGCCATGGACAGTACTCAATTATTTAAAGCATGAATCATTCATCTCTGGAATTTTCCATTTACCATTTTCAGGCTTCAGTTGATCACAGGTAAAAACAAACATCCGGTAAGATGGGGGAGAGCAATTCTGCAAATGGGTTTAGAAATGTACCCAAATGGCCTGGGACCTGCCAAGGAGTCCACCCAATTGTGTGTGTGTGTGTGTGTGTGTGTGTGTGTGTGTGTGTGTGTGTGTGTGTTACATATGCACGTGGATGTACATACCGGCGGCATGTGTGCACATGGAGGCCAGAGGAGGACATCAGGTATCTGCCTGTATTGCTTCCCACTCTTTTCTCTTTAATTTGAGGAAAGGTTTTTCACCATGTAACAGCCAGGCTAGTGCCCACCAAGCTCCCGAGATCTGCCTGCCTCTATCCTACCCCTACCTCAATGCTACAGTAACAGGCATTCATGGCCCTGGCCAGCTCTTAGGTAGGTGCTTAGGATTTGAACTCACATCCTCTTGTACTTACAACAAACACTCTACTGAGTGTCACCCCAGTCTCCCAGTAAAAATTTGAGGAACTGGTAAAAACATAAAATGCAGACAGACAGATCTAAAAGCACATCGCAAAGCCGCTGGCCATATTTGCAAGCAAACCATCGGCTTTGCAAATAACACTAGGGCACTCAACAACACAAGTCCTGATGTTGTACCCTGCGTGCCACGATCACTCAAACTCTGTCCTTAAGAAACACATTCACTCAATCCTTCATGTCCAGGCACTATGATTTCTCACTCTGAAGTCTCATTCCATGCTAATCCCACCTTGACATTCCAGCCTATAAATCACAGAAGTCAAAGGGAGATGCTGTGCAGACAAATGTCTTAAAGCCCTTGACCACATCTGGTCCCCACAATCAACTGCCAGCTAGACAAAAACTGGGAATAGAGACTTTGCTTTTAGTTTATCCTGGCTGCAACAGAGCTAAGAAAATCTTTTACTCCTTTTGAACCACCCCAGCCCAAACTCCAGCACTGCAAAGGCCTCCTGCCTTGCTATGGCTCTAAACAGGAGTTTCCAAAGACAGCCCAGCTCAGCTCCACTGCCACAGCCAGATGAATGAGCAAGCTGCCTATTAGCTGAACGGGCCAGGGATCCTCTTGTTTTACCACCTGCTTCTTACACATGGAAAGGTGTGATGGCCTGTTCTGACTACTATATCAATCAGTAACACAAATACATCATAGTTCTGGAAGCCAGAAGCCCAGGTTGAAAGCATGAGCACATTTGAAATGTGGTGAAAGCCTGTGTCTGCTTCACAGATATCCTCTCTAAGTCCTCACATGGAAGAAGACAACGCTTGGAGAGGCCTCCAACAGAGGCTCTGTGGTGTGTTAACTGTCCCTAGACAAACTCTAGAGTCATCTGGGAGACAGGCCTCTGGGCCTGCCTGTGGGGGATTATCTTGACTGCCTTAACTGGTATGGGAAGAGCTGCCCACTGGGGGTGGCAGCATTCCCAGGGCTGAGTCCATTCAAGGAGAGAGGAAGCTGAGCAGCAGCGGCACCCATCTCTCTGTGCTTTCTGATCACAGAGGTGATATCGGTGTCCAGCTGCTTCCAGCTCCTGCTCCCTGGACTCCCCCACCATGATGGAATGGACCCCTTGAACTGTGAGCTAAATAACCCTGTCTTCCATAAGCTGCTTTTGTCAGAGTATTTTACCACAGTGGCAGAAGGCAAAGTAAGACAGGCACTGACCCCTCACACCTTCCCACAGGCCAAAGGCCCACTTCCTACCACCACCACACAGGCAGCCAGGTTTCAGGCCTCAGAGACAGCGGTATACTCAGAAGGCTGGTTACAGCTAAATGGAGAATACTGAACTGCTATTGTTGTCTAATGTCTTTACACTTTCTAGATTGTTCATATTCTTTTAATAACTAGCACAAAATAGTAATAGAACATAATGATAATTTGAGTGCCAGGGAGATGACTGAGTAGGTAGTGTGACTGTCACACAAGAATGAGGGCCTGAGTTGAGATTCCCAGCATCAACAGAAAGAAAAGGTCAGATGTGGTGTTGGACATCTATAATCACGGTGCTGGGGAATGGAGAGAGACAGGCAGACCCAAGGACCTTGCTGGCCAGCCTGCCTAGCATGTCAGAATCCTTTTCTAAACTATGAATATACATTACTCTCACTGGTTAGCAAAAAGCTGACAGGCCATAGGTGAACAGGAAGTTAGGCCAGGAAGCTAAACAGAGAATGATGGGAAGAAGGAGGGTGGAGTCTAGAGAGATGCAAGATAGCCGCCCACCAAGTAGGACATGTAGAAAATGAGGTAACAAGCCATGAGCCATGTGGCAAAGCATAAATAGAAATGAGTTAATTTACGTGTAAAAGTTAGCTAGTAACAAGCCTGAGCTATCAGCCAAGCACTTATAAGTAATAGTAAGCCACCAAGTCAATTATTTAGAAACAGCTGCTAGGTATTTTGGAACAGGTGAGGCAGGAGAGAAACATTTAATTACAAAAGGCTGTCTCAAAAAAATATAGTGGAGAGTATCAAGGAAGGCACTGGCATCAGCCTATACACACACACACACACACACACACACACACACACACACACACACACACAGAGTCTAATACTCTAAGCCAGGTGTGAGCAATCCGAAGCCCGCAGACTAAATAGGGCCCAGAAGCTAAGACTAGTCTTAGCTGGGTACCAGCTACCAGTCAGACGTCCACAGTGTTGTGAGCCTCCTGTGACCTCCATCTACCTCTAACATATTGTCATCCCTGTAAGAGGAAAGGGCTGTTAAGCAGTCACTTCCCCTCCTCTAGCCCCAGGCTACCACTAATCTGTTCTGTGCCTGTGGTAGATAACTCATATCCGCAGAGTCTTGCAAAACATGCCCTTCCCTAACTAGCTATGGTCCCTTAGCAAAATGTTTACAAAGTTCATCCACACTGTCCCCTGCATGGATGCCTCATTCCTTTGTAAGACTCAGTAATATTTCACTGTATTATCCACTCACTAAAGGTGAACACTGTTCATGTCCACTTGCAAGCACCGTGAATAGTGCCACTGTCAGTGTTTGTGTTATTTCCATGGGGAACATGTGGCGGGGGAGGGGGGCATCATTAGTTCCTACAGTACTTCTATATGTGTGTTTTTTTTGTTTTTTTTTTTTTTTTTAGTAACTGACAAACTGTGTTTATTGATATAACATTTTCCTGCAGTATCATTTGTCAGTGACTGAATTAGCAGCCCCAAGTGCCCTGGATGGTGTCCCCTGGTCTGCAGTCTAGTGCACTGATTCGCTGAACTGGACAGGAAAAGCAGCCCATCTCCCTTTGAACAGGGGCTGCTCACCGGTCCTTGTAGCTGTCTAATGTTTTGTGTCTACAAAGCACGTGGATGTCGATTCTCTCCTTTGATACCTGTCTTTTCATCGCATTTAGGGCCAGGAAAAGCGAGAGGCAGAACCTTCCTTGACAGATCATCTGAGACCCCAGACAGGCTTCAGCCCCACTGGGTGGAGCTGGAGCCAGGACTCAACTGCCACCCCCTTCCCACAGTTACCTTCCCTCTACCTCCTCCCTAGGCCATCACTGGAGGAAGAACTCTTTTATCTTCAAAAGAGACTTGAAAAGTAGCCTTGTATCAAGCAACAGCAGGAGAAATTCTAAGCCCAGGAAAATCACAAAAATGCAAGTGATGGCCCCAATTTACCTAGAGAATACCTGAGCTGTAAAGACTGCTCACCCCACCCGGCCATCTCCCCACTCATTCAGACAGCCAGGACACAGGAGGGAGGGAAGGTAGCTGTGAGATCACTGTCCAAGTCATCTGCCAGGTCACTCAGTGGGAACTCCACACCAAGCTGGAAGCAGCCACATGTCATGTCCCACACACACACACACACACACACACACACACACACACACACACGAGACTCCAGCCACAGGGATGTGGAGATGAAATCAGTCTCTTCACCTACATGCATGGATCATATCACATGCTGGGAACATGGGGACTGGAGCAGACATGTATTGTGAGAGCAGTCAACAACATAGGGTAGGCCACGCTTCACCAAGCTGGGTGGGAAGGCAGGCTGGGGTGAGCCTGGAAAATCCAGACAGGTGGAAGCAGAGCATGTCCAGACAGCAGGAAAGGCTGTGAAAACACACTGTGTCCTATCAGACCACAGGACATTAAGCCCCCCAGGGCAGCGGGCTAGGTGACCACTGAGTCTGTGGGTAGCACCAGAAGACAGCCTGAGACTCACAAGCCAAGTTTGCTCCCTGAAGCTGCTCTGACCCCAGTCCTCCCTCGCTGTGGCTTCACCAGGCTAGCCCTCAAAACAGTACCCCAAAAAAACTAGCCAAGGGTTTGCAGTGGCCTGGTGTAAGGCCTGGACAACCCGACATGCACTCTCACCTTTGAGAAATGGGCAGCCAAACTCACAAGACAGGCAGGACTTGAAATAAATCATGCTAAGTTCATAGAAGTGAAGCGATTAAGAAGAAAAATAACCACATTTTCTTCCTGCTAAATAATTATTTGCCCCTGGTAAAGTCAATTATGTTAAAGAAAATAAGTTGTTATTTTAGAAATAAATAAATAAAAGAGGCTTGGAAAGTGCTTCTATTTCTACAAATAAAACTCTTGAGCTTTTCCAGGCGTAGTAGCATACGCTTTTAATCCTTGCACTCAGGAGGCAGAAACAAACAGATCTCTGTGAGTTTAAGGCCAGCCTTGGTTTACAGAGTGAGTTCTAGATCAGTCAGAACTGCTGTCTCAAGAAACAAACTCTGAGCAGAGTGTCTGGGCCCCTACATTCCCAATAGGTCTCCAGTGCCTGGCTTGGGAGTACTTCTTACAGGAAATGCTGGCATGGCTGGTTGGTCCCCAGGTCATCCACATATCATCAGAGGCCTGACTGACATCCAGAACACTCACAGGACACGTGGGGATAGCTCAATGGGTAAGGTCAATGTTACCAAGATTGTTCCCCGGCACCCACATAGTAGAAGGAAAGAACCAATTACCACAAGTTGTCCTCTGACTTCCACATAACAGAATGGCACACAGACACATACATGCATGAAAATAAATGCAATTTAAAAACAAAAATTTTAGGGGCTGGATGGATAGGTCAGCAATTAAAAACACATACTGTTCTTGCAGAGGACCTGAGTTCAGTTCCCAGCACCCATATCAGGCATCCCACAATTGCCTATGACTCCAGCTCCAGAGGGATTCCATGCCCTTGGCCTTTCAGGGACACCTACACACATGAGCATATAACACACACACACACACACACACACACACACACACACACACACATATAATTGAAAAAATAAATATTGTTAAGTAAGAAGCTTCTCTTTGCAGCAGTCGATGATTAACACAGAAACAACTAACCATTAGCCACAGTGCAGAGAATAAGAGACTGAAAAATATTCAGCCCTAAAGGGAACATATATACTAAAATACACACACACACACACACACACACACACACACACACCACACAACACACACACTCCCTCCACACAGTTTTCTAACAATAATACTTCATAGTTGGTGCTGGTCAGCATTAATGGTGAGATATGAGGGGACTCGAAAATGTATCTGGCAGTGTTCCATTAGCAGCTGAGATCAGCTGACCTTTTCAGGCTAGGCAGATGTCCCTCCCTCTTCCATGGCTGCACATGTGTCTTCCCTAAAGCAGTGGGGAGAGGAAAGTCATCCGAATCTGCTAAAGCAGGACTGTTTGTGACAGTGAACTGTAGGAGAACCTGTGTTCTCGCTGGCACCTGCACACTGGGAAAATGACAGGCCCTTTACTGACAATAAAGGCCCTCTCCCATGTTTGGTCCATTTCACAGATAGCTGTACAACTTTGGCCCATAAGCCACATAAACTCCTAAAGTGACTAGTCAGAGCATGGTGCCATTCTCCTGCAATCTCAGCCCTTGGGAGACAGAGACAGGAGAATCAAGGAGACCATGCCAGTCTCTAGCTGCACAGTGACTTTGGTGATAGCCTGGGTGTTAAAGACCATTCCTGAAGAAATAAAATAAAACCAATGGAGTTTTAAAAGACAGAATTCCCAATGTTTAGAGTCTTCTGTCTAGTTAAAAAAGAACTAGAGAGGAGGAAGAAGCACAGGGTAGGAACACTGAAGCTCTTGGAAGAGCAATTTGGGGCTGTTTACCTAAAGACCAGGCCTGGAGACCATCAAGAAAAAAAGAAAAGTACCATGATGGGGAAGAAAATAGAAGATGGAGGAGAGAGAGCATGGAACATGGAGGTGTTAAACACGGTAACACAGGATACATGGGACTGAATGCTGAAGGGAGCCAAAAGACTTCATTGAATAGTAAATTACTCAAGTGATTGAGTAATTTGCTCAGCACAGCATAAACAGAGAGGGATTTAGTGAACTTGTAGGTTAGTAGAACAGAAAGTCAAACTGAGGCTGGGAAAAAGGTGTGATTGGAGGTCCAGCTTATCAGGAAAGGTATCTCCATGGCCATAGTGGTAAGTGAGTTAGCAATTGGTAAATTAACATAAACTAACATTGATTATTGGAGAAGCAAAATAACTGCTTTCCTAACTACTTGTATCTGGTGACAGGTGATATTCTCAAACCCTGGCTCACAGACCATCAGAGCTGTCCAGATATTAAAGGACCTTTCACTGCTGGGGCCCCAAAGAAGGTAAGTCTCATTGCTGCTGAAAAGAGAGGTCATTTGTATGCAATCAAATGGAGCAAATTTTAAAGCCTGGTGCCCTTTTCTATGTTTAAACTAGTGAACCTCACATTTTTCCCCTGGCAGACATGTCTCACTTTGCCCTTCATTGGAGTTGTGGTCACAGAAAACAGGTGAATACTGTGAGAGTTTGTCTCTAGAATGTATTGCACTTCTGCTCTCAGAGACCATGACTCCCTAGACAAGGTTCATGAAAGGCTTGTATAATGCTGAGAGCCACAGTGTTCACACACAGTTCTCAAAAGTTTTTTTTCTTTCTGTGGATAATGAGCCTTAGTTCCTGGAATCCTTAAATAGCAAGAACTGAGTTGTCCTTGCTCAATGTCTCTTAAAGGCACTGGAAGACTTGAGTATTCTAGATACTAATTACATCACTTTGAGTACCCCGTCACAAATTCTTTTGCTTCCAGCTGGGTTTGCATTGTTGAAGGCCTTAGTAAGATTTCCTCTAAGCTTGGGTGCCTTGGTAACATCAAGAGAAGCCCGTGTGATAAATGATGGGTTTATGCTCATGCACAATCCTCTGATGTGTGCACAACCACTCATAGATGTGTAAAATCTTCTAGTATGAATCTCACTGAATAGATGGTGTGTAAGATCTGTTCCTTAGGTTAAATGCTACTCAAGACCTCCTTCACAATGTTTTCAAAGCACACAGAAATCCCTATCCCCAAATCTACCATTTTACTACTGTAGCAAGAGGATCCTCAGCTGGGTTTGTTCATACATTTATTGAGCTGAATCACCAATGTGGTGGTTTACTTACTCTAATTACTTTAGGGAGATGTGTGTGTGTGTGTGTGTGTGTGTGTGTGTGTGTGTGTGTGTGTTATAGACTGCTGGAATGGCATGATGACAGGAGATGGGTTTTGATGTTCTCCATCTTCTCTTTTTCTTAGAACTGGAGCACCATCTGCAGACATAACGATGTCACTCTACTGACCAAAGAGCAGTTCCAACTTTTAAGCTCTCTTGAGAAGAATATTTACATCAATAATAAAAGTTCCTGGAAATCTTACCTTGAACTGAAGACCTATCAGATAAAAGCAGAAGACCTGCAGAGGAAGCACTTGAAATGTATCACAAATTTTCAACGTGAGTACCTGCAGTTTCCACCTCCTTTCCCATGACTGATCCCTCACTCATCCTGTCCTCTTCATGCTTCCTTCCCTTGCTGACCTTATGGAACTTGATAAAGTCATCTTTTAATCAGATTTCTGGCAGATCTCACACATGCTTTTTCCTTACTGTTCAAAGACATAAGGACTAAAGTTGTTGGTATCACACATAAGGGTTTTTATGAGTAGGAGACTTCTTGAGCTTGTGTCCACATGGCCCAGCTTTTAGACAAAAGAGTTGACAGGTAAACAGGATGTGTCTGTATTGATGAGTGTTTTGACTGCTCTATCTTCACCCAGACAGCCAGTCTTAGGCTTACTGCTGTGTGTGGCAGAGCCAGATTCCTCTTCTCTACATCCTGAAGCCTATTGATTGGTAAAGAAGAGAGGTTAGCCTTTCCTGTAGCTACACAGTCACCATAGGACTGGGCTGTGGACCACCTGGTGTTGGAGTGGCTCAGTACAGTCCCTGAGCTGTTTACCATACATGGGTAGGCAAAATAAGATTGCAGAGCTGTCCCCAGGGAATGACTCGTATAGTCTCAGTGACAAGAACATTGTGTGTTTGAGGAAGGGAAAGATGGTAAAGGTCTCACCAGTCATATCTAGCCTTGAGTTTGGTTAAACAGAACCTAAGGAGATGTATACATGTGACTCAAAGGAGCTCAGGCACTGGAGAGGAGTTCTTTAGGCATGACTGTTTAGGTTTAGGTGTGCTGGTTAGGTATGTCACCTTCCTGTTGCACAGAGGAAGGGAATGCTCAGATTGAGATATGAACTCAGGTACCACAGTTTGCATTTCCCAGGTTGTACAAATCCTAGAACATGGGTTCTTTTTGTTTTCCATTGTTGGTATTCTGCAAGGTGAAGGCAGTCTCCTGTAATCATAGTAAATATGCCTCATTTCCTCTCTCTTCCAAACACAAATCATTTTTACCAGGGCACTCAACAGTCCTCCCAGATATCAATTTCTCCCACTCAGTTTTTTTTTTTTTATTGCACTCCCACTTAAGAATCTTTCTTGATTTTTGGACTGATGTGTATGTTGAATCAGGTTAATAGCCTCCATGGGTGCATCATCTCACTAGGTTCCACGGCACAACTCCACCCTAGCTCTGAGCACCCCCAGTGTCTTCTGTCATTACCTATTGCTCTCTGAGGTGAGGTGTTGCTCATAAGGTGCTGTTTGAGCAAAGATCCATATAGATATTGGGAATGGAGACCACTGTCTGTTTACTGATTTGAAGTTTAGGATGACGGCATGTTTCCTCAAGGTTCTGTGGATCCACAAACTCTATCTGCTGCATCCTGAGTGCTAGGATGACAAACATGCACAACTTCAGCTCAGCTATACTTCTTGATAGCTGATGTTTGCTGAATGTACCAGTAGATTGAAGAGTGAGGACCTTTCTTTCTTGAGGCACTGGGAGGAAAGGCTATTTGTGATTTCAGGGTGTGCATTTTCTCATTCCAGGAACTTCTGAAACCCCGAACACAGAAGCCAAATTTCTTCAGGGCCTCATTTAGATACTTGGAACTTTTCTATACATCTTAGTCACTCTGCTCTATTCCTTTAGACTCTTTATGGAGAAACTCAGAAAAGGCCTGAATAAGTGTCTTTCAGCTCGAATAAGATCAAAAATCAACAAAGTGAGTCTTCGTTGTCTGTGTGACTGATCTAAAGTCTCCAAAGCAGCAAGGAACTACTTAGAGAAAAGCAACAGATCATGACCCTAGGTGTGATGGGAGCTGATGCTGCATGAGCATCGCAGTACAGAGGTGAGGGGTGGCAGGAAATGGGGTTCACATCATGTATGAGATACTGCTGCCTCTTCCCACTTGTTTTCTTATTCTCTTTTCTGACTTTAGAACTGTTCTAATTCTCCATTTCTGTTTTGTATTGCAGACTATAAATAATGTTTTTGAAAAAGCTGAGAGCCTAAAATTCACACTCCAAGGACAACATACTAAAGAGTATGAAGGCTCCCTGGCAGATGAGGTCAGTGTGTGAGCATGGAGGAAGGAGAATTGTGTTTCACCTGGTGAGCCTGTGTCCTGGGACTGTGTTGTGTTGTTGTTTCAGTGAATCTATGATCCCATGCAAAGGCTCCACACTCACTTGAACACACATGCACTTTATCTAGACAAGCCAACACACACACACACACACACACACACACACACACACACACAACACTCACACACCCCAACCTGACAGCAGCAATAACAAATGCTGAAGAACAATCAGGAGGTAGTACACCTATGAAAATGTGGTGTGGGGCCCACAGGAATCCACTGATGAGATAACACCCAGCACTTCATCATATGCTCACTGTTGGGAGAAAAAAATTGTTGAAAGCCCAGGTGAGTCACCACAGGTCCTTGACTTGGAAATGACTTGTGTATAAGTGTTTCCTTCCCATTGTATATGGGTCAGCCACACAAAAGTGAGACTGCAGCTCTCCAGTAAAGTAAGGTGGTGCTAGTGCACAGGTGTCTGAGATCTAGGCACACTGAGCAATACAGAGAATGTTCCTTCCCCTTGTCCATGTCTTCAGCTGTTTGCTTCCATGAGTCCACTTTGCTGTCGTAACAGAACCTCATGTGATGAATGTTGTCTCATTCCTTCCTGCCATCTGACTGTCCTATAAAAATAACCTTTAAGTTAGTTTACCCAGATAAGTTTCCTTAAAACTTGTTTGAAATCAGGTCACCATCTTTTCTAAGCTCCATAGAGATTTGAAGAAGCACATTAAGAAAATACTGAATCGACTCCCATCTGAACCAGAGGTGAGTGCCTGGGTTATAGTCAGAGAGGCAACTGCTCCTGGGTCCCACCACTGGACACAGGCCACCTCATTGACTTCCACATGGTTTCTGGTGGCAGCATGGACTATGGACACCAACATGGCTCCCAAAAATAGCACAGTCCCTGGAGGCCTTTTGAGGAAACCCAGTCCAAAAAATGAACTATTCTCCATCTCTTTTAGTGTGAGCTTCGCAACTCTGGTTCACTTCTCTCTGGCCCATGTATGGAATCTGCTCTGCTATCCTTTTTTTTTTTCATTTTCATGAGAACACCTCTTAAAAGCACCTTTCCCTTATATTAATTAGCAAGTGCTGTGGTCATTCAGTTTTGCTGTTCTGATTCAATTTTTTTTAACTTTTTCTAAAAAAATTTAACTTAATTCAGTATAATTCTAGCCCCTTTATAGTGCATCTATGAATAACAACTCACTTGTGTTTTTATAGCTTGGTATCTCCAGAACTGAAAGGAGAGTGATCCTGACTGAGTCTTTGGGTTTAGTGCAATGACTGTTACACTTGTGTTTACAGGATTGTGAAGAGAGAAATGATGCATGACAGCAAAGTACCAGGGAACTGATGACCTCAGACACATTGCAGAATCCATCATCTACCAGGATATCACCCTAATAAAGACACTTGAAAAAGATAGGTTTCAAATGTTTTAATTCTACAAAAGTGAACCTTCTAAAAATAGATTCTCCTTGTAACTACACTGCTATAAAATGTATTTGAATAGTATAAAACTGCAGTTAAAGCTGGACACACTAGCACTGCTTTTGTAAATTTTGAAAATATTTCTAGTATATCTATATATACTATATATGTCAGTATTTCTATATATACAGCTTGCCCAGGGGCTGTACCAGTAGAGATCTCCCCAATTGTGCACAGCCTTCTTTTTTTTCTACCAACACTTAGTATTTCCAATTTTAATGATAGACATGCTATTGTGAGGTCACAAAATTCTTGAGATTTTGAACATGTTTTCATATCCTTATTGTTTATTATAATGTTTTCTTTTCAAATGTCTACGTTGAACATTCTTAGAGTCAGCCTACATTAAATCATTTGCAAAATAATGGATGGAAGTAAATACCTTCTTAAGCAGAATAAGCCACATTTATAAATAAAAATAAGCTGCATGTGGTGCCTGAGAGGAAGAGGTAGGCAGATCTCTGTGAGTTCAAGGCCAGCCTGGTCTACAAAGTGAGTTTCAGGGCAAATAGGGATGCTACACAGAAAAAGTTGGTCTCAAAAAAAATCACTAAATAAACAAATAAATCAATAAGTAATAAATAAAATTATAAAAAATAAACAAACAAAAACATGTTGTATTTCTTCCATATATGGGATCTATATTTAAAAGGGAAAGAGCTTGAAAGAAAAAGGGAATTATGTGAGAAGGTACCAATTGGCGGGTGAGATAAAACAGTATAATGAGTGAGTGGATATAGTCAAAATAAGGTATTTGCTTCATGGATTTGTCACAATGAAACCCATTTTCATGTCAAACCAACACACTAATAATGTAGGCAAATGTTACATGAAGACAGGGAACTTAAACAAGTGATAATAATAGTATCATATAGTCACTGAGATGCTATGCTGTCACTCATATAACTTCATTAAATTCATTCTGATGGTGCTGGGCTTTAGTCCAGGACTTTGCACACTATAGACAACTGTTCTGCCACTGAGTCCATCATACTGGCCTCATTTTGTACTGATAAACATTAGGAAGACAGGGGTCTCAGATCTGCATATATATCAAAGTCCCCACTGGTGCCTGCCCAGTGGAGATGTCTTCCCAGGGTCCAGGGAAGAATCTACAAGAGGCTGGGATCTATGCTGAGGGATATTGAATGAATCTCAGCGCACCAGATCTTTAGTCCATTCACTTTATTCTTCTAAGTCAATTCTATCTATACAGCTTCTTTTCTGATCTCATACTTAGCTCCTCTCTGTCCCTTCTTCTGCTATTCTCTCATTATTCCTTTTCATTCTTTCCCATCTTTGTTCTCCCCCAGTCTCTGAAGTTTCCAGTTTATATACATATACAATCAGTAATTCTCTGTCCAAGTCGAGGTCATAAGGCTTGAATTCTATCTGGGTCATAAAGGCAGATCAGAGTTTACATCAGGCAGTTACTATCAGGCTTTCTTTTGCAACCCCAAAAGGAGAGTGATTCATGGGAGTTCTCTAGTAAGGTCAGCTGAGGGCTAAATCAATTAGGGGATTCTAAAAAGGAAATTATGTGCTCAGACTATAGTCTTGGAAGTGGCTAGGTAAACAGGTTAGGAGTCTATGTCAGTAATTGACTAGTAAAGTCAAACTGTCTTTTTTTTTCTTTTGGTGCCATGTCTCTCTCAATTTATCTCCATTTCAAGGCTTCCTGGTAGGGCCAGGGAAGTTTACTTGGTTGTTAGGTAACGTGCATCACAGTGTGTAGTATTAGGTTAGTAAAAGTACTTTTGCTCTGAATTAATAGCTAAAGGGGGATCTTTAGAACTAGGACTAATACCTGGGCTGAGATAACGGAGGAAGGATAAAAGCTTGATATGCACAAGAATTGAAGCTTGGCACCTGTCATCTGTCTGGCTTTGCCAGTGGTCTCCTTGGGTCAGTTCACCTCATAAAAACAATTAATTATGACCAATATTAGATACAGAGGGATGTATCAACCTGAAAGATGGAATATAAAGAAATTTGACTGGGGGAAAATTATATGATAAAAGAGTAGATGATAAGAAAATACAAGTTTATAAATGCTTTAGAGAAAGGGAAAGTCATTTAGTGGAAATTTATGAGATGAATCATATTTTCCAATAAAATGGTGTAAATTTAGTATATTTTTGACTAAAGGCTACACTCCACAATTATAAATACCTGTTTAAATCAGCAACAAGTGATATATGATAAATAATATTAGGTATTCTAATACTTTTATGTAGATCAACATGAATATAATCACATAAAATTTGATTTAGTATGGAACAAATTTCATAGCATGCTTTGCAATCCTTGTGTAAATGTGTCCTGACAAGATTTCTAGTCAACAGAAAGAGAACAGACACTTTATAGAAGGAGAATATGACATGTTGGCAAGTAATAGATCTTTTAAACAATTTAATGGAACATGGAAGTTTGTATTTTTTGTACCTTACTTCTGCTGCAGAGCTTTCTGTGGTAAAATACTACCAGAAACATTTATTGTTAATATTTCATTTTATAAGTAAAATATAATACAAAGAAACAATACACTTTCAAACAAAATTAATTATGAAAGTTTCTCCTTTGATGTCCTCTTAACTCACTACATTACAAATACTAATTTTCAACATTTGTGGCGAGGCCTTTAAGAAAAGCTGCTGCTCTCCTATATAACACATTTTCTAACCTTTTATTTCCACTGGATTATTATGTGAAAAATTCAGAGAACAGTCCATCATAAGATGTACTCTGGATAGTAGTAGCTCACTTCAAAGTCATGGGTCATTGACTTTCATCTTCCATCAGAAATATCTGAAAGATTTAATAAGTCTTAAATACTCACTATAACATCATTATCTTACTTTTCAGCATGCTGCTTTCCTTAATCAATAGTCTTGGAAGGTTTAAATCATGTCTACCATCACTAACATTCATGTACACTCACACACTTACATGAAAAGTAGAAGCAACAAAACAAAGTCATTCAGGATGCTGGTGTCCTGGTAGGCTTTCCTAATCACACTAAGATTAGAACTACTTGGCTTTTCATTGCACTATAGGGTTTCGTCTGTTACAGCAGGCTAGAATGTGTGCTGTAAATGTTCACTTTAGATCCTTGTACAATGTTTGCAAAGCATCAAGTGATGCTCATTGATGTGGGAAATTTACAATATCTGAGGGAAGGAGCAGCAAAGTAAAAGGTAATTTTACTGTTAGATCTGACATTTTTCAGAAACTCATTTCTTATGTGACTCTGTTTGGTCACAAGAGGGAAATAAAGATGTGATCTCTCTTATTTCAGTGAATCATTCTAGTTTGGAAGATAAACATTTGAATGTATTATATAGGAAGAATAGATTAAGAGATCTAGTACACCAGAAAGCCGACGTAATGATAAGAATTTTGACAAAATCCTACACACATGATAGATTTAGAATGAAAATAGCTTGGACACCCAGTTGCAATCACACTAACAAGTTCACAGCTAACTGGGGTTGGGATACTTTGTTACAGTTATGTCTTCTAAAGTTCCAGATGAAACTGATCTCTCTCTCCTGCTCTCTTCTGTCTCTCCGTCTCTGCCTTTCTCTCTTTTCCTCTCTCCCTCCCTTCCTCTTTCCCTCTCTCACAACATCATTAGGTGTTCTCTACTAACTCTAGGGCTAGGAAAGCATATCACTATGCTCAAGCCTGACTTACCTTTCAAAGACCATTGTAACAGACTTTGCATCCACAAGACCTACACAGATTCAAGCCAGAAGTGGTCCCAGCACTCATGAGGGGAAGAAGACACAATATCCCATCCCTAACACAATTGCTATTAGTAATTGACACCTACTAGGAAAGGGAAAATCAATTTTCTTCAAAATGGTGTTGCTAGGTTTAACAATCACACTCCAGGGCAGAGCCTATGCTCAGGAGTAGTTGGCAAACACAAACTATAGTCCATGTTTTTGTGTACTTTTTGCTTTTTTTGGACTCTTTTTCTTGTTCTCTACTTTTTTCAGTTTGCTTATTTGTTTTGCTTCTAAGTTGTTTGTTGTGATTTTGCAGGCGGGGGGCGAAGGTCTGAGAGAGAGAGAGAAAGAATATGTAGTTGGGTGGGTAGAGCAGAGAGGAGGATGGAGAGGAGTTGAGGGAGGAGAAATAATGTTTCCATAATATATTGTATAAAATAAAATTTTAAATTAAGGGAAATTGAAAAGAATCAAGCATTGACGATTTAGAAGGAGGAATGATAATAATTTGGGCACCTGGGAGAGACTGCTGTGAGGATATTTGAACTACACTAATAAAGCAAAATAAACTGTAGAAAGAGAAAACTGATACAAATACTTCTTTTAATGCAGAGCTGGAGAGTCCCTGCTCCATGGAGCAGAACAAGAACAGAGAGCATAGGGAAGGCTTTAAGACACTGCCACCGACCTGTAATGCATTCTTAGAAATAGAGTGACTCCAATGGAAACAACCTACTCCTGTTTGTTTTATAGTAATGTCCATATTTAGTCTTTGTTCTTTGAGTTTCTATTATCTCCATAAATAATACAGTTGTTTAATGTGTGGGGTTTTTGACACATAGTGCTCCCTCCTATCTCAGATACCTAGATAATCTAACTTAAGTAAACTCTCAGACATACCCTGAGGTTTGCCTCTTAGTGCTTCTAGATTTTGTCGTAGAGTGTTATTTTAAGGTGTGTTACTTTTGTTTATGCTCTGGAACATTTGTTTAATGATGCAAAGATCTGTTACATTTGTTTGATTAAATAAAATTCAACTAGCTGACAGGAAGTGGTAGGGAGGCGCCAGATGGAGAAGGGAGCCAGGAGAAGGACAAAGGCTTTTGGGGAGACATGAGCCAGAAGAGGAGGTGAGTGACTTGCTATTCAGCCTCTCTGAGGAGCAGAATTCCACCTCAATCTTTGAATCTTGAATTCTTTAGAGGGACAAAGATTTAGATAAGTTCCCTCTGTAGCTTTGGAAGAGTCGGTGCCTGAGGGAACAGAATCCCCTCAGGCTGCAGCCTTTGCAGCGGAACCACTGCTGGTAGTGGTGGAATTGCAGTTGCTGATTAGGACAGCCATGGCTTAAAAGGCAGCAACAGTTTAAATACCAGAGGCCCCTGCCAGAAATGTTCTCAGAGATGGCTCGGTAATGGAACTCTCCTGCAACCAGCATGGTAAACTTCTCCTCTCACAAAAGACAGCAGGCTATGTCCTCCAGAGGAGGGCTCCCACCTTTGCAGAAAGGCCAACTCCTCAGTAGACTATAGGCTGCACTGATCAGTTATAAAACTTAGAAGCAATGTCAGGGCCATGAAGCTGAGCCCAAGTGACTTCAGTGAACCCTGGGACAAAGGCCAAGAATATGTTAAAGGAGGCATGATGACTAATACAACATGCAATCCACAATGCCAGTGATCTGATCAAAAAACAAAAACAAAACAAAACAAAACTGCCATGCAAAGAAACAGGAAAACATGAAACATGTTTCTGAACTAGGGGAAGGACAGGTCAGGAACAGATGAAGAAATTTTAAAAGTCTAAAAACCACATTATAAAAAAAGCTCTATGTACCCCCAAAGAGAAGAAACTGTACCACAATGAGGTCTGTAATGGGAACTGTAGAAGTTCATGTCCATGCTCACGAATGGCTCCTGAGTGCTCAGAGACACACTGCCAGCTCCCCCCCCCCCCCCCCTGCTGGCTTCCCTTGGGTTCCTACTCTAGAGCTTCAGAAACCTCCTGAGGATGGAGTTGGAGAAGCCCTCCCTGGGGCAGGCTGCATCTGACATGGTCTCTGCAGAAGCAGCAGCTTCCTCATCTCGGGTGAAGTCACCTCCATTAACCACCAGACCATTAATGCAGCCCTTTGGGGAAGCTGCCCTAACAGTCATAATTCACTCTTCCTGAAAAATATTTTTCCCCCAGAGCTACCACTTTTTCTGTAGGGGAGTCCGTCCTTGTGCGTTAGGCTTTGGACTGCCAATTGCATGGTAAAGAAGCAAACACCAGCACTTGGGCTTGGGCCATGGTCTTCTCTGAGGACTGCAATACTGCTGAACCCAGAATGTTCTCACACTTCCTCTACATCTTCCAGGCTGACCTCTTTGGGCAAAAAACTCCCTGCCAGCCCTTTGGTCCACTCTATGCCCTGGCTACTATGAGCAGAGTCAGGGGTGACAGCCAATGGGCTCTAACTCACAAACCTGAAGTGTTGCTTGTCTGTGGACATGACCCAAGGCTTCAACATATCCAGGGGAAAGAGTGTGTCATGCCAGCTGGAGGAAGTAGGGACAGGGGACATGGAGGTGACATCTGAAGGGAAAGGGAAGACATGCCTTGACCACGTGCTGCTCTGGCTATGCAAGGAAACAGCTGACCTTTCCAGCAACTCCTTTTTGGAGGCTGCATAAGCTGCCTGAAGCTAGACACTATGGAAAGCCTACTCCTGGACCCTCTTCCAGAAGTAAACAAGCCCAAGACCCCCATACATTAGTAGACAAGTCCAGTGTGTACCTGTGCCTGACTATTGTCTCCCCCACTTCCTCCACCTGGGCACTTGGGAAGCCTAGCTTAGCTGGTGGTGATGAAATAGGCGGGGAAGTGGAGTCTGGTGAGCACACTGTCCCTGCTTGCCCCTCACTCCAGGAGCAAAAGCACAGGCAATGAGAAAGTCACTTTGGGGCCAGACCAGATGCATCCCTAGGCCCACTTGAAAGGCTCTGAAACACACACAATCCAACTCAGGTGTGTCACTTGCATGGGGGCCTGCTTGCCAGGCAGTGTGCAGGACTATAGGATACAGTTGATGGCCAAGAAAAACTGAAGGTCGGAGAGGTGACACAGGGAACCTCTATAAGGAAGTGTTTTAGGAGGGAACATCACAGCCCCACTGAGATAGTATGATACTGTGCCACAGAAAGGATGAAAGAATGAGAAGAAATGAATGGATGAGGTGGGCAGAGAAGGCACAGACTCGGCCAGCAGAGAACGGCAAAGGCCGGTGGTGATTTGAATGCATCCCTGGAGCTGTTGGACACTGAATACCCCGAATTCCTATATTAATGATATGGGAGGTAGGGCCTCAGAAGACAAGGGTTAGGTGAGGTCCGGAAGGTGGGACCCTGCCCCATGCTTCCCTGAGTGGATTTCTGAGGAGAAGAGAGAAGAGGCTGAACTAAGGAGCTGTTCTTAGTCCATCCCACCATGCCTTCTGCTATACAATAATGCAGCAAAAATCTCTCATCAGGTAAAGCCGGCGCCATGCTCTTGGATTTCCAGAGCTCCGTTCTTTGTAAATTGCCTGATTCCAGGGACTTTTGTAGTGGCAGCAGAAAATAGACTGAGACAGATGCAGACTGGCAGTTGGGAGCTATGTGCGCACGTGTGCATACACATGTGTGTATACATTTGTGTGCATGCATGTGTACAGGTCCCTGTGGTCCCTGGAGTCCCCAGAGGGTATGAGTGTTCTGTGAAGCAGCTTGGGGTCAGGCTAATCCAAACACACCATAGGCCAGGTAAGCTACAGGCCAGCTTCAGCAGCTATGGGATGCCTTGGGCTAGCAAGAGAGAAGGCCAGCCTCTGTGTTCCCCTCTGATAGACAGCTGGGCCACCTGCAGTTAAAGCTAACATTTACTGAGAATTTGCTGCCATGTCAGGAGAATTGAGATGCCAATGTGGCTAGTTCCTGTGTGTTTCTGGATGCTGTCTTAGGAGCAGGCAGAGCCAGGAGGACTTTAAGAATGAAGTGTATGTAGTACATGCTGGATACCATGGACAGCCATCTCCTGGCTCCCCCTCCAGCCTGTCCACTGGTGAGAGATCAGCTCCATCCTGAAAGGTTGGGTTCCCTCGTGGAGAAGATGTGTGGAGTTCTTTCCTCCTATACCATACCCTACTTGGACTTGGAGGCACAAAACCCCCTCCAAATAAGCACCTGGGTGTCTTCCGAGGTTTCCCCAGGACTGCCTGCTTTTGATGCTGTCATAAACTTAGCTTTCCAAACTTCTGTCACTGATGCACTATGCACAGAATTCATTCCTGCTTTAAGTAAACCAAGCTTTCTTTTTCTTTTGCTAGCCAGAATAAAGCTGCTTTAACAGACAGGGGCCTCTAGTGTGTTCTAGAAGCCTTTTCTCTGGGTAAGTGAAAATGCCTAGGAATGGAGGAATTCTGCAAGAGCTGCACCTGTTCAGGGGGATTTTCCAAGGCTGTATAGGCAGCTCCAGGCTCCCCTGAGGCTGGCAGAACGGGAGCATGTTGCTGAGCAGAGAAGATGCTTCAGGGGAAAGGGTTTCTCTTCATCCAGTCCTTTGAGTTGTGTAGGCCACAGGCAAGGAGGGTTGTAAAACTGACTTCAACTGCTAAAACCTAAGACAGGCAGGAGGAGCAGCCCAGCTTCTTTCTGTGTTCCCCTTGGCTGGACAGCAGGTACCTCCACAGCTAAGAAGAAACATTCCCCGTGCACTGCTGGTGGGCACTAGAACTCCCCTATGACCCCTGGTGTGTTTGTTCTCCGCTGGTTTTGCATTCTCCATTCAGGGCAAGGCATATGCTATCTGTTTGTCTTTGCTTCCCGCTCACAGGCAGGATGCAAAAGATGCTGAATGTTAGCAGCCCTGGTGGTGCCTGTACTCAGCTGAACTCCAAAGCCCGGTCCTGATTGGCAGCATCCTCCTGCCTGCCTGCAGATGGACTGCTCTATGAGGCTGCACACACACACACACACACACACACACACACACACACACACACATACACACACACACACACACACACACACACATACACACACACACACACACACACACACACACACACACACACACACACACATTCTGGGCTTTCAGGATGGAAACAGAGTGGCTGGGCTTCAAAGACCCTGTTTCTTGCTTCTTGCTGGGGTTCCCTCACCTGCTGCTTCCCTCCTCCTTTCCCATACAGCACCCTGCCCTTCCTGTGCCTCCAAACACGACTCCTACTTCCAGCATGACCTCTAGGCAACATGGTCTAGCACACTTGTAAAAGAGTCTCCAGAGAAGGAGAAAGTGAAGAGAGTCAGGCAAGGGAGAGTTGCTGACCACTAGAGGACCTAGGCAAACTGCGCTCCCATCTCTTCCAAGCTTTGTGAAGGATAGATGGGAGTCATTAACTCACGGGACATGAGTAAATGGGAGGGTGACAGGTGAGGGTCAGAGGTCACCTTCAACGTCTGGTGGCTGATTCTTGGAGCCTGTCCAAGTCTACAGACTCAGGATGTGAGTGGCAAGATCTGCTGAGAGGGATTATTCTCTCCAATGGGCAGGAAACAGGTCAGCCAGATCCCAGTGTGAGGAGACAATGGCCCACTGTTGCCCTCAGAGGCAAGCAAAGGCCATCTTGGGGAGTTCCATTGTGGCCTATTTAGGAGGGATTACCCCAGCTGGGTCTATTGACTGTTTATATCCTTTCACAGAGGGTGAGGAGGGTCACAAGACCCTCACCTAAGAATCCAGCAGCAACTATGCCCTAATCACACATGTACTTGGGAGTGGCTAGAGGGTATAGACTGGGTAGGACTGCACCCACACTCCTTTAACCCCGAACCTATGCTCTGTAAGGAGGCCCAATATACTCATTGGTTCCCCAGAGTGAACTTGGTGGAATCATGTTTCACTTTGTCCTTAGAGCCTTAGGAAGAGGGATAGACATCGCTTTCCCCTGGAAAGGAATTTAAGTAACATCCACACATTGGGGAAACCTCGGGAAGGGGTGTTGAGTGGCATACTTGCCCATGCCCACTTTGTTTTGGGCAGTGCTAGGCAAGTGCTCCACCTCTGTGCCAAGCACTCAGCTCTAAGTGCACACTTTCTGCAGGGTCTTTCAGGAAAACCTGTGGAAAGGGATGGACTCAAGCTGAGATTTCAATGATAGCGAGAATCGCAAATGCCTGGGGGCATGGTGTTTGGAACTGAGAACACCACAATACAAAGGCACCAAGGCAGCAATGAACCTGGAGATTTGAGGATCAAAGAAGGATGCTGGTGAACTGAGAAGGACTGGATGTGGGGAGAGTGGCAGAGGATACAACTCAGCTACCCACACCTTAGTCATCTCCTGTGCATGGCCTTCAGCAGCCCCACTGTACACACTCCCACCTAAAAAGAGCTCAGACGTTAAACTGCTGTTGTACATTGTCACTCACTGACCTTAAAAAATATATACACCACAGGATGTATTTCTCTATTGTTTGTCATTGAGTTCAGTGGACCAGGCTTGAGCAGGAGGACCTCCACCTCCTCCCACTATTCAGGATCCCCTCTAGTTTATGATGGCTCTCTTCTCCAGCCATACAAGTGCTTATTTTCAGCTCTAGTGTTAGGACAGGTGGAGAAGCAGTAGTGAAGATCTTTCACTTTGAGAGGCCTGCTGTCATTGCTAAGTTCCTACCCTGGAAGCTCCCAGTGAAGGTGAAGATGAAAGGGTCCCTATGCCAGGGCAGGACAGGGGAGTTTGAGCCATACTATGATCTCAGGAAGTGTGGAGTCTCACTGAAACCCGTTGGAACGCATGCCATCCTTCCAGGCCAGAGTTTCCTTGGCTAGCTCAGGTCCGACCTCCAGGAGTGACCTTTAGTAAGCAGATAGTACCACCATTTCCCAAGGAAATCAAAGAATCTCAAATTGCCTTTATAAGCAGCTAACATCGAAGTGTGTATGGGTGAGAGTACACGTGTATTCACACAGGTTCCTGTGTGTGTGGCTGCAGGTGCACACATGCACAGCACACCCATTTGGTGAGAGGAACAATCCTTGGATGTCAATCCTCAAGTGCCTTCCACCTTTCATTTAAGACAAGGTCATTCATGGCCTTGAACTTTGCCCCAGGGTGACCACAGCCCTGCCCACAGGCTAGGCTGCCTGGCCCTCAAGCTTCCAGGCATCTGCCAGTCTCCACCTCCTCCCTCAAAGCCACTGAGAATGCGTGCGTGCCATACCACACCCAGATGTTTATGTGAGTTCTAAGGACCAAATTCGGGTTCTCATGCTTGTAAGGCAAGTGTTCTACTGACTGAGCCATATTGCAGCCCAGAAAGAAGCCAGGCCAGTGAGTCCTGTTCCTGGAGAAGGAACCACAGTGTATGTTTGAGTCTCATTCCGAAGCCTGAAGAGGCCACTGTGAGCCTTGACTTGAACAGTAAAAGAGTCTCATTCCAGTATAGGGTTCAGTTCCTGGAGTTTTTCTAGAAATAGTTGTTTACTGAAGTATAGAAAAGCACAGGAGACAGAGGAAGTTGTAGTTTCAATGGAAATTGTCCTCCGGTGGACTCCTGTTGTTGTTTTTGTTTGTTTGTTTTTGTTTTGTTTTGTTTTTTGTTTTTAAATCTTTATTGCAAAATATTGTGGTGCTTTGGTTTTGGTCAACTTGACATAAATCAAAGTCATCTGAGCAGATGGCACCTCAATTTAGAAAATGCCTCTGGGGCTGGAGAGATGGCTCAGAGGTTAAGAGCACTGACAGACTGCTCTTCCAGAGGTCCTGAGTACAAGAGGTCCTGAGTTCAATTCCCAGCAACCACATGGTGGCCCACAACCATCTGTAATGAGATCTGGTGCCCTCTTCTGGCCTGCTGACATACATGCAGGCAGAACACTACATAATAAATACATAAATCTTAAAAAAAAAAAAAAAAAGAAAGAAAGAAAGAAAGGAAAGAAAATGCCTCCATCAGACTGCATGTAGGCAAGTCTGTAGGGCATTTTATTGATACCCTATGTTAATTTTTGATTAATGTTAATGATTGACTTATGTGGGAGGGCTCAGCCCATTGTGAGTTGTACCACCCATGAGCAAGTGTTCCTAAAGAAAAAGGGGAATCAACTGAGTAAGCCATAGAGAGCAAATCAGTGAACAGCATCCCTCCATGGCTTCTGTTCGGTTCCTGCCGACTTCCCTTCATGATGAACTGGAAGCTGGAAGATGGAATGAACCCTTTCCTCCCCAAGCTGATTTGGGTTAATGTTTTGTCATGGCAATACAAAGTAAATTAGGACAAATATTAAATACAAAGACTGGCACAAATCAAATCTCAGAGAATTATAACAAAACAAACAAACATGAGGCCACCTCCCATCCTGGTCCCTCTGCACATAGCCATTTCTCCCTGTTGCTACTCAGTGCTGTGAAGCCAACATGCCATGCTGCTTCCTGCCTTTGGGCCCAATAATTTCTGAAGTTTCACTTGGAATGCATTTTGAAAAAGCTATTCTCGCCATAAGCTTGGTTCCACAGTGAGATGGCATATTTGGCAAAGAATTTATGCTAATTTTTGCTTTCCACTGTCATCGTTTCCATGTGAAGAGTTTGTCCTGCTATACTCCAGATGTAGTCCTTTTTATTAAGAATATGCTATGAAGTTATGGGTTCACCCTCAGTGGTCCTTTGCTCTTGTTTTTGTTTGATGGTTCTGGGAATTGAACCCATGACCTTGGGAATGCTAGGCAAGTGCTCCACCCCGAGCTATAGCTTCGATCTCTTACTTAACTTTTTATTTTAAGATGTAGTCTCTGTAATTTGCCTGGGTAGGCCTTGAACTTACAATGTCTTGCCTCAGCCTCCTGAGTAGTTGGGACCACAGAACCTATGCCACCAGACCCAGCTCTTCACACATACTACCATGCTTTGTGCTTATGGCCACATTTTTCATCCATGGAAGTCAGTTCATATTGGTTCCTGACTTCTTGGGATACAGTATTAGCAATCTTTATAAGCTTTGCCAGCTCCCATAGAAGCTGCCATTAAACAATACAGGTCAATTGTGTTTTCTATGGAAGACCCATAGTCAGTCACTCCTTCACAAAGCAAGAATGTCTTTCAGTGAGCTGCTGGATTTCAAAAAGACTGTGAGCTCTGAGAAAGCTATTTGGCTATTGGATTATTATTTTGAGGTGCTGGGGGATGGAACCCAGGCATGGTATATGCTAGGCAAGTGACCCACCACTAAGCTCACCTACTACTAAGCAAGCTTTTGAAGAGTTTATCTTTCTAGGCCTTCTGAGTAGTTAGACTGAAAAAAAGAGCTTTCCTATATTGACATTAACCTTCTCACTCAAATGCCAGGTGGCAGAATGTGGAATGATCTCTTCTCCAGCCATTTGTTGCCATTCTTATGCTTCATTTTATCTATTTGTGTTTATTTATATTTTTTTGATACTGATAGTCCTCATGCCAAAGGACATGGGAGACAAAAGAATGTAATACACTGATACGGCTAATCCTGGTCGCCAGCTTGGTGCAACTTAGAATCAGCCTGGAGACAGACCTCTGGAGATGTCTGTGAGGACATTTCTAGGGAGGATTTACAGCAGGCAGGAGGCACACCCTCAAAATGAGCTCCCCTTTCCAATGGACAGGCCAGAAAGAAACAAAGAGGTCCTAGAGAAGAGCAATGTTGCCTGACAGGCTTTGCCTCTTCTTCCTGAGTGACCATTTCTGTCACTGCTGCTGCTGCAACTGGTGCCACCAATCTGCTGCCATCCTCTGCTGCCCTCATTCTCTGTTGGATCCCTCCAGAAGAGCTGATGGCAACACTGTTCTTGTAGGTTCACAATGATGTACGTGCATATTTGAAATCCAGTTTTGCTGGGTATAAAAGTCCATGGCTTAGCACTTGTTCCCACCTGCTAGTCAAAGGAGTCTTTCTGTGTTAATTTTCCCCCACAAACAAATCTTCTTGTAAGACTCTTGGGGTGTTTTAAAGATATGTAATCTCAGGATTATGGTCACTAAATAGGTTTTCATGTTCATAAGTATAAAAAATATTTCTGGATTTCTAATTTTTTTCCTTGAAATAATGTTCCATCTTCACTTAGCAGGAAACATGGCAGGCAAAACTCTCTCAGTATCAGTGACCTGCCCTTCCCTTATAACCCTGTAGCTTTTTTCTAGATGCTCAAAACTTCAGTTTGTTTCTGTGTTTTCAACTCAGCGATTTCACCAGCCAGTGCTTTGCTGTTGCTCATTAGAGACAGTAGTCGCTGAAGGGCAGCACACCCTCTCAATAAACACTTGCACATCTCTTTTGTTCATTCCAGGGAGATCTTCTTGAATTATGTTTTTAATATTTGTTCTCTTTCTTAGATTTGATGGTCTTCTTAAGAGAGTCTTATTATCTGCATGTTGACTCCTTTCTTGCCCATTTTCAAAATTTGTTTCCTTTCTCAAACAATTCTTAATACTTCTTCATTTATTTTTCATTTAAAACCATTTTCTTTTTTGGATCCATAGTTTCTTTTCGGGCATTCTCTTTTGTTAGTCACCCTTGAATTCCTTACTCTTTCTGACTTAGACTGAGATGTGAGATAACCTTCTTTGTGGACTCGAATTCTTTCATGTGCTCTGCTGTCTCATTCTGAGCTTTCCTAAAGCCCGTTCAGCCCTTGTGTTCTACCATTTTAGCTGATTTTCATGCCCTGTTAACTCTGAACTGTCTTGTGGTCACACCTTGCTGCTCTCCAGGGAGTAACCACAAGGTTATTTACTCTGCTCTTTTTCATTTTCCAATTCATGGTCCTTTGTGTGGAATTTGGGGTTTACATCTGTTTGTTTGTTTGTTTAATGTAATTTTTAAAGAGAGATTTGTGTTTCCATAATTTTGTCTTTAGTGATCAGAAAACCTGTTCTACCTCCGAAGCTTCCTCCTGACTTCTATATTTCAATGCTTGTTTTCATTTTGTTTTGTTTTTAAGACAGGGTCTTGCTATGTATGCAGCTCAGGCCAGCATCAAACCTCTGATCTTCCTACCTCTACTTTTGAGATTCTGAAATTACACTCAGCTTGTTTTTATGTATTATTAAAATCCAGGGTAACATGCTTACTGAAACTTGCAGATCCTCTCCCATCCCTGTTTTGAACTGTGATTTTCTTTTTCATTTCTTCCTGTTTCTATTATTCCTATTCCTACCAATTTTCATTCTATTCCCAATGTTTCTTTTCTGTTCAGCCCCTGTGTCAACAGAGAACTCAAGAAGGACAGTTAAAAGAGTTTCCTGAATATGGGTGTGTCCAACCTCTCTTACCCCCTTTTCATTGGCCCCTTGGGCAAGTCATCTGCCTTTTGAAGAGGCAAAACCTTCTAGACCATATGACTACTCTCAGAATGTTATAAAGCCCAAGGCTGAGAAGATTTCTCAGTCAGTAAAATGCTTGTCATGCAAGCATTAAGACCTGAGTTTGGATCCCCAGCATGCTAATAAAGAATTGGGCTTTCATGTCTTTAATCTCAGTGCTGAGTAGGCCAGGACAGGCAGATCCCTGGAGCTTGCTGGCCAGCCAGCCAAATCAGTGAGCTCTAGGTTCAGTGAAAAATTTTGTCTCAAAAAATATGTTGGAGAGTGACTGAGGAAGACACTTGGTGATGGCTTCTGACCTACACATAAACACATACACACACATCAAACATGCACATACATATGCACACACACAAACATGTACACACACATTACTCACACAACACACACACACACACACACACACACACACACACACATTGTTTTGTGCTTGTTTACTGAAATGATCCAGTCCTTCTATAATTGCACTGGGGTTATAGGCAGCAGATGCCAGAAATGCTGTCACTGTCGTTTGCCGTTACAGTGGGTCAAGGAGTGATGAGTATATCTTAGATGCTCAAGCAGAAGCCAACAGTGCTTGGCAACTGTGCTTTCTCTAAAAATTAATAGTTTATAGCACGGTTGAGTGGATATCGAGATAAATAGCAGGTTGACTGTCTCTGTAATTACATTACTAACTGAAAGTAGTGATCAGTGTTTGCTTTGGTATCACATATTAATTTGAAAAAAATTGACTTGATTATAATTTAGGTCTAATTAATCATTTTTTAGTTTTCATTAATATTAATAATAAATATTTAATTCCAAGATATTAAATGAGCAAAGGAGAAAAATTTTAAGTCTTAGACAGGTCTGTTAATCTCAGCATTAAAATAGAAGTGAACTGAGAGATGATGTTAAATCTCATTCTACATCTTTTAAAGGCTGATTTATGTTTATAAATTAATCTTTAAAAGGAACAGAAAAGTCACATTTTGTGGCAGGTAGAGAAAATCACATCATGAATCACATATGTTCACAGCGAATGCAAACATTGTGGAAGGAAGCACACACATTTTGTGGGCTGGTAGATATTTTATTCTTGGGTTGGATTTTTTTTGGCTGAAGGCAGTAAAATCTTCAACAGGGGCTGTTGGAAGACTTCACCTCTTGGGAATAAAAAAAAATCTAACAAGAGACAACTAGCCCCATTAGAGCAATTCAGCTAATTGCAAGTGGCACCCCAAATGATCTGATGACTCCCATCCCGTGTGAATTTCCTAGCACTGACCAGTGGTTCCCCCAGGCCCTGAAGCTCCTTACTTTGAACACTGGTTTCTCTTCCTGCTCCTCTAGCATTTAAAGTAAACCCAGGTACACATGGGACAATTTGGGAGCGGGGTAGACAGTAAATGTCTGAAAGACAAGCTTGAACCAAATGGGGAACAGCCAGGAATGACGTCTGAGGTTCTGGGAAGCTCACACAAGAGATGAAACCTGGCTGTGTGTGGGCAGGGAGCAGGGGAGATGCCATCAGGAAGAAAGCTTGTGCCTGAGGGTGAATGGAGCAGACAAGAAGCATGCTGTGGGATGTTCTGTATGTCAAATGTGTTGCTATGATTGGTTAAAATAAATAAAGTACTGATTGGCCAGTAGCCAGGCAGGATAGGGTAGGCAGGACAAGGAGGAAGAGAATTCTGGGAAGTGAAGGCTGGGGCAGGGAAACACTGCAAGCCGCCATGACAAGAAAGATGTAAGGTACTGGTAAGCCACGAGCCACATGGCAACTTATAGATTAATAGAAATGGGTTAATTTAAGATAGAAGAAACAGCTAACAAGAAGCCTGCCACGGCCATACAGATTGTAAACAAGTCTCTATGTAAGTCTCTATGTACTTACTTGGTTGGGTCTGAGTGACTGTGGGACTGGTGGGTGAGAGAGATTTGTCCTGACTGTGGGCCAGGCAGGAAAACTCTTAACTACAGAAGCATGGTGCTTGGAGAGCTCAGTGAATGACGAGAAAGAGGGGAGAGATGAAGTGAGAGCCAACAGGTGGAGCTTCCACGTGGCTAGGGACACCCTCTCGTACTGAGCCCAAACTCCATCCCCACTTTTCTCTTTTTTGGGAGGTGTGTAGGTGGAAATACAGGGTCTCATTATCCCATGCAGTCCTTCAAACTCACTTTGTAGCCAAGTATGACTTTGAATGTTTGATCCTTTTGCCTCATCTTCCAAAATGCTGAAATTACAGGCAAGTACCACCACATTCAGATATGTGGTGCTAAGAATTCAGCCCTGGACTTCATGCATTCTGGGCAAGCACTCTATCTACTGAGCTACACCATGGCCTTATTTTCCCTTTCTCTTATGTGAAAAGGACTTTTTGAGCTATCCAAACTAGTCTTGAACTCATTTTTTAGCTCCGGAATATTGGTGAAATTATTAAGGGCACTCCACATAGTTAAAAGGGAGGTTTATTTTGTGGGGTAACTTACAAATGAAGGGGTAGGTTGCAGGGTCTGGCAAAGGTATAGTGCAGTCTGTGTTCTCTACCTCCAGCGTCCAGGGTCCGGGAACCAAGAGAGAGACCTCCTCCCTATCCTTGGTCTTCTGCTTCCTCTTCCACCCTGCCTTGTGGGCGTGACCATTACCAAAGCCTCAATGGGGGTTGGAACTTCCAGGTCAATGCTGGGATGGCTATCCACTACACAGGAAGGCCTTGAACTGGAGATCCCCTTACCCCTTGTACCCAAATAAGTGAGATAACAGGCCTGCACACCAAGAACCAGCAACAAATTTTAACTCTCAGAGTTCTAATGAGTGTCAAAGGGCAAAGGCTCCTGGACATGGAAAGACACACCTTCACCCCATTTAGAGGGCATTCATTTGAACAGCAGCAGCCAATGGGGATTTTGTTAAGTGTTTGCTTGGCAGTACTGAGATCTGAGCCCAGGGTCTTATGCATGCTAGCCAAAAACTCTAGCACTGAGCTACAGCCCCAGCCCTAACAGCCCAAGTTTTAACATTGATTAGTTACTGGCCACTCTAACCTTGTGTTATTACCTGATTGATGTCCACAAACCCTCTTTGTACTGGTGCTTTCTCTTTAATGTCTAGATAGAAGACCTATACTTTGGGCTTCAAATTGGTTTTCTGAGTGAAATATAATTCTGACATACAATTATAGAAACATGACTGATCAAAATCCAAATCCTGAGAAAGGAACCCAGGGCAGTGATGGATGACAGACTAGTAAAGCTATTTCTCATGGCATGGTGGTGAACAGGCAGCTGCCAGGGTTGGGGCTGAAGATGGAAATAACCCTTTTTCTCAAGCTAGAATCTGATGGTCAGACATCAGCCTATTGTTCTGCTCTTCCCATCCCTGGTGTTACCAGTTGATGCTGCAATGATGGGGTTGGCTCCAATGAGGAACTGGGAGAAACTGCCCCGGGCATCTGGGCATGGCTTCCATTTTTCACTGGTATTTGGAGATGGAAGGGCTGGTATCGCACTGTTCCTGAAGGTGGTTTAGTTCTCAGAACATGATTGGGAATACTTGCTTTTGAAGGAGTCTTCAAGGCCTGATTCCTCTCTGTTTGGGTCAGTTGGAATTTACTCCTCTCTCTAGTGAGATGGCTCAGTGGGTAATAGCATCTGGCTATGTTAGCCTGACAACCTGAGTTCAATCCTGGAACCCACAGTTCCAGAGAGCAACAAAGAGAACCAGCTCTTCCCAGTTGTTCTCTGACCTCTACCTGTGCTCCATGGCATGGACATATATGCATCACACATCACACACAGTGTCCATACACAATGATGACAAAATAAATAAATGAACAAGTCAGTGAACTGGAGCAGCTCAGGGCTGCACCACTGAACACCACTTCAACTAGAGTGAGTAAGATGGTGAAGAGAAATGAGAGAAAGCAACAAGACAGATAGATTTAAGACTTGAGAGAATGAAAGTGGAGGAGGTGGTAGATAGTATAAATGGTGGGAGGACAATACAGATAAGATGTAGGGACACATGAGGAGAGAGACTGGAGGTAGACCAGACGCAACACGAGGAGCTCACTGACTAAAGGACCTTCTGTGACTGGTGAGGCAGGATGGGGGCAGAGGGACTGGAGGGCTGTGATTAATGGGTGGGTTTATGTTTAAATGTAGTGCCACAAGTCTTTAAACTGTCTCCAACTTCTGGCTTAGGAATAGAGGAGCCCATAGGCCAGAGATTGCCAGAGATCACCAGAGACATGGACCCTGAGAGCTAAATGTGGCAACTCAGCAATGGGCTGCAAGAGGAAACAGGATAAAGAGTCTTTGTAGCTTCCTGAAATTGGGGTTTGGAAAGCAGATGGGTCACTATGACGTCCCTGAGAAGAAAGAGATAAGGGTGCCACAGCTGTGGTGGTGAGCATGGGGAATGCGTAGTTGAGTCTGCCCTGTTTCCTCCGAGGTCATTCCCAGGTGTTGAAGGAGCCCTGTCAAAAACAGAAGATAGATGAAGCAGGAGGGAGGATGAGGAAACCCAGAGCCTGGAGTTAGGATGGCATTCCTAAAGAAATGGGCAGAAAGCAAGGAAGGCCCAGGCAGAGCTGAGTGTCCATCATTTAGAGTCAGAACCAGGAAATAGCCAGTTCAGGGGCTGAGCAAGAGCATTGCATCATCTAAAGGGATCGGAGGTCATGTTCTAGCAGTCAAGAAGGTGTTTGAGCTGTTCGGTGTGTCCTGTTGTGGTGGAGGTTGCTGTGAAGGTAAGATGTGTACTCACTCAGGGGGTCCACCAAATCAGCCGTGTGGAGCTCTGGTGCAGCCTTGGTACCAGTGCCCTTCCTGTGTTGGAGAGGCTGGGCTGAGGTCAGAGACCCTGAGAGGAGTGTGTTCCATGCTATTGGGGAACAATGAAGCAGGAATGAGGTAGATACTATAGCAATCCAGGCTGTGAGATGACCAGAGCAACAGGGCCTAGGGAACCAAGAGTCCTAGGATGGCATGATCTCAAAGCCACTTGTCTTTGGCAGTGGGGCCACATGGCCAACAGCTCCAGGCAATGGCCTTACTGACCTGCCAACCATAGTCCCCAAATCCTCCACCAGGGTCAGGTTGGATACTGCATGAAGTTCTTGCTAAAGAGATTAGTCTGTGGTGACAGTGCTCGAGTCCCCATGTGGCCATGCACATCTCTAACTAAGACAGTCTGGGGGACCAGAGTCCAAGAAGGCCCTCAGTCAGTAGGGCTCTGTTCCCTGAGGAAGTCATGGGTTCCTTCCCTTATCTCCCTGATGGCTTTCTGCATCAGTTTGCCTTGAACTACTCTGGCTTGATTAAGCAGAGGGCACCTCTTTTTTGCAAACATCAATGCTTCTTTTCCACCTATTTCTTGGTCCCCAATTCTGGCTTGTTTTTCGCCTTTAGCTTGCTATGACTCATGTGCCTCCGTTGTTGGGGCTGCTTTCTTCTTAGTTGCATGTGTAGATTCTTTAAGCTGTGAGGCTGCATCATGACTCACCGTTGTCTCCAGGGATTGAGTTAAGATGTACATCCTCTCAGAGCACCATGCCATCATCGAGCAATTATGAAGCACCTTCCCCAGGCCCTGATGGCAAAGAGGTAGGCAGGCAAAATTTGACATCAACAGATGAAGGTTCCACTCTACTGTTTCCTTGTGTGTGGATGTTTGGCAAGAGGCACAATCTTCCTCACAGTATTCTGCACATTGCAAGGCTGTGTAAGGCACAACCTAGGAGGATCCATCCACAGAGAAATCTGCTTGAACAGTATCTCCTCCTATGTGTATTGGACATAGCACCCAGGCACACATGTGCAGGAGATCTGACGCCGCACAAGCCTGTTTCCTCTTCCATAAGAGACAATTGATGATCTCACACAGGACTGGCAGGGAGGGGGTGCAGTAGGGGACTATGTGTATTACCTTCCAGATCTGACCCTAGGCACATGTGTGGGTCACATATGTGTCAGTCTGTGACTTGGATGCTGGGGAATATAGGATACAAGCTTTGTCCTTGCTCAGTTTGTACTGTGAGTTGAGAGGCCAGACAGACCCCTTACAAATAGTTGCTGGGGTTATGTGAGCCTTGATGAAGACATAATGAGTGCTCTGATCATACCCACTCACTATTACCACCTTCATTTACCCCATTGACAGTTCACTCACGCCTCAGGCATCCTGCTTGCCTGTGTGGCAGGTGAGTAGTGTAGGGAATCTCACTGGAGACTCTTGACTGTTGGCCCATGAGTCCCTCAGATTGGCCTTCCTCCATGGGACAACCTAGAACATGTTCTATGATGGCTTCTCACATGTGAACCATTTGATTGTGAGCTTGTACCCTAGGATCAAAGTCTGTCTTCCTGGCTCTGGCAGCTTTTCTGCGCCACTCTGGCATCCTGCATGGAACCTGACAGATTGATTTGGGTAAGAACAACCCACCTGTCTTGCTACCACTTCCTCTATCACCCCCTTTATTGAGGGGCCAGGAATGCTTGGGATCCAGATATTTTAGTTGCAGTTTTGATCATCTGCCTAGTGGAACCTAATTTGGTCACTGCTCCCCCCCAGGCATGTTTCCACAGTGGCCCAGCACATGTTGATTTATGATGGTGTCATCCAGTCTCCTTGAGTTTGTCTTCCTCCTGACACCACACAAGTCCTCGAGAAGGTCACCTAACCTTCACACACACTAATTTCCTTTATAGGAACATGCAGATAATGGAGTCTATTGTGTAGTCATTGGAGGGTTAAATGATATGACCTGTTGGGGAATCTTATTTTAAGGTGTGTTACTTTTGTTTATGCTGCATTTGTTTAACTCTGTGAAGCTGTGTTACTGTGCCTGTCTAAAACACCTGATGGTCTAATAAAGAACTGAACGGCCAATAGTGAGGCAGGAGAGAGAAATAGGTGGTGCTGGCAGGCAGAGAGGATAAATAGGAGGAGAAATTTGAGAGGAAAAAGAAGGAGCCAGAGAAGGAGGAGGATATCAGGGGGTAGCCACCCAACTATACAGCAAGCCATGGAGTAAGAAACCAAGGAGAGTGTACAGGAATAGAGAAAGATAAAAGCCTAGAGACAAAAGATAGACGGGATAATTTAAGTTAAGGAAAGCTAGAAACAAACTGAGTAATTTGGGAACTGGGTGGTGCCCTCCCCCCCCCCAAAAAAAAGAGCCCAAAGATCACAAAACAACCAACAGCAATGACCCATTTAAAAATGCTTAGTGAAGGGCTAGACCTGCATGAAGTGTTGAGCCAATGTGAGTCAGGATGTGACTGTCATCAGAGAAGCCATTTAGTCATATTTCTGTGTTGTGTTGGGTGAGGATGCAATGACAGGGCTGGGGAACCATGGAAACAAGCTGGAACTTGGGGAATGTTCTGGCATTCATTCCCAAGCACCATAAGCAGCAAACAGCCCCAGGTGTTCAGGTGGGACTACCTGACCTTAGCAACTTCCGAGGTTCCTTGTTCCTCCTGCCTGGGTACCCCAAACCAGACCCTGTCTTGAAATACTTTCCATGCTGAGTCTCTGGGCCATCTCTCTCTGTGACATATCCTAGAGCTCCTTAGACACTTTAATCACCACAGCTGACATCTTAACACCACAGTCATATGTTCCAGCAATATTTATAGGCTTGTGGCTTGCAGGTCTGGTAAGGAGAAGGAGGAGATGGAGGTGAGTCTGTGGCTGGCCTGAAGAGTTGAGCTGGGCAGGACTCCGCTCTCACTAATGCCTCTGTAAATCATGCCATTCCTTCAGGATTTTCAATATTTTCATATTCATCTCCATTTCTCAAGAAGCAAGCGTCCGACTTGTCAAGCCAATTCTTTACAAATGACCTATAGCTTGTAGCAGCATCAGATTGAGTGTCTGTGGACCTGTGATCATATCAATGAGCCAGAGGAGGCTTAATGCCTCCAGGAAACATCCCACTTAGAGTCTGGAGTACTAATTGATACAGCAAGGTGCCATGAACCACAGCCCTGGCCGAGGAACAGTGTTGGAGGTGGGGCTACTGGCCCTATCAGAGTCAGGTACAATTCCCTCCGGGGCCCCTGTTTGCTGGAAGGAAGCTCATGGATAAGTAGTTACCTGATGACCATGACACCAGGGGGCATGCATCTCACTCACTGAGGAGACTCAAGGAATCCTTTGAGCTGCACAGATTTAGGTGTTAAATGGTTTTGTTGAAAAATCAAAATAGTGGTAAAGACTGGAGAGGTGGCTCAGTGGTTGAGAGCACTGGCTGCTCTTTCCGAGGACCCAGGTTCTATTTCTGGCACCCACAACCATCTGTAATTCTAGTTACAGGGTATCTTATGCTCTCTTCTGGCCTCCAGCAGTAACAGGCATATGAGTGGTACACAGACATACATGCAGGCAAAACACTCATATGCATAAAATAAGAATATATATGCAAAATTAAAAAAAGTGGTAAAATACACATAGAAAACTTACCACTTAGGCTTTTATTTTTATGTATGGGTACTAATATGTATAGGTGTTTACCAGTATCCAGAGAGGCCAGAGGAAGGTGTTGCACCCCTGGAACTGGAGTAACAGGTGGTTTTGTGCAGCCTGGTGTGAGTTCTGGGAACTGGACTCTCATTCTGTAAGAGCAGTAAGCATTCTTAACTCCTGAGCGCCACATTTAGCCATCTTTAAGTGTTTAGTTCGGTCATGTTGTTACTGAGACTAGCTGGGGTTTCTTTGGCTCTATCTGGTTACAAACTATGGCTGGGATGTGGGATATAGTCATGTACATGCAATCCTAGCACTTGAGAGGTCAGAGCAAGAGGATTGTTGCAAGTTCAAAGCAAGCTTGGGCTGTAGCGTGAGTTGAAGGCATGCCTGGTTCAAATAATGTGAAAAGGCTTCCTTAGTGTTTGTTGGTGGTACCGAGCTCAGAGGCTCACAAGCTGGACTTCCTAATCCAGAGGCTCATAGTTCCCAGCCTTGAGAACCAGAGGCTTAGAACTTCAGGCTTTCAAAGCTGGGAGTCTCTTGTTCTAGCATTCAAGGCAGAACTTTTTGCTCTAAATTGTGACCACCAAAAGTTGCAGCCCCTGAGCCGGGGCTCCTCAGCTAACCCTTGGCAGCTTTCTCAGACTCCCCCAGAGGCCAGAGTTGCAGTGTTTGTCCTCAGCACCCCCCTTTACCCCTCCACAGCCTCTTATCTCCTATAGTCCCAGCTTTGCTCTGTCTCTCGCCTCCCCAATGCATCTGCTGTTCTTCATAGTTTCTGGTAATGTCTATCCTCTGTCATCTTTGGAAACTCTTTAGCTGTCTCTACTGTGACAGCTTGGTTTTGAGTATGGGGTCCTTGGCTGGCCAACAGCTTGCTGCAGCTTAGAGCTTCAGGTTCCAGAGCCCTTGGCCCTCTGGAAGAGCCCTCTACTCATTCCTTCTGGATGCTGTGTCTGGTGCTTCCATGGCTAGGGAAGGGAGCCCTAGCTCTTTTTTCTTCTGCTTTTTTTTTTGTTGTTGTTTGTTTTTTGTAAACCAGCTCAGCGCATTCTATCCAAGAACATGCAAAAGACCCTCTCCGAGAAGCCTTTGTTGGTGCCTAATGCAACATCAGAGGCAAATACTCAGAAGGAACCTCCCATGCTAATCTGACAAAACTGAAGAACAGCCTCATTACAGAGCTGGATAGGCACATGCCAAACCTGCCTGGAGATTGTAAATATACCAAGTCACACCTCGGCTTCTGACTCCATCCATCGCAAGCCTTACACTGTGGCTGTGGCAATCACAGGACTTTGGCTGAGTCATTAGAGAGGTGTCCACCTTCTGTCCTGAAATAAAATGGCTACAGGGTGAGCAGGGCTAGTTAGAATTCACTGAGGCTTTTCTTGCCAAGGGTGGAGTCTCCCAAAGTCTGTGCCCATTGCCTGTAGTGGTTGTGACTGGAGCAAGGCCTCCCAAAGCAGGAGTTTGTGGCTTCAGCCACATCTTTGTGCTCACTTGTCAGAGGCACCGAGCAGGGCATGTTGCCTGTTGGGCTGCTTAAATAGATTGCCTGCATCCAGTGCAGGACCTGATACCGAAGCCTACTGGGTTGCTGGCAGAGGTCTGCAGTCATTGCTTAGGGCATTATGTATTTTTTCCCCACAGTCCTGTGAGCTCCCTAGAATTTGGATCAAGATTAGCTTTAATGCCTCTGTGAATGAGAGGAGTTACTTAACCTCCCTGAGTCTCAGAGGCCTTATCGGTTAGTGAGTGATAAAGATCACATCTAAGAGCCGTTCAAGCTCTGAAAAGTCTGCTTTTACAAATTCTGCTAAAGTTTGTGTTAACTATGCCACCATTGTCCACTTTTGCCCTCTGGGAGTCTAATTCCACAAATCACTGGCCTTGGACAAATGTCTTAACTTCTCTCTGTGTCTCAGTATGAATAACCATTGGTGCAAAGGTGGTTAGGAAAACATCTCCCTGTTCCTCCAGCTTGTCATCACACCTGTGCCTGGGGGGGGTCCCCAGCTTGTCATCACACCTGTGCATGAGAAAACCTTCAGAGAAAGATGATGCCAGGGCTTCATCCAAGTGTCTGGGGACATGAACTTTCTCCAGCTGACATATCTGTACTCACACTTAGAACTTTCCCAGGTGCTTTTCCTTAAGTTTTTCATCTTCCTCGGGCTCTGTCTCAGTTTCTCCCCAGTTGCTGTGATAAGATATGCTAGGAAAGCAGCTTCAGGTTGGGAGGATTAGTTCAGCTCACAGTTCGAGATCCAGCCTATCACTGTGGGGGAAGTCACCAAGGGAGGGCTTGATGCAGGTCATCACGTCACATCTACAGCAAAGAAGCATAGAGCAAGGGGTGTGCATAGGCTCTCCTCCCTTTCTTCACTTCCACAGGCCAGGTTCCCAGGCAGGGAATGGTGCCATCAAAGGTGGCCAAGACTTTCCACTTCTATTAATGTAATCAAGATAATCCCTCACAAGCATGGCCAGAAGCTATATTATCTCAAGTTGACAATTAATACTAGCCACTAGAGGCCTTGATGCTCACCTCATTGCTTAATGTGCAGGCTGATGTCTTCCTGACTGTCAGGTCAGTAACAGATGTGTGAGAGTCCCTTTGCCTCTGTAGCTTCCCCTACACATGTTGTCTCCACCATAGTAGTCTCCTCATTATCTTTGAGACACATCCCTAATTTCTGCTCTTGCTTTGCTTCCTCTCCTTTAAGAATGCTCTTTCTTGTGGCTACAAGAAGTCCCTTCTTCTCCTGTCTGGTTAATCTTGGTTGTCATCTTGATGGGAAAGACAACCTAGAAGATTTGGAAAGCCCACCTCTCTGGGTGTGTGGATGAGGATGGTTCTGGAGACAATGAACAAAAACTCTCCCTAAATGTGGGAAGCATTAATAGGCTGGAGGCTCAGAGGAATAAAATGGCAAGGAGGGAGGAGGGAGCTTTCCAACACAGGATTCTCCTCTCTGCTTCCCAGCTGCGGAGAGATACACAGTTCTGCTGCACTCTGTCCTTCTGCTCGGATGTTGCTCCTCACTGCAGGCCCAGAAACAACACAGCCAGTGAGAGAGGGACTCTCAACTCCGAAACTGTGAGTCCAAATTAACGCTTCTTTCAAGTAGTTTGGTCACAGCAAAGTAAAGCCAAATAATGCCCTATGCCAAGCTGAACAGAGTCACCTCTGGTCACTCAGGAAGAAAGTGTCCTCTTTCTCTTCAATGAGACCAATCAGGATTTGGCAGCACGTGCTCACCACCCAACCCCCAGTATGTCAGTGGGTGAAATGTTGCATGTGTATGCCTGTGTTCTTTAAGGAAGTGGCTTTGGCTTCTACAGAGTCTCAAAGCATTTATCATCAACCAGAAATAAATGCTAAGAACTACTGAATTGTAAAATCAATGCAAAAAGTGAATTAGGAAAAATGAAGAAAATAGAGGGAATATTTATCTAGTGTCAATGGAAAGGAGCTCTAAGAATTATGGGAGAGAATACAACAAAGGAATTTATAAGAGTGAGCTTAGTAAAAATGTTTTGAACTGCCGTGTATTAAAAACAAACCAACAAACAAAAACCAAGCGAGGGCCACAGGGATGGCTAAGAGAGTAAAGAGTGCTTGCTGCCAAGCATGACAACCTGGTTTGATCCTCAGATCTACCTAGTGGAGGGAGAGAACTGACTCTCAAAAGTTGCCCTTTGACCTCACACCTATGCTATGGCATGCCTGCTCCCACAAAAAAAAATTCAGGTTAACCTAAAAAGTAAAAAAAAAAAAAAAAAAGTTCTTTTTTGATGCTATGTTTGAGGCTCATTTCTACTATAACAAAGTTCTACAAACCTATTGGCATAGTTGTTCTAAGGTCAACATCTAGGTAGAAGGTTTTTTCTAGAACTTTTCTTTCTTTCTAGAAGGTTCAGAGGAGAGTCTGTTTCTCTGCTTTCTGCAGTTTCCCAGCTCTGGCAGCTGCCTACATGTGTGTCTCTCGGCTCCTTCCTCCATGTCTTGAGCCAGCAATGGCCATGTGAGTCTGCACATTCTGTTTCTGTGATGGTGACTCTTCTCCCTTCTTGCATGCACATGGTCATGTTATTTTCCCAGACCATCTGTAACGGGGGTTCAAAATGACTCCACTCTCACAGCTCTGGAGACCAGACTTTGGCAACCTGGAGCTGAAAGGTTGGCTATGAAGGAGAACCCACTTTTTAGCTTCTGGTGGCTTCTGCATCCCTGTCAGTACATGGCTGGTGGCAGTGTACCTCAATCCTATCACCTGGTCCTTCCATGTTGTGTCTGTGTCCTTGTTTTCTTATCAGAACAGTGGTCACAGATTAGGACCCACCAGAACCCAAATTACATTGTCTCAATTTAACCAATTACATCTGTAGAAACCCCATTTCTACACAGGGTCACCTTCTGAGACTCCAGGAGACATTCCCTTTCGGAAGACACTGTTCAACAAGACACACTTGTGATTACATTGGACCTTCTTGTGTAATCCCCAATCTCATGTTTTTGAGAAAGGGTCTCACTATGTAGCTCATGTATCTTTGAACTCCAAAGTGACTCTCTTCACCTCTTGAATGCTGGGCTATGGGCATGTGCTCCACATTTGGTCACCACCCCATTTATCGAGTTAGCTGAGTAGCCACCTTCATTTGATCAATAACCTTTGTGTCTGCTTTTATATAACGTAACATACTCCTGGATCTTGGAATCAGGATGTGGGTCTTTGGTAGAGAAAAAGCATTATTCTAGACTGGACAGACACCAGAAACCCCAGAGGACAAAGATATTCTTTGTGGGCTCCTTTGTTTCTTCATTCCAGACCCACAGCATGCCTGCAGAAGAATCTGAGAAGGATCCCACAGGCTCATGTGGTCTTCTAGGTCCACACATCTAGGTGCCATGTCAACTTCCTCTCAATGTCTGAGACAATGCCAGGGTGGAAAGCCCAAGAAAGTGGGTGCAGCACCCACATTTTCTGCCTAAAGCTGCAGGGAAAATTCTAAGTCCACATGAATAACCATCTGACAGTCTGAAGTCTACTGCCTTCTCATGCCCAGCTGTCTTCTTATTTCAGTCATGAACACTGATATCCTCAGTCCTCACAGTAGAATCATTTGAAGAACTTTTCAAGTGGTCAGATGGCCAGAGATTCTGGTTTACATTATACAGGGAGGACCTAGTTATTGTCATGTTCAAAATGTCCCCAGGCTGATACTTAAATGCAGGCTGGGCTCCAAGCACTGCTTGTCCACATTATTGAGGCTCCTGGAACGCTACTTTAGTCAGTACACTGGCTACTGTCTCAGCCTTGGACACACAATACTGAAGGGTTTTGAACACAGGAACAATACAAGGTGACTCAAGATGTTCAAAATCTTCCTGCCTTCTGCATGAGAAATAGGCTGTAGGGAGGGCTACACAGTGACCAGCAATCCAGTTAGCAAGGATAGGCACCAATGTAGCAGAGGGAAAATTGTGCAAGATGCTGGAAGAGCTGAAGAGTCAGCCCAGGAATGTGTGCAAATGGGAGCACTTTTGAGAATTCCTGATGGAGTGGTACTGATTTTGAGGAAAAGAGTGAGAAAGTGAGTCTATGCTTTCTCCTGAGCACCTGGGTACACTGTGCCATGTATGGGTGAGTGTAACACAGTGCATAGGCAGAGGTTGAGGGACCTGGGTGTGGGGTTGGGCATGTCAAGCTGGAGATGCCTATCAGAAGCCCAGGGAAGGTGGCAAGTGGGAAGTTATACCACTCACTTAGGATCTCAGAAAGGTTGAAAGCAGAGCTGGGCATGGGATGTCCTCTGTAAATATGTAATGTGGTAGGGCCACATGATGTCACCCAAGCAGTCATGCAGATGGAGTACCCTGGGCCACATTTCATGGTCATGATGAAGGCGAGAACTTAGTAAGATAGATGAAGGAGCAGCTGATGACATTAAATAAAGGAAGAGGCAGAGAATTCTAGCACCTCACAAGCATGGAGTTTCACAAAGAAGATAATGACCAGCTGACCCCTACAGAGATATAACCATAGGACTGAGACCCACTGGGTGTGGCTCTGTGGAGATCAGTGATGACAGACACCGGAGGGTAGAGAATCAGCTGGAATAGGTTCAGAGAGTAAAGAAGAGAGCGGAGTGGTTAGTGTAAGGAAGCCCCACAGTGTGTCACCTAGACTGTCAGAAGGGGTTTCTGCAGATATGACTAATACTGGGGTCCTGTGGAAGAGAATGCCATCTTGGGACACTGAGGGGGCTCCAATTCTAAGAGTCCTGTCAAGAGAGGCAAGGAATTCCTAGTCAGAGAATGATTGGCGGTGACCCACTGTTAGCTTATGATGGATCCAAGAATCAATGGGCATGGAGATGGAGAGAGACATTAACAAATTGGGGAGCTTGTAGAAGCTAGATGTGGCCAAGGATGAATTCTTTCATTGGGCCTCAAGAAGGAATCCTGGTAACATTGTGTTTTTTCTTTAATCAGTCCTACTTTGGACTTCTGATCCCCAGACGTAAAGATAATGAACGTAGTTTATTTTAAACCAGGTTTCTGGTCATTTCTTCTAGCAGTAAAGGAAATTAAGATAGGGAAATGAACATGTCTGTCTGAAGAAGTAAGTAGAGGCGGTCAGTAACTAGAGGAGCGATGTACTTGGGGAGGAAAGAGATGTGGAGTCTGCTCCCAGACAAGATTGATCTTAACTATGTAGCCAGGAGCTAAGTAGTATGTGAGCACTGATGGAGGGGTGCTGTGGAATTGGTTGGCCAAGGAAAGATGAGGATCTTTGGACATTTTCTGCTCTTTTTATGAACAAGGAAGGGAAGTTCCTACTGGCCATTTTTCACAGTGTTAGAAGGTTCTGTGCTTCCTATTGGAGGAGAAAAGTAATCATCAATCATACCAAGCTGTGACTCCTATGAGTTATAGTAATGAATGGCTTGGCAAGACATACCCACTGATGCAACAGTGGCATAAACATAATGGGAATAATTAACCACTTTCTTGTTGTATTTAAACCCTGCTTACAAGATGAAACTCATATACAGTATCATTATTGAACCATGAACCTGACTAGACAGATCCTAGGTCCTAGGGGAGAACCCACAATTATTATTCCACTAAACAGACATAGTATTAAACTGACTTCTAATAACCTACCATTATACCTATAGACCAATGCATCTCTCAACACACCTATGAAAAGCTATTTTCAGTAGATGGTGATTAACACAGAGCCTACAACCAGCCAAGGTGCAGAGAATACAAGACCCGAGAATGCTCAGCCCCAAAGGGAATATATACAAGGCATCCCTCCTCCCTCATGCCCCAGGGATCATTTCAGAAAAGGGCGTGAAAAATTGCAAAAGTCAGAGGCAGAGGATGACGACAAGAAAACTTTGTCTTCTAGATACAGCAGGGCTGTCACACATATGAACTTACAGCAGTGTGACAGCATGTGTAAGACCTGTGCCAGACCAAATTACAGCGTGGAGATGAGAGCCGAGCAAGATTTCCCACCTAACCATGGAGTTACTGACAATTGTTAGATGCTAGCAAAGGAGAGGCAGTTTTCTCCAAGAGCCTAGTCCCCGTAAGCTGACCACACTCCACTGGGGGATCACACATCCAAGAGTATTTGGGCCACACAAATGGTCTTGTTGGTTTGAGTAAAAGGACAAAAAGTTAAAGGGATAGCGAAGTGGAAGGGGCTAGGTGGATCTGGGGAGAACTGGAAGGGTGAATATAATGAAAACACATTGTACAAAATGCTCAACGAGCTAATCCGAAGAAAAAAGGGGGAGAGTCCTCAGTTGAGATGGACAACAAGAAAGAGAGAAGAGTTATGAAGTGGTCATTTAGAGAGGAGACTTAAGTAATTCTACTTTTTACAGCTTTTCCAAAACAAATAATCAAAAAGCTACACAGAATCTTAAAGGTAAGAATGTCCTTTACAGTATTGTCTAACATAGTAAAAAGTATTAAATTAAAAAATATTAAGGGCTGGAGGGATGGCTCAGTAGTTAAGAATGTTTGCTGCACAACCATGATGGCCAGTATTAGATACTTGCATCCACATAACAAGACAGACATCTTGGGTACTCCAATAACTTCAGCTCCAAGGTGTCCAGTGCTGTCTTCTGTCCTAAACACTTACACAAGTGCACAGATAGCCCCCACATGTATGTGCATATATGCATGCAAACACAGACACGTAGACACACACACCCTTCAAAAACTGTTTAAAAATATTGGACCAGCAAAATGACTCAGTATACAAAGCACCTGTTGCTAAGCCTGAGGACCTGAGTTCAATCCTCATACCCCATATGGTGGAAATGGAGAACCAGCTTTCACAAGTTGTCCTTGATCTGGACATGTATGCTATTCAAGTGCACATACTCATATGTACTTACTCTCTCTCTCTCTCTCTCTCTCTCTCTCCCCTCCCCTTCTATCCATCTCTCTCTCTCTCTCTCTCTCTCTCTCTCTCTCTCTCTCACTCACACACACACACACACACACACACACACACACACACACACACACTAAATAGATGTAAAAAAATTGGGAACAGCTCAAATGACAGGAAAATATACTAATTATGAAGAAATTAGGTCATATCTGGGATGTATTACTCTGCAGACATTATGAGCTAGGCTGTAGAAGACCTACATGTAATTAAATATGAAAATGTATTATCCTGTTAAATGGAGGTGATAACAACACAAACATGAACAGAATGAAAGCAATTTTGCAGAAGAGCTGTGTGTAAATATATGCATTTTAAAAGACCCGGGAAAAACACCAGAGCTTAATATAATTATCTTGCAGTGGGAGAATTACAGATATTTTAATTTACTCTTCTTGTTTGTATTTAACACTAAATAGAATTTGCTTTTAATAAGAACCCATTCATATATGTGAAAATATGAAAGGAAAATGTCAAAAATGACAGATTTCGGAATTAACACCCACTCAGCACTTAATTGCTCAGTGTGTTATTTAATGATCTCAACAACCCTGTGAAGGAGCCATTCCATCATGAGCCACTGATGAGGAAATTGACCCGAATATGACCTTGCCCATTGTCACATGAAGCAATGGTGGTTTGGAATTAAATCCTTCTCTTCTTATTCTGTTGCATCCCCTCCCCCCATGTGCCCACTGGCTTCTAGCAATCCCTCTGGTGTCACCGGTGCAGGAGGCAGCACAGCCCTGCCTTGGGAACCTACCTTGCAGCAAAAGGAGAGGAGTCTTTGCTGGATGTTGAGGCTCAGTGATGGGAAGCTCTGACCGGGATCATTATTTGCCAAGATGACATTAGTGTCATGATGAAGCTGCTGTACTGCCAAGATGACATTAGTGTCATGATGAAGCTGCTGTACTGGAAACACAGAAACACACACACACACACACACACACACACACACACACATGCACACAAACACAAGCACACAAACTCTTGAAGGTTGTCAGAACTGAAGCCATCCTGATGTAGTACAGTCCATCCTGCAGGAAGGTATTCTGCTTCAAAGGTGGCAGGGGTCTTTAGGGGTGAATTATATCTATAAAAAGCTCTGTTCAGTTCCTGGTACCTGTGACTATGGCTGGCCTTTTCAGAACTGGATCTTTGTAGATGTGGTCAAGTTGAGGTTTTGCTGGGTCAGGCTCAGTCATAAACTGAACGATGACCTTTAAAAAAAAGGACATGGGGCAGAGACAGAGAAGAGAAATCTGTGTATGTGGAGGCAGAGGCTGGAAGGAGGTTACCACACGCCCAGAAATACCTAGGGAATTCTAGAAAACACCAAAAGGGAGATGGGGGACCTGCAGTTGATTCTTTCGTGAAGGCTCCAAGAGGGAATCAACCCTGCTGACCCCTGGCTTTCAGATTTTTGGCCTTCAGAGCTGCAACAAATACATTTCTACTGTTTTAAGCCACCAGCTTGTGAAACAGTTAGGAGAGCCTTGGGAAATTATCAGAGCCAAAAGGGAAAGAGTTGGAGTTGCATTTAAGAGTCAACAGGAGCCTGGGAGATAGCTTCCGTAAGAAACAATGGTCCTCACTTCATAATAAGAGTTCTGGAGACTCAGAGTAACCAAAGTGAAGTAATTCATTTATAGTCTCTCAATGATGGACATCATCCTAGGGAAAAAGTAAAAGTAGCTGACATGCAGATTTGGTACAAAACAGTGGTTTTTAATGTTTCTGACTGCATTTCTCTGCCCCTAAATTTCTCATTGGCTGAGTTCTTCAGGGAGTTCCAAATCTTCCTGATGTCTAGCATTACCCCCTCTCTAGATTCACCATCCTATTGTTTCAGGACACAAAGCCTTATCTAACATATATCCTGGGACTTGAGATCCCTCCTTTTCTGATACATGAGTTTAGTCACATAGCAAACTGCCTGCAAATTTTCCACCCTAGGATGAACTGAGAGTATGTATGTAAGCAGACACCAGCTGCCAACTAGGGAAAGACAGGGGTCCAGTGCCTCCTGCTCATCTGATTCTCTGATGACCTCTACACAAACATTGTACTGAAAATGAACAGTAATGAATTATTTCTTACACTTACAAGCAAGGTGCCTATTGGTGTGGGTAGAAGCTATCATTGAGATAACTGTACGGTTAGATCACCTTGCTTATTTGGTTGTCTGAAGGACTCTCCATTCAAGCCTGGATGAGAACCTGCAATACTAATTTAGACTTCCCATAAGAATTACCTGCTTGCCAAGTAGGATTGGCCTTACTCAGTGGGCATGGAAAGAACTGAGTGGGAAGTTGGTGTGCCCTGAGGTTGGTGTTCATTGTTTTGGCTCTTTTGGGGGGCCCTCCACCCAGCTCCCAAATAAATCACACACAGAGGCTTATTCTTAACTATCAACTCCCAGCCTTAGCTTGGCTTGTTTCTTGCCAACTTTCCTTAACTTACCCCGTCTACCTTTTGCCTCTGTGTTTTCCTTTTCTTCCTTCTGTTTATCTTATTCTTACTTCATGACTGGTTGAGTAGCTGGGTGGTGGGGCCCTGGAGTCCTCCTCTTTCTCTGGCTACTTCTTTTCTTCCTAGATCTTTTCTCCTAGATTTCTTCTTCTATTTATCCTCTCTCCCTGCCAGGCGTGCCTATTTCTCTCTCCTGCCTCACTATTGGCTATTCAGCTCTTTATCAGACCATCAGGTGTTTTAGAAAGGCACAGTAACATAGCTTCAGAGAGTTAAACAAATGTAACATAAACAAAAGTAACACACCTTAAAATAATATTCTACAACAGCTCTTATCTCGGAGGTAGGAATGCTCTTGATTCTAGCAACTCAGGGACACAATGTCTCAGCTGACACATCTGATGGGCAGGAAAGTCCAGCTGAGTCAGTGCTGGCACATGTACCTGGAGGCTTTTACAGAACTGACAGTCTGCAGTTACATATCCAGTGTGCCAGCCAGAGCCACACGCAGCTAATTACAGTTTTCAATTGGCTAGTGACAGAACTCACCATTTTTTGACATTTTGGTTGTGAGCTTAGCCTTTAGTGGCTAAGAACTTTAGCAGTCCAGGACTCACTCTTTTGTGTGTGTATGTGATTCCCCAGGAGTTTTGAAGTCACATAATGACCAGCAAGAATGAGATGCAGAAGACTGTTGGTCCAATATGTCTCCTGGACGGCTCCTTGTGCTTAGCCTTCTCCCAGTCCCTGCTGCTGGCTGTCCTTCATCTCTTCTGCATATCTCAAGTTTTGCTCTTTCAGATTTAAATATTGTGTGTACACTTGTGTGTGTGTACAGGTGCATGTGTGCATGCATGTGCAAATGTGGATGTGGAGGCCAGAGGACAACCTCATCTGCCAATTGTTAGGTGCCGTCTACCTACTTTAAAATATATATAATATTTTTATTAATTCTCTGAGAATTTCATAAGTGTATACAATGTATTTTTATAAGATACATACTCCCTCCTCCCTCCAACTCTTCCCACTGCCACCCAACACCCCTCTCCCAATTTCATGCTTTCTTCTTTTCCTTTAGTAGCCTATGAGTCTGTTTTATTGTGCCTCCCATATACCCATGAGTATTGGACCACCTGCTAGAGCACATCCACCTTCTTTTTGAGATAGGCCTGTCCATAAAGGTCACTAGCTTGGCTAAGTAGGCTAGGCTGGTTGGAGAATCCCAGGAATCTATCTGTGTCTGCCTCCCCAGTGATGGGATTACAAGAATATGTCATCACACTTGAATTTTTTACAAGGGCTTTAGGGACCCACCTCAGCCTACTATGCTTGCAAAGTAAGCTCTTTGCCAGCTGAGCCATGTCCCTAGCCCTTTAAAATTAAATTTACTTAATTAAAATCAAATAAACCACTTTATGCCTTAATATTCACTTGCCACTGACTGTCACAAGTCTGGACCATGCACATTTTCATCAATGCAGAAAGCTGTCTGGGACAGTGGTTATAAAACACAGCCATAGAGTGGTTCTTAGGGGCTATGAGACCTCTTCTCAGAAATCTCAGAAAAGGATACAGTCATAAAAATGTCTGGTGCAGATTTCAGTGTATCCATTGGGCCATCCCAGCTCTTCTCTGGGGCTTAACAAGCCTCCACATTTCCTGTAGTCAGGAAAAGCTGTAGGGCAACTTCCTATGGAGCAACTTGAGCTTTGTCTGTCTTCCATTTGAATGTCTGATGGAGGTTCGTTCATCTTAAGTGTGTGGTAGTCTCTTCATGGGGTCAGCAACAGGGATGTGTTCCTGGGGGTTGCTCTGTGCACAGTGCCCTGCCTACTGACTGCCTGGGAGCCATCCTTATTAGAACTTGGGTGCTGGGGGCATTCGGAAGATGTTGTGGAAATGCAGTTTCTTTCCTGTCAAACATCCTTTGTTAGAAAAGCGTGACAAAGCCGTTTTAGATAAGTTTAGCAGGTTAAAAGCATCAATTCCCTATCCTCTTTGATCAATAACCCTGGTAACTCTAGTCCTGATCAGTTTCAACCCAGAAGCTGTTCTCTTCTGTTCCACAGTCTAGATGTGATATTTGTGTTTTTACTGATGCTCCTCTAAGCACAATTCCAGTTTTTCCTGGCTGCTGCCTGGCTTGGTTCTCCATGGATGTGGAGAACATGATCCTGCATCTTACATACCCAGGGTTATAGAAGGCTTATGTGCAATGTGGAAGGCCTCACATTCAGATGTGAGTGCATATTCAAGTCCAGATCTTAGATCACTGTGCAATCCCAGCAAAGGCAAACCCTCCATGACCCAGATGCCTTAGGGGACTCCAGATTCCAGCACATCCAGCTAACCGTACCTGTGGTGGCTAGTATTATGTCAACATGACACAGGCTAGAGTAATTTGAGAGATGGGAACCTCAATTGAGAAAATTCTTCAGTAAAATAGGCTATAAGCAAACCTGTAGGGTGTTTTCTTAATTAGTGAGTAATGAGAGAGGGCTCAGCCCATTGTCAGTAGGATCACCACTGGGCTGGTGGTCCTGGGTTCTATAACATAGCAGATTAACCAAGCCAGGCCAGCAAGGCAATAAGCAGGACTCCTCCATGGCCTCTGCATCAGCTCCTGCCTCCAGATTTCCACCCTGTTTGAGTTTCTGCTCTGACGTCCTTCAGTGATAGACTATGATGATTAGTAAGTATAAACTTGTTGTAGGATATTTTGTTTGGAGATCAGAGGGCAGAGCTAGACCCTAGTTAACTATATAGGGTAGGTAGTGGTGGAGCATGCCTTTAATTCTAGCACTTGGGAGGCTCACTCCTTTGATCCCAGGACAATTGGGAGGTGGAGACAGGAATATAAGGCAGATAGAGACAGGATCTTGGGCACCCCCTTTAGTTTGAGGATCCAAAGATGTAAGAAGTCCCTGATGGCTGCTCCTTTGCTTCCTTGATTTTTCAGGTTACTTCCCTGATATCTGACTCCTAATTTTTATTGATAAGACTAATTAGGTTTACATTTCATAACCTAACAAACCCTTTTCTCCCCCAATTGCTTTTGGTCATGGTGTTTCAACACAGCAATGGAAACCCTAATAGGACAGTACCTCAGAGGCCAACCTCAAGTCCCTAAGGAATCCAAAGCCATACTTAAAGCTCTGCCTCCCCAGTACTCAGGTAAGCAGATTCCACATGGAAATGGAGAGGAGGGTGAGGTTGGTGAATGAGTGTGATAGCTGGTGTTAATAGAAAGTGTTCAGCACTGTGTCCTCACAAAGATGTCTCCAAACAGGAAACAGGTTCTGCAGGGACCACATTGCAGGCTCTCCCTCAGGAGGGGGAAAGTCAGAACCAGATCTCCATGTGGTGTTTGAGTCCTTTCAATGCTCCTCCTAGCCTCTAGAAGAAGCACATTAGTACATTTGCATTGATGTGATCAAAACACTTGAGCAATGTGGTGATATTGTGTTCCCCAAAATATTGTGCACCCTAATAAACTCATCTGGGGTCAGAGAACAGAACAGCCACTAGACAGACATGGAGGCCAGAAAATGGTGGCATATACACCTTTAATCCTAGCATTCCAAAGGCAGAGATCCCTCTGGATCTCTGTGAGTTTTAAGCCACATTGGAAACATCCAGGCATGGTGACTCATGCCTTTAATCCCAGGAAGTGATGGCAGAAAGCAGAAAGGTATTTAAGGCATGAGAACCAGGAACTAGAGCTGGTTAAGCTTTTAGGCTTTTAGCAGCAGTTCAGCTGAGATTCATTTTGGATGAGGACTCAGAGATTTCCAGTCTGAGGAAACAGGATCAGCTGAGGAATTGGCAAGATGAGGTGGCTGTGGCTTGTTCTGCTTCTCTTATCTTCCAGCATTCACTCCTATAGCTGGCCTTGGGTTTGTTCTTATTAATAAGACCTTTTAAGATTCATGCTACAGAGCAACTTAAAGGGAGGACGGCACTGGGTTGACTCACAGTTTAAGAGGGGTCTGTCCATGTTGGCCCCATGTTCTTGAGCAGAACATCACTTCTCACTCAGTTTTCTCATTGTTAGGACAAAATATCCAAGAAAAGCAACTCAAGAAGGAAGGGTTTATTCTGGCTCTTAGTTCAAGGCATACAGTCCATCCTTGTGGAGAAGCCAAGGAGGCAGGAGCTTGAGGTCACTGGTCACATGTATCCATAGTTGTATTAGTCAGGGTTTTGTAGAGAAACAGACATTATGGAACTCTGTGTGTGTGTCTGTGTCTGTGTGTCTGTGTGTGTCTGTGTGTGTGTGTGTGTGTGTGTGTATGAAAAAGATATATAAAAATGATTTATTAGAATGGCTTACAAGTTGTGATCTAACTAATCCAACAATGGCTGTCTATAAATTGTAGGTCCAAGAATTCAGTAGTTGTTCAGTCCATGAGACTGGATATCTCAGCTGGTCTTCAGTGTAACATCAGAATCCTGAAGAAGTAGGTTCTAATAACATTGAGAGTGAGAACAGGCAAAGAGAAAATCCTTCCTTCTTCCATGCCCTTTATATAGGCTGCCAGCAGAAAGTGTGATCCAGATTTTAAAAGGTGGTTCTTCCCACCACAAAGATCCTAATTAAAAGTGGGTCTTCCCACTTCAAATGATTTAATTAAGAAATCAGTTCCCCCCCCCCCCCCGCAGGTGTATTCAGCTACTTGGATTTTAGTTAATTCCAGATGTAGTAAAGTTGACAACTAAGAATAGCCATCGCGACAGTCAAGATACAAAGAAAATAAATGCTGGTACTCTGCTCCCTTTCTCCTTTTTATTCAGTCCTGGACCCTGCTCTGACCTCATGATGTCAGCTCATCTGGAAATTCTTGTTTTCCTAGGGAGACCCTTCCTTATATGACTCAGTGTCATTTCTGCTCAAGAAAGGGAGACTAAATGGTCTGTGTCTCATATGAATATGAGTTCCCCAGACTCGGTGAACAGCTATGTAATCTTTTTATTCTCTGGATTAATTATTCTTAATTTTGTTTGATTTTTTTTTTAAATTAAGTCTTGTTCTCTAATTTCCAAATTGCCTAAACCTCTCTTCTGTTAGAAGATACCACAGATCTTCAAGTTATTCAATCTATAGCTGATGTATGTGATTGTGTGTGAGTGTGTGTATGTTTGTATGTGCTGGGTACATGTGGAGGTCAGAGGTCAACACTGGGTATCTTTCTCAATTGCTCTCCACCTTAGTTTTTGAGACAATCTCTCTGACCCTGAGGCTTACTGATGCTGGCCAGCTAGCCCCAGTGATCCTCTTGTCTCAGCCTCCTTGATGCTAAGATCTCAAGCACAAGCATCATACATGTGTGGCAAGCACTTTGGCAACTAAGCGGTGTCCCCAGCCCATCAGTATTTATGTACTAGTTATAAAGAAAAGGACAGGCAAAGACATTTTTAGTGTTAAGTGTAACTGGCTCCTGAACAGAACCCTCATGGAGATGTCCTTCCTCTCATGAAGTTGGTTATATGGGGCCCATCCTTACTTAACTAGAAATTCTTTGGCGCAACAACAGGAGGCTCTGAACACAAAGGACAGGGAGCTAGAGAGGATAGCCATCCTGCTTTGATAGCTATAGGTAGACGTGTACTGAATTACCACACTGGGCTCTGATTACGTACCAAAGAAAAACGAATCTTGTCAGGAATAAGTAAGCAATAACAGGTGTCAACTCATTGTTTACTCATTCCTATTCTATTTGCAAGACTTTAAAAAAAGCTATTATAAATCATTTGTTAGGATGGAATTGTTTATCCCCTGGGCTGAAAGTAAGAGAGCAATCCATGTGCCTGTTCCTGGCTGGTAGCAGGGCTGGCTCTGGAGAAACCACTTCATGCCCTTCTGCTTGGCAATAGGAATGCATCAGGTAGGATTGGAGGAGCTGTTGTAGACTTTTCTCAAGTGCACATCTCAAATTGTACACATGTGAGCATAACACACACACACACACACACACACACACACACACACACACACACACCTACCTGGTGATCAGGGCAGAACAGATTCCAATCCTCAAGCCTTAGAGTGTAAAAAAAAAAAAAAAAAAAAAAAATGTTCCCTGGAACCAGTGTGTGGGAAGAGAAACACTACCCTTTGCCTGGTGGTGAGTTCTTAAATAGCCAGGGATGGCAGATGGAGGAGCCCTGCTTTCCCATGGGCACAGGGAAACCTTTGAGGCACCTAAGGGCACTGTGGGAGAGTCTGCCACATACAAAGGAGGAGGGAGATAACTGGCTTGGTGGTGGTAATCTTTTCTTTGCACTGTTGAGGTTGAAACCAGGAGCCTCATGCATTTTGGGCAAGTCATCATGAGCTACAGCCCAATCCAGGCAAGACCTTATAGGACTCAAAACTCAATTTCCTCCTTAGCTGTTCTTTCTGGGGGTTGCACAGGGGGACTCTATTTCTTTCAGTGATAACTTCTGAAGGACTTACAGTGGTATGGGTTGTGCACTGTGCAACTCCAGCAGGTAACTGCTACATCATTCCCTATAGGAAATGAGCACCCTGCAGTTGTTCAGTGCATACCCTCAATGGCTATACACAATGCTCTCACCCATTTGGAGACCCAACACTCATGCCGTGGGCAGATGCCTGGCTCACATTGTGTGTGTGTGTGTGTGTGTGTGTGTGTGTGTGTGTGTGTGCTTGTGTGTGTGTGTGTGTGTGTGTATGTGTGTGTGTTTCAGTTTGGTTTTGTCATTCATGTTGGTATGGAGGTAGAGCTCTCACATAGCAGCAGGTATGAAGGGTGGAGAAACCTGAGGGCAGTACTAGGGTGTGGGGTAGACTCCATGTAGGGGTGTGGCTGGAGCTGATCTGTGCAGGGGCAAGACTTGGTAAGAGCTATGTGGTACCTTTCTACAGCCCAATCCTAGCAGTGGGCATTTCACTTTCATGAAGGGGCAGCGGTTCACAGAATATGACTAGGAAGGTTGGACATGCTTGAACCTGAAACCTGGCTTTAGTAATCTTTTAAGGCATGGGCTGTTCTCAGAGGGGTCTCTTATGTTTCCCCCTTTTATTGAAAATAGATTCTTTTCTCATACAATATATCCTGACTATAGTTTCCCCTCTTTCCACTTCTCCCAGTTTCTCCCCACCTCCCCTCCAGATCCGCACCCCTTTTGTCTCTCACTAGAAAAGAACAGGCTTCTGAGAAATAACAACCTAACATGACAAAACAAAAGCAAAAATGATCATCTCAAAGTTGGACACAGCAACCCAACAGAAGAAAAAGAGTCCCAAGAGCAGGCACAAGAGTCAGAGACCCACTCGTTCTCACAGTCAGGAATTCCATAAATATACTAAACTAAAAGCTCTAATACACATGCAGAGGACCTGATGCAGACCCATGCGGGTCCTGTGCTTGTTGCTCTCGTCTCTGTGAGCTCACATGCACCTTGCTTAGTTGATTCAGAGGGCCTTGTTCTCCTGGTGTCCTCCATCCCCTCTGGCTCTTATAATCTTTCTGTCTCCTCTTCTGTTCCTGAGCTCTGAGAGGAGGTATTTGATGGAGACATCCCATTCTCTGCATAATGTTTTTTCTGTGGGTCTCTGCATCTATTGCCATCTGCTGCCAGAGGAAGCTCCTCTGATATGTGGGTACAGCAGAAGACCATTAGGAGTCATTTTATTGATACTTTTTTTTAAACTAGCAGTGTTTGGTTTTACCCTATGTCTCTGGGCTATCTAATCTCTGGTTCAAGGCCACACCCCCTAATCCTTCCCTCACAGCTCATCAGCTAGAGACTAAGCATGCAAACATAGGAGCCTTTTGGGGGGCCAGTCTCATTTAAACCATCACAGGAGCAGGACAGGTTTGGCCATTTTAATCAATTTTATATGATTTTCCAAGGCCAAATCTGCAATCACCTCACCACCAATGGCTCCCTATTAATCTGCATAGTGAAGTACCTACATGCTGGCATTGTGTCCAGGGCACTCAACAGTGACCCCTCCACTTTCTGAAGCAACGTCTTTTCTTCCTTTTATCTCTCAATTTGATAGTTTCACTGCCTTTTTTTTTTTTTTTTTTTAATGTTGATTCTTCCCCACCCCTCAGCTGTTTTCAAAAGGTAGCATCAAAATGGTCCCAAAGGATAAGGGCTCCCCATCCCATTCTGTGATGGTAGTAGGAGGGGTTCATACAGTGAAGATGAGGGGTGACTGAGACACTGGAAAAGAACACACCAGCTCCCTGTAGCTCATGGAGGATCACCGTACAAAGAGTATACCGACTGGACAAGCCCGAGAGATGTTGAGATTTGGGCTCTGGTAACATTTGCCTGGCATCTTAACAAAGCAAGTTTAGTGGCTGGTATTCAGTTACTCCAATAAATCAACGGAAATCTCTACTGGAAGTTTGGGGGTAGCTGTGTGCCAAAGCTTTTCTAATGCAATAGTATTTTTAAAACTTTTTTATTATATCTTTGGGACTTTGGATGATTAATATTTCAATAAGCTACTTAAAAGGGGGTTTTGTCCCCATGACAGTAATGTTTTACATGCAGTTAAATAAAACCTATTAAGCTTTAAAGATTTTTCTTTAAAAATGAAGCCCTGCAGGAGTACAGGAAAATACTCAGGCTTCTCCAGGCTTGCCCTCTGGGGGTGTGTGACATATGACCATGACAATATGATAGCCTTGTATAGCTCTGTGTGTTTCTACCAGTGGAAGGATTAAGGAGCATCTTGAAAGGTTTTCTCTGCACGCCCACTTACACATACTGCTGGCTACTGTGTGCTTAAAAAAAGATTTATTATGATTTTAAATAATTTTGAGTTAGTGAGTGAGTGAGTGGTGTGTGTGTGTGTGTGTGTGTGTGTGTGTGTGTGTGTGTGTGTGTTCTGAGTACATGTGAGTACAGGTGCCCTGGGAGGTCAGAAGAAGGTGTTGAATCCCTGGAGCTGGAGTTGCAGGTAATGGTGAGCTGCCCCAGGTGGATGCTGGGAACTGAACTAAGCTGTCTGCCAAGTGCAGTATGCACTCTCAACTCATGAGGCATCTTTCTAGCCCAACCACTGAACTTAAAATAATTTTTCACTTATTCTTTGATGATTTCATACATGTATATGATGTATTTTGATCATCTTCGTCCCCACCCCCCCCCCATCTTATCCCCCTCCCTCCCTGAGGTCCTTTGTTCCAAAATGTCCTCTTTCTACTGCCATGTCTTTAAAAACAACAACAACAAAAAAACAACCAAAAAGACAAAGCCCAGAAACTTCACTGAGTTTATTTAGCGATCCTGGCATGTGCATGGGTGTGGAGTTATTTCCTGTGTCATGGTCAATTTACTGGTGGCTCCGCCCCAGAAGAGAAATGACTTGCCTGCCTGGCAGTGGCTTCTGCACTTCTTCAGACCAATTTGCGTAGTGGGACAGTGCACTGGAGAAGCCACCACTCTGGACATGGAATAGTTCCTTGGCTGGTGACCACGGTGGCTTCAGTATTGGGTCAAGTGTGTAGGACTTTCTGCCCAGAGCCCTTCTGCACCTTCCTTACACTCTCCTGCTGGGGTTTCCTTCCGTGTGTCTCTCACCTGAGCTAGATCTCAGACTCATTCATTGTACACCCCAGCTGCATTGGAATGTGATGAAATAACTCCCGCCAAGAGGGCCATATATAAATTAGTTATTGATTTCCAAACATCTTGGCTGTGTAGTGTGAGTTGTAGTGCTGAATAATTAACAGGAGCTCCCTGTTGTTTACCACCCCAACTCTGCTGGGGACCCACAATATAACCCAGCTGTTGGAGTGGAGTGACTGAACCAGGGAATAACAAAGAAACTTCACAATTCCCTTTCTCCTCTGTCCCCTGGCCCCCAGCTGCCTTCCTCCCTTCCATCCTTCCCTCCCTCTTTCCTTCCTTCCTTGCTTCTTTTTAGTGTGGAGGATCGAACTCAGGGGCCTGAAGCATGCTGGATAATACTCTACCACTGAGCGGAACCCTATGATTTCTTCGTGATATAAAATAACAAGCGCTCACTGTCAGGTGTGCCCAAGCTTTCCACGGCAGCTGGACATTGCCACCTACAAAGTTACCAAAGAGAAACCCCAAACAAATCTCCTAACATCTTCATTAAATTGACTACTTTGTGTTAGGTCACACTCACAGCTATTGTTGACTGCTTGGTCCAAGGGACAGCTAGCATCCTGCAGGTTCCTTTAAGCACTGTTAGGATTCTCCAATCTTGTGAAAACTGCCTTTGCCACCACTGTCTTCATGTTCTGTTGACTGGCACCCACTATTTTGCTTTTTATTAATATGATATTTCTTATGTTAGTGTAAGCTCTTTATAAATATCATTTTACATAGCAACTTAGCCCTTGGAATGCTATTGTTTCCACAACTCATTTGTCCATTGTTGGATATTTAAGCCACAGATGATCTGGTTAGGGCAGTGAAAGCAAGTGAAGGAATAGACCTTCCTAGTGAACAACTAAGAAATGAAGGCACACGTGTCAATGCGATGGCACATACCTGGACTTCCACCATTCAGAAGGCAGAGGCAGGAAGGTCAGGAGTTCAAGGTCATCCTGAGCTAAATAGGGAGTGAAAGGGCAACTTGGGCTAAGTGTGACCCTGTAACATCAATAATGATGACAATGATGAAAGACCAAAAGAAAGGAAAAAAGAAAAGAACTAAACATATAGTCCAAGGAAAGAGAATCTTCCCTACTCAGCCTCTAGGGGGAGTACTCACCAGGTCCTAGTTGTTTGCCATTTATTGATTATTGATTACCTCCTATCCTACTGTGTGGTCCTTGTTATCCCACAGGGGAGGTCGACTGCATTCTTTCATTTGCCATCCATCCAACCATCCCATCCTATCCCATCCCATCCCATCCCATCCCATCCCATCCCATCCCATCCATCCATCCATCCATCCATCCATCCATCCATCCATCCATGTACCCAGTTGTTTTTCTGTTTCTTCATCAACACACAACTCCTGAGCACATCCTTGCTCTGAACAACCTGCGCTGAGGCTCACCATGAAGTAGAGGGTGGAGGGGTCAAGGTGGGGATGGATGAACTAGGGAAGATTAACCTAGGTAGTGGGATTAGCTGAAACCTAATGTGAGAGTATATCAGCATTACACAGGTGGAAGGAGCTCCAGGGTCAGGGTTTGACATGGGAGCCATGCTTGGTGTCCCCATAATACCTGGGGGTGAGGGCTGATAAAATGGGACCAGTGAGGCTCAGAGGTGTCAGGGGACAGGGTGGACTGGAGGGTCCCTGATGCCTGTTCAGCAAGAAGAAGCACGAGAGCAGTGGGTGGTCAGGATTTTTGTTCTAGCCCTGGGTGGAGGAGAGCTGCAGTGAACAGGCCAGGGAGGGCCTGATGCACGCTGCTGTCACTCCAAGGTGTAATTAAAGAGATGTATGCTAATTTTTAACTTGGTTAAGGGATATTAACTTAGACAAATGAACTTCTCCTTTCCCAATAATTAGATAGCCAAACAAACACACACTTTCTCCCCAATTAAATGAATGGAAAATTTAAGCTGTGGAGCCCAATTTCAATATGCCCTATTTGTTATGAGTTTCCACTTCGCTGACTTCCTTAACTTCACAAAAGCAAACTGCCCCATCAAGAGGCATAATAAAATCATAACAGTAAAAATATCATTTTGATTTTGGGAGGGCATAAAATGATCATTTACAGTTGGGGGGGGATGATACTTGTGTTCAGCGAAAATGTCATGCTGTTTCCAAGAGAATATTGCTTAAAGGGCTTAGGGGACCGTAGTATCCAGGTGGCACATCTCAATATTATATTTAATTTAAAGGAATAATGCCCATCCCTTAGGTATCAAAAGGATGGGTTCTATCAAGCAACGCTGATATTTTAAAATTAAATTACAGAATTAGAGGGGGGAAGGAAGAACAATTAATGAATTATGCATTATTCTGCTTGTATGTGTTATACTGTGTGTGTGTGTGCATGTGTGCATGTGCGTGTGCGTGTGCGTGTGCGTGTGTGTGTGTGTGTGTGTGTGTGTGTGTGTTGTATGAACATGTGGGGGTGGGGGTGCAAGAACTCATGTGAGCACAGGCAGAGGCCAAAAGAGGACATTGGGTGTCTTGCTCTAACACGCTCCACCTTATTTCTTTGAGACTTTTGGTGAGCCAAGAGCTGGAGGCCAACAAGCCCTAGAAATCCTTCTGTCTCTGCTCCCACAGAACTGGGGTTATAAGCATGAGCTCTTTATGTGGGTACTGGAATTTGACCGTGGGATATCATGCTTGCACGGCAAGTAATTCTTCTCCACTTTTCCATCTCCCCAGCCTCAGACTACACAGTATTTAGCTCAGGCTATCACTTCCCTGTGTGGTACACTATGAGTACACTATGGTGAGATTTCTTTTATTTTCATGGCCATGGCTGCAGCATGGGTGTGCCCATGGCCGGATAAACTAATATGAAACAGAATGCCACTTCTGCAAACCTCAGGGCTTGGGAGCTTTCTAGAATGTCTCAGTGTAAGACAAGCTGTGTGTGTTGTAGGCTACCCCTTTCTTCCCAGAACACACTATGGCATGCATGGGGTCCTGGTGTGCCACAGAGCACCAGGCCAGTGAGTGCACCAAAGTGACACGTATGAACTTTTGAAGAATTAGATGCAATGGGCAATGTGCCCCAAATGTGTTAGAGACTTGTGTAACTCCATACAATAATAAAATAAAAGCAAAAGATAGGAGAATTTTGAAAGTTAAGGGTTAGATGTACATGAGCTTGCAGTAGGGAAAGCTGTGACACTGTTGCCTATGGGTGATCTACCTGGAGCTGGTTGTGGCCTTCACAGTGTAAGGCAGAGCCTATGCAAAGAGAAATCCCACCTCTCTCTTTCTCTGTCTCTGTCTCTGTCTCTGTCTCCCTCCCTCCCTCCCTCCCTCTCTCCCTCCCTCCCTCCCTCCCTCCCTCCCTCCCTCCCTCCCTCTCTCCCTCTCTGTCTCTAGTCTGTAGCAGCAGCATCAACTACTGTTGGAATGAAAACACCAGATTCCAACCCAGCTGGATGGGATGCTCCTGGTGCAAGTGTGTCACAGGAGTTGAGTCTAGATATAACAAGTCTGGGAGAAAGGAACAATGACTTGGTACCATAGAGAAGATCTAGACATCTGGAGCTACCAAAGAGTGGGGCTCACCTCAAAACAGATAAAAGGCCGGAGCAGGAGTGTTCTGTGCACTGAATGTGAGAGTGGGCTGCTGCTCTCCTGAATCCTGTGAGGTCCCATCTCTTGGTGGATCTGAAAGGCTACGCCTTTTCCTAGGCAGGGAGAAGACCTGCTGCATGATGAAAAGAGACATGGTAGAGTCAAGGCTGGGGCTATAGGAAGGAACTGATGGCTGCAGCTGTCTTGGGGCTTTTTCAGATGCCAAAGTACATGGGAGCTAAACAGATTGTCATGACCTACAGCAATGACAAATCCTGTCCAGGTACAAGGCAGCATTGTAGGGTATTTCCTATACTTTTAAAAATGGTGTTTGTTTTGTTTTGAGACAATCCTTCTGTGTAGTCCATGCTGGCCTTGAACTCTTGGTCTTTCTACCTCAGCCTTGGAGTGCTGTACAGACATGTACCCATAAACTCAGATCTCTCGTTCACTCATTTTCCACAAATTATCTTTCAGGATAGAAACTGTTATTATCATTTCCATTTCATAGACAAAAGATGGATGGGTGGATGGAATAGATGAGTGGATGTATGGATAGATGGGAGTGGATGGAATAAATAGATGGATGGATGGATGAACAAGTAGTAGATGGGTCAATGAGTGGATGGATGGATGGATGGATGGATGGATGGATGGATGGATGGATGATAGGCAGTACATGTGAGCTCACAGAACAGATAAAAGTGAAACACTGGGTTTCACCTTTACAGTCACAGTCTAGGTGCATCATTTTCAACTTCTCTGCTGTGATCTATCCAGCCAACAGAGGATGAGAAGAGAACAGAGATATCTCAGATGCACTGTCCCTTTCCATCTGCAGGTGCACTTTGTCCATAACCAAGTATAGTGTCCCTCTTCTTTAGGTATGGTTAGATGATAGCAAGAGCACAATAATTCCTCTAATGCAAACTGCAAAGTATCAGGTCTGGTAGGATTCCTGCACCCACTCCTTGCCAAGCACACTGAGTCTGCCCCTCACTGACTTTGTATATAGATAGAATATTGCATTTCACCCATGATGCCTAGCTTGTAGCAACTACTCAGCAGTATGCTCCCTTGATGGGTCTTGACAGAGGTCTGTGGTATTCATATAATCTGTCTCATCCATAGACTTCCTAAGAATTGGCCTGGGCTCAGTTAATTGACAGTGAACTAATGATGGTCCTTCAAGAAAGAATGAACTTAAGACCTTGTCATCATTCAAACAGCATTTGATGTTGCAGCTATAGACCCCAGAAGGAGAGTGGTGGGTCTGCTCTATGTATAGGCTCTGCCTGCCATCAGGAGTGCCACAGACGGCCATTAGGCACTCTTGAGTGTTCCATGGTTATGGACAGTTGGGCTCTGAGCATCTACTCCTGCCGGGAAGTGCTCACTCATAACATCCCTGTCCCATGCCTCCATGTCATCTGCCTTCAACATTGTACTATGTGTACCTTCTGGGACTCACTTAAGTCCTGGCAGTGGCTGAGGGAGTTGATGTTATAGAAAAATCACTGTACCACTGTCATCATGTTTGACCTTCAAGGCTACTGGTTATGGTGCCCTGAACATATCTCATTAGCTATCATCTTCGGCTTTGCTGGTCCAGCCCACCCTCTCCCATTCTAGACTCAGTTCTGACTATGTAGCATGGATCAGAGACTAATTGTGTTTCCATCTCTTTCTAAACAGCAGTCACAAACCATGGCCTACAGACAAGATGCATGCAACTCACAAGTGTGCATTGTTTGGATTGAACCTTTGAACATTTTAAAAAATAGAAACCAATTTTAAACATGAAGAGAAAATTCCACTGGACAGCAAGATAACACAGGAGCTTTTCCTGTGGGAGTCACTGTCTCTCACTGATGGGATGCTCTGTCTAATTGGACAGTCTGTCACCCTGCCATCTTACAGCAACTACCTGGAGCATCCTTTCCGTGGACTGGTCCCATGGCATTAGAGTTTCTGTTTGCATGACTTAGAAAGCTTCTAGGGGGTATTATCCTAAGCAAAGGTGATTGATCATGGCAGTTGCTAGTCTATGATCTATTTAAATATGAATCTATAATCTATGTATATATCTATTTATCAGCTATATTTACCTGTCATGTTCATGTTATCTACTTTTCTATTATCCACCTACCTATCACCTGATTATCAACCTAATCAATGTATCATTTATCTGTCTGTCTATTTATCAAACTATCTATATTTATCTCTGTAGATGTCTATCTATTTTATCTAATATCTTTCTTATCTATGTGGCCTAACCACCTACTTTTTAAGATTATAATTCTTTTCTATTTCACTTATTATTATTATTATTATTATTATTATTATTATTATTATTATTTATGTGTGTGTGTGTGCACATACATGCCATATGTGCATGTGGAGGAGGTCAGATGACAACTTTTAGGAGCTGATTCTCTCTTCCCATCTTGTTGAAGCAGAGTCACTTTTGTTTCTGGACTGGCATACTCCAGGCTAGCTAGCTTTCTGGGGATTTGCTTGTCTCTACTTTCTGTCTTGCCACAGGAGTACTGGGATTACAGCTGTGAGCCCTGAATCTGGCTTTTGTGTGTGGGTCTTGGGGATTGAACTCATGTTCTCAGGCTTACATGGAAAGTACTTTTACCTGCTGAGCCATCTCTCCAGCTCCCAGCCATCTACCTTTTTAGAAATGCTGCAACATTTGTGTGGTAAAACCTTACACAGTCAGCAGCTGGCACATAGCAGATAACCAATAAGTAATTGTTAGCTCCATGAACTTCCTGGATGTAGAACTCACCTACTAGCTTAAGCTTGTAAATGAGAGATCCCAGCTCTTGTTCCAGCGTTCTCAGGACTTCTTGATGCTTTTCAACACCTCCAGGTCAGGGCTGAAGTGGTCTTTGTTCTGGCCAGGCTAGCTCTTCTTTACTTTCTCACACCTTCTGATATGGTGCTATGCTGATGTGACCATCTTAGAGGCTTCCTGTTAACCATGTTGAAGGCACCTACACTCCTCCAAGGAGCCCCAATCTCATTGATTCTCATCCAATGGCAACCTGCGTCCTCATTGGGGAATTTTGGTCTTTCTTTCTTGTTTGTTTCCATTGGCTTATTCTAGAGTTTTGCCTCTATGTATTAGCTATTTGGTATCTATCTCAGAAGTATTCTCTCATTTGACCTTGATCATAATCCACTATGGGAGAGGACAAGTACCTATAATGTCATTTAAACAGAAGATAGTACTTGGCCATCGCCTTGTCCTTGGTCTCTGGACAGGCCTAATCTATACTGCCTGAAAGATAAAAAAAAAAAAAAAGAAAAAAAAATTTATATTATATATGGTTGAAAAAAATTCATAAATACACTAATCATGAGAATCAAAGGCAGTGGCCATAAATAAAGTTTTAATGGGACATAGTCACCCTGTTTCTTTACAGCTTGTCAGATGCTTTCAAGCTCCATTGACTGATAAGCAGATGTGCACTTATGACCTGACATGGCTAAGATTTTAACCACTTGGCCCGTTGTAGAAAAAGCCTACTCTAGATAGCTGAAATTTGCATAATCTGGGTTCCTGGGTACCAGAGGCCTTTCTGGAAGGAACCTGGGAATGCTGAGCTGTGTTCCACAGACAGTGGAGTGAAGGAGTTGGAATGAAGGTAGGTCTGAGCAGCACTATGAGCATTTCATCTTACAAGCAGAAGCAGTGTGTCACTTTGTGTCCTTGACCAGCAGCCTTTAGACAACACCCAAATATTCATGAGGCATATGTGTATGTTCAAGGTCTTGATGTGTTATCAAGATGGGAGAAGATCAGTGAGTTAAGATGGCAGCTGCCTTCCTCATAAACACAAGTTCAAGGTGTACCTCAGAGACAAATGAAGGCTGTGTGTGGTTCCTGGTGCAATTGGCTCAGTGCTAGCCTTCCTGGCTCTTGTGCTACCATGTGTGACATCTATTTCAGTGCAGTTTTGTGCAGGGCGGACTGAGAGCCAGTAAGTTGAGGTTAGCCTCTCCCCACTTTTCCAATTTCAAAGCACATGATTGCGCCTGCACATCAGGAACTACCTGACCATGAAATTAGCTGAATTCCGGGTCTGGAAGAACCTTACATCATATCCAATGGTGCTTCTCAAACTTTAATGTGCACAAAAGACACCCAGAGAGTCTGCTTCACAGTTGATTCTGAACCTATAGATCTCTAGTGGGTCTGTGATTGTACAATTCCAAGGATAACCTGGGGGCTGCTGAGGCTCTTGGTCCAAGGACCACACATGGAGCAAAGATGCTCTCCTGAAGCTGTTTTCTGGAAGTGTGGTTTGTAGGCCAGCAGTTTTTGGGGACTTACAAGTCATACAAATGCTCACATTGGACTCCTGCAGGTGCAGCCCTGCAGCATGGGCTCAACTGCCCTGCAGGTGATGTGTTTGCAAGGTCAAGTTTGAGAATTGCTGCCTATTTGTTCTTGTGCATTCTTTCTTTGCCCTCGACTTCTCCCGGTCTGCTTAGAGCCACCTAGGCTTTCTGCCATTCCTTGAGAGAATCATTAACCATCCTTTCACATCTAAATCCCTGAGCCCTCTCACCCAGAGCCTCTGTAGGTGTGCAGACACCCTTGGGATAAGCAGCCCTATTACAAGCCAATCCCTGCAATCTGGAACCCAGGCTTGGGGAATTTTCCATTCGAGGCTCATTTTGGAAATTACTGTTTGCTTCCTCTGTTTACAGTGTTTTAGTATGCAGGACCTGTTCCTCTCCTGGGAATGAGTCACATGGGCTATGCTTTGGGCCAGTTTTGGCTACACTAGGATGCCAGTCTGGTCCTGGTGGTCACTCACCAGTGCCCCAAAGACATTTTCTCAGTGATGTCATTCTAGGTCTGTTCTCTCAACCTTGTGATCATCTATAGACAATAAAAGAGTCACAACTGTATCTTTAAGGGAAGCATCAATTATCTGTTTTGCACAGTAGAAAGTTATTCTAGAGCTAATAGGTGTTAGTTTCTCAGGATACTATACAAATCCATCTGCTGTGGAGCCAGGAGTTAACTCACATCCTATTGAAGAGTCTGTATTTGTCCTGTCTTATCCTGTTATGAGAATATTAAATTTTTATTTGTGTAATAGGTTCTAATTGCTAGAGCTGCTCTTGCATGGCGGGCAGAGCATTGGGATTACTGGAGCCCTTATTTTGACTTTTGGCTCTTAAATAAATGAAGCTTTAAAAATGTTGAGAGTCATGTTGCAATAGAATGTAGTTAGATTTCACAGTGACTATAATTGTGATTACAATCAGATGGCTGTAACGATACAAAAGACACATTATCTTTATAATTTATGATCCTCCTGGACCAAGCTCAGCATCTTAAAAATGCAACATTTCAGCACCATCTGGGAGATTTGCCCAACAAAATTATGTATAAACAAAGTTCTTTATTGACTCCCTGAGATCCAAGTGGAATCAATTATACATTATTGTTGTCTTTGTCGGCATTGCAAAGTGTCATACGGCTAAAGACCCCCGTTCCATAAATCATGGAAGCATAATTTCCCCGGGGGTTGAGTTTTGCGTGGAAACAACGCCTTGTCAGTATTTTATGCTTAGATTTCTTTGGTGATATTCAGCGTGGGAGCTGGTGCATTTCCTTTGAGCTCCCAGAGAGTAGTGCCAGGCTGGCTGAGTTTGGTATAAAGAGCTGTCCCAGAAGTGTCAGACTGGGAGCATGTGGTGGGGTGGGGACCGGGATCTGGGAGAGGGGATGCAGATAAACCCAGAGTCTCACAAGTCTATTACTTTTGCTCCTACTGAACCCGCAGTATCGAAATGCTGAGACATCGATATTTTGTAGCTGAAGTGAAAGATTGTTCTGAGCTGTCTGAAAATGAAGGAAAAATGGCTCTCATTCAGAAATGTGGTCCCCAAATCCCAAACCATGGGAACCTGAATGTACTATATCATTCCATGGCTGGTCATTTTGGAACACTCAAGGGAGGATATGCTGGGATTGACAGTACCCCTGCCAGGAATGTGCCTATAGTATCAAAGGGGGAGGGGGTGGGGAAGCCTGGCCTGCACTGCAGTAAACTGAGAGGTACAAGGGTATGAACTGTACAAGGGGGAGAAAGTATCTGTTCATCTCAGATAAATGTGGCATCAACAGACCAAAGAAAGGATTCCATCCAAATTCAGACTGGAGAACCAATGAGTTTACTAGGGAGTTTGCAAGAGCTTGAGCTACTCTGAGGTGGCCATAGCCCTGACATGTCCAAACAAGTTCACCATTTACCTCTTACTTAGTAGGATCTTGGGCAGGGAAGGGGGTTTAGTGAGTTTCTTTCCATAGATAATGTCCATATGCTCAATGCTGGGAGGGCCTCAAGTGGTCACCAGGCTGCTGTGCTACAAGGCGGTGATGATCATGTCTACTTGGGAAGAGATAGCTGCGCTGTGCTGATTTACTAGTTACTTTTCTTGTTACTACTCCTGAATCCACGGCGAGAAAAGGGGCGGGGAGGGAATATTCTGGACTCAATTCTCCTTCTTTCAGTCTGGGACTCCAGCCTGAGGCTGATCTGACTCCAAGCAGAGATCAGGAGTCTGTTGATCTGAGATGGTCACTTATTCCATGCCCTCTCAACTTGCTCATGTGTAAGTCTCGATTCAGTCAGGAATCCACTTACTTAGTGGCCTCTGCCTGTTTAACATGTTCGTTCCACCTCATTGCTCAGAACCTAGTAGGAATCTTCACTGTCCTCATTTACCAGTTACCCTTCTTGTTACTGCTTCTGTATTCACAGCCAGGGTATGGAGATTGATAGACAGACAGACAGACAGAGATAGAGAGATTATTCTGGTGCTCAACTCATCTTCTCTCATTCTGAGACTCCAGCACGTGGAATAGGATCATACACATATAGGGTGGGTTTGCCTACCTTAATTTACCCAATCTAGAAATTCCTTCATGGACATATCCAGAGGTCTGTTTCCATGGTGATTCTGTCAGGTTGGCAATCTAGATTAACCATCTCAGCTCACCACAGATCACTTGTTATACACAGCAGACAGACACAGATGGGCAATGATAGTCATTGTCATATTCATGGTGTCTCATTATCCCAAGCACCAGAGAGGTTCTCTATAGCATGACCCAGGGATTGGAACAGTGGGAAGAGTGAGCAGCTCTTGGAGTGGGAGCAGAAGAGGACAAAGCTCTCTTAGGCTGGGGAATGAGACTCCAGAAGGGAAGCGCCAAGACTGAGCAGGTCTGTGGGACAAGAAGGACCATGGACACAGAGCCTGGGGAGATGTGTGCCTCACAGACCTTGTGAAAAGCTAGCCTTATCAAGCCTTATCATGGGATGCTTTGTGGATTAATTTCAATAGGGTGGGGATAATGGACAGGGAGAGGGGCATTTAGGAAGTAGTGATCATTGCTACTATCAGAGAACAAGAGGGAGAGCAAACACTCCATGGGTTCTATGGGTTTGGGAGAGAGGTAGTTTAGATCAAGGAGAAGGTTCTAGACACATATGCACATGTTGCAACATTTAACTGAGATAACTCAAATGCAGATCTGGCTTTTATGCATGAAAGGCTAATACTTGAACCTCTACCTTCACAACAGGGGTCACCTCCTTCCTGAATATGGCCTCATCTGCAGTGATTTTGGATGGCTCAGACTGGCTGTACCCATTTTGGGTTACAAGATCCACTTCTATTCTCCCAGCTGCAGAGCACTCCTTCCTCCCTCTCCAAGGGCAAACTCCAAATATCTCTATGCATACATATGCTGTGCCTATCAAGGCCTGATGCTTATCCAGCGAAATGATCCACCAGGTTGTCCAACCTTCTTTCAGTCCCACAGATACCTCTGTCAGCTTTGGATAGGCAGGATGGTATTTTCTTCACGGGCATTTCTGTTCCACTTAGAGAAGCTGCCTTCTGGTCTGATGTTACTGTGCTTGGACAAGGGGAGGGGGAACTTTCTCTTTCTGGGAGGGCTACTTAGCATGCATGGTGCCAACTCAACACACGTTAGAGATGATGGGCAGGAGGAAGGATCAGCCCCTTGCAGCTCAGACTAAAGCTGCTGTTTGTGAGAAGCGACCAGAGAAGACATTCTCCCTGGTCCCAGTATGGCTGTAGCTTAAAGAGCTTCAAAGCATGCACATACATATGCACAATGCCACGGCTTTCCCATGGTGTTACAGAAGGAAGCCAGGTTCTCAAGCATCATAGGTACATGATCTGCATGTCTAACCCTTTGCCGGTATTTTTTTTTTAAAGCCCTTTAATACCCAGAATTGTTCCTTGGCTCACAGAGAGGGCTCCATGAGTGTTTGCTATTGCTTTCATTATATGCTTTTTATTAAAAATAATATCATTGAGGTTGATGGAAGATGCCCAGTAGATATTTACTGAATATTTGCACATTAGGCAAATGAGAATTACACCCACTGGTATGAATTGTGGCTTAATAATTTACTTTGGAGCAAGGACATATTTTAGCTAGGGATTTTTCTCTTGGTGGAAAATCTTTAGTTGGGGATTTTTCTCTCTATATCCTTGCAAAGGTTTTAATCTCCTTCTAGCTTGTCAAATAGACAGAGGAAATTGTAGATCCTTGATTCTCAGCCCTATGAATAAATGGGGCTGACAGCTGAGGAACAGTCCTCTCCTCCCCTCTTCCTCTCTCTCCTCCCTCACTCCAGTCCTTTGGAGGATTGTCTATAATGAAGCCATTCTCCAATAGGGAGAGCTTCTGAAGGCTGAGAAAGGGCTCATATATCTGCATTCCAGGAACCTCTCTGTCAAATGGCTACCTGGCATGAGACCCTTGACTTTGATGAGGTGTCTGTGAGGAAGCCTCCCCAGGAAGCACAACTTGGTCCTGTAATGTCCCACTCACAATATTCTGGAGGAAACACTGGTCTCCTGTGTGCATTCACAGAGCCAATTCCTCAATGCATTCAGTGTTAAAATTTCTGTCTTTAAAAAGTGGTTGAGTTTCCTTTTACTAAGCACTGAAAATGGCAGAAACTGAGTTTCCCCAGTGACCAGGTACTCAGGATGCTCTGTAATGTGCTTGGTGAACAGTTGCATTAGCACAGTGTCAGGAACCTCTCTGAAGTCCTGCTTTCTTCTATGCTGACAGACACCATGGCATTCAGTTTCTAACTGAATCCTTCGACCATTTTGTTTTTCAGGATCAGTGCAGTTGTCTCCATTTTACAGATGACAAATAAAGGCTGTCACAAGTTTATTCATTTATTTAATATTCCATTCTGAAAAGTAGTACTGACCAGGGCTCTGAGAACCGAACCATGCTCTTTCATGGTTCATTCATTCATTCATTCTAGTATTAGTTATTTTTCTGTTGCTGTGATAGAACACTATGACCAAAGGCAACTTAAGGAAGACAGAGTTCATTTCATCTTTCAGTTCCAGAGGGATAAGAGCTCATCATGGCAGAGAGGGAGGAATGTCTGCGTGCATCATGCATGGCAGCAGATGCAGGAAGCTGAGAGATCACATCTCGAGCACAAGCGAAGTAGAGAGAATGGACTGAAAGTAGGGTAAGCACTATGAACTTTCAAGACTTACCCCAAGTGACATCTTTCTGCCAGCATGACCACACCTCTTAAACCCTCCGAAATACATGGCCAATTTGTGACCAAGTGTTCAAATGTATGAGGTTATGGGATACATTCATCATTTAAATCACCACATCCACTCATCCTTCAAGACTGTCTCACTGAATAGTTCAGACTAGCCTGCAACTTGCCAGCTTGCCATTTCAGCCTTCTGACTGTTGAGGTCATGGATGTGTGATACCACATACTTAATAATAAACCTCAGCACAACAACAGCAATAACAATAACAACAACAACAACTTTCTTTTAGTTTTTTAGATAGCCCATACCTATGTTTCTAGGATGGTCTAGAATACCTGAACTCAAGAACTCCTCCTGTGTCAGTCTCCTGAAGAGCCTGGTCTTTTCTCTATTCAATGTCTCCATGCTGGTAGTTGCAGAGATACCAGGACAAGGTGATACATCCTTAATAACTAACCAGACTAGGAGAAATTAAGCTGGTTGGCTCCAAGCATTCACAGAAACTATGCCCAGGAGGATTCTTTATGAGACCCTTAAGCTCAATAAATATCGACACAAATACAACCATTTCTAGCAGTTAATAAGTTAGAATCATTTTTATTGAATTAAAAATATATATTCTGAGAGTCAGAATGGAGATAAGTGGATGTCTTATATTAGTTTCATGTTCTGGGGAGATTAATGTTTAGTTCCATTAAACAGGTAGTAACAGATGCACTACATTTCCAGGATGAGTGTGTCTCATGCAACCCAGCCCTAGCCCTGGTAGCTCAGGGAATCCTCATTCCCTTGCAGGGGAGATGGGTCAGAAGAGGGAGCACCACACAGATAGTTCCTCTACATCCTCAGAGGAGCCTTTCTGACTGGACACTGCTGCTGTGTTTACAGAAAGAGACCCAACTGTGCACCCATGCTCAGGTGCTCCGTGGGGACCCCTCCATGCACACCAGGGCTCCTGCATCCTCTTCAGACTTTCCAGGATGCTGATGCAGGCACTAGGGGTTAAGGAGTGCAGGAAAGCAAGTGCAGACATGGGGGAAGGGGACAAATTTCTCTGGAGAGGCAGGTGGCCTGTGAGCACTACCCTGAGAGACCAGTGGTTTTCAGTGGACTCAATGTGGGATGCGAGTTTTACAGCGAGAACAGAAGAAGCTGAAAGACAGGTACAAGGGAGCTCAGGACCCTGCAAGGAGAGCACTCAGTGGTGAGAGCAAAGGCCACATGGGTGAATGCTCTAGGGTGGGAGCAAGAACTCCTGAGTGGGAGCATGAGCAGCTCAGGTCCACACATCTGACTTTGGCTTCAATCAGCACTCTGACCAGGTGCTAAGCACCATGTCTGGAGGCCAGAGTGTGACTCAGGCAAGCCCAAGAACCCGAGTTCAATCCCGAGAACCCTCTAGGGGAGATGGAGCATCCTTATCCTAGCCTCATTGGTGAGCTCCAGGCTGATGAGAGACCTCATTACAAGGAGGTGGATGGCATTTCTGAAGATGGTACCCAAGGTTGTTCTCTGGCCTCCACAGAGTTCACTGATGTATAATGTATGACAGTATGCACAGTACAAAGTGCTCGTGTTTTGTGTTCAGAACCAAGGTTGCAGTGAAGTCATGTAATGTGATATGAGTGATTTCAGATTTAAGACACATTTGAGTTTGAATTATTTTTTTTTTTTTGTCATTGATAAGAGTGTGTTCTGTTTCTTCAGAAACGTTTTGTTCTTCTCCATGGTGCAGGTATTTGAAGCTGTAGCATGTAAAGCTTTGGATAAAGGGGTGGAAACTATGAGTGCTCAGCCAAGAGCAGCCACATGGGTCGCACATTTGAGAGCTACTTTGCTTGACAGCCATACAACTCTGTCATCTTTCTTAAGTTTCAGAAATGTATGGGCATTTCTCACAGCATTTTACTTTCAATATGTCTATATCTTTATATTTAAAGTTGTTCTCCTATAAACAGCATGTTGTGAGTCTTCCTTTATAATCCAGATTGATACTTTCTGTCTTTTTAAAAAATAATTCATTTTATTTTATGTTCATGTGTGTTTTGCCTGTATGTATGTCTGTGTGAGGATCTTGGGTTCCCTAGAACTGTATTATAAACAGTGGTGAGCTGCCATGTGGGTGCTGGGAATTGAACCTGGGTCCTCTGGAAGAGTAGCTAGTGCTCATAACTGCTGAGCTATCTCTCCAGCCCCAGTAATCTTTCTCTTTTTGAATTAGACTATCTTGTTTATATTTAATGTGCTTATTAATACAGTTGCATTTAAATCTTCAGCTTCTATATTTTGTGCCTTTGCACTTCCATGCTTCTATTTTTGTGTGTGTGTTAACTGAATAATTCTTATTCTTGCTCCCTTATTGACTTTCTAGTGATTTCTACCTAAAAATGTAGTTTTTGGTTGTTATATAGATATCATACACAGTCTCAATTTATTTACTTTTAATGCTCATATATTTTGCTTTTGTCTTTGTTCCAAGCCATAAAATGTTTCCATTTTGTTTTAAGCTCTGAATGTTATTTTAACAAGGTAAGAGTAGTAAAACAGTTTTTATTATAACTGTTGTTAGTGCTTGGGATGGAACTCAGATCCTTGCACATTCTAAACACGAGCATGCACTGAGCTATCCCTGCAGCCTTAAGAGTCTCTCCTTTTATTAGCTTTGCGCCTTTCCTGGAACTCACTTGGTAGCCCAGGCTGGCCTTGAACTCATAGAGATCCGCCTGGCTCTGCCTCCCGAGTGCTGAGATTAAAGGCGTGTGCCACCTCCCGGCAAGAGTCTCTTATATTGTGCACAAGTTGACACTTCTAGCAACCTGCATTCCTGCCCATTGACCTGAATTTCTACCTACTTTTATGTCCTGTTACCCTGAAAAACTTCCTCTAAGATTTCTTGTTTTGTGTGTGCTTTTGACAAGCTCCTTACTTTTTGCGTACCTAGAAAACTCCTCATTTTAGAAGGTTGCTTCCAGTGGACACACAGTCCTAGCTTGAGAGATTTTTACTCTTTCAATGCAGTTGGCCTTTATCATGTCTGATAAGAACTCAGCCATTGTTCTTACAGAGTTCTTACCTCTGTGCAAGTCTTCTTTCCTATGTCCTTAGCTGCCTCCTTAGAGACAACCACTATCAATTTCTAATGGGTTCTTCTAGCAAAATCCTATGCATATATAAAGATTACAATGTATTTGCACTTGAGATATGACTCAGTTGGTAGAGTACTTGCCTAGGATGCCTGGAGGTCAACCATCTTAGCCTACATGGCAAAGTTCAAGACAATGAGGGTCGCTGTCTAAAAAAAACAAAACAAAAATCTAATACCAACCAACCTAAAACAAAAATGAAGATGGGGTGCCTCCTAAAGAGTGACAATGACGTTGTTTTCTGGCCCCCACACAGATGAGCACATACATGCACATATTGCAGTTCACACATTAACATGTCACATGAAACTGGGCATAGCACCCCTATAATTGTAGCAAATGGGAGGTGGAGGCAGGTGGATCAGAAGTTCAAAGTTACCCTTGGCTGAGTTTGTGGCCAGCTTTGGATATATGGAAGCAACTCAGTGTGGGATACACAAGAGCTTGTCAAAAGTATAATAAAACAAAAAACAAAAGAATGAAAGGAAGAAGGAAAGCATTATAACACACACACACACACACACACACACACCCATCCTTATACTATACTCCCTGTTCATAGCCTGGCTCTTTTTATTTAAGTAAATGTTGATTTGGAGAATA